>NC_090443.1:524593546-524900380 GCF_031143425.1 Pleurodeles waltl
ACCTTTCCCCATACTTCCCTTAGCTCCAGAAAAACAGTTGTGTAAGTCGTTGCAAGTACCTGTATGCAGTGTATGCTTCTTTCCCATAGGATAGCATTAGGGCTCGCGACTCTGAAAAGCACCTCTGCAACCGAATGCCCCATAGCTGACCAAGATGACCTATTGGGGCCTGTTGGACCTTGCCCCATACTTAATTCTAGAAGAATAGTCCTGCAAATCTTTGCCAAGTACCTGTATGTAGTATATGCTTCTTTTAACATTACCGCATTAAAGCCAATGCAAGTGTATTTGCTGTATATATACTGCTAACTTAGAAAGTACTTACCCAATAACAAAGTTCTGGTGTTAACCAAAAAAAAAATTTAGCTGCAGATACACATGCTGTGCACATCCCGCTATCTGGTGTTGGGCTCGGAGTGTTACAAGTTGTTTTTCTTCGAAGAAGTCTTTTCGAGTCACGAGATCGAGGGACTCCTCCCATTTCGGCTCCATTGCGCATGGGCGTCGTCGACTCCATCTTAGATTGTTTTTTTTCCGCCATCGGGTTCGGACGTGTTCCTTTTCGCTCCGTGTTTCGGGTCGGAAAGTTAGTTAGAATCTCAGAAAAACCGTCGGTATTGTTTGCGTTCGGTATCGGGTTAGTTATAACAGATCGACACCGACTTTTGAAGAGCTCCGGTGGCCCTTCGGGGTTTTTTCGATTCCCCCCGTCGGGGCCTGGTCGGCCCGGCCACGTGTCTCTTCAAGGCTGATGGAACGGACCCCATTCCGCTTCTGCCCAAAATGCCATAACAAGTATCCATATACAGATCAGCATCTGGTCTGTAACTTGTGTCTGTCTCCAGAGCACAAGGAGGATACCTGTGAAGCCTGTCGAGCGTTTCGGTCGAGGAAGACATTAAGAGACCGAAGAGCAAGAAGACTGCAGATGGCGTCGGCGCCGACAGGACAAGGGCGTTTCCAGGAGGAAGAAGAAAGCTTCTCCATCCATGAATCGGACTTGGACGTGCTCGATCCCGAAGAAACGCCGAAACCCGTGAGGTAAGACGTCGAAACATAAAACTCACGAGAAGACAACAAAAGCCCAGGGGACGCCACCGCCAACAGGCCATGGCTTAACCCGAAAAATAGGTGACCGATCATCGGCACCGAAAAAGGGCACGCTGGTGGCGAAGTCATACGACTCCGGTCGAGATACCGCCACACAGCAATCTCGGGCTCGAGATAGTGGCTCCGAGCAGGTTCGGCACTGAGACAGCGGCACCGAAATGAGTCGGCACCGAGAGACCACGACGCCGAAAACAAAAAAAGGTTTAGTCGGAACCGAAAAAAGTAGCCGAAAAGGTTTCGATACAGAAACATCCGGCTTCGGAACCGAAATCAAGTTCCTACACAGAGGAACAAGGACTGTCCTCACAAATGAAAATACATAGATTTGGACAGGAATTAGAGACAATGGAGCCAGACTACACCCAAAGACGGCTCCACAGCCAAAAAGAAACGGGAAAGATCAGCACTCTCCCTCCTATTAGGATGAAACGCAAACTTGCCTTCCAGGAGAAAGACAAGCAGCCACAGGCAAAGGTGGCTAAACAAGTAACCCCGCCACCATCTCCACAATGCTCTCCGCAACCATCACCGGTAGCCATTCCACCTATGATGCAATCCCCGACCCACACAGGGATGAGTCAAGATGACCCTGACGCATGGGACCTTTATGATGCACCAGTGTCAGATAATAGTCCTGACTGTTATCCAGCTAGACCGTCACCACCAGAAGATAGTACAGCCTACGCACAAGTGGTGTCGAGGGCAGCGGCATTTCATAATGTCAGCCTACATGCAGAGCCCATTATAGACGACTTTCTATTTAATACACTGTCGTCCACACACAGCCAGTACCAGAGTCTTCCCATGCTACCTGGAATGCTCAAACACTCCAAACAAGTGTTTCAGGAGCCTGTAAAAGGAAGGGCCATTACTCCAAGAGTGGAGAAAAAATATAAACCGCCACCAACAGACCCCGTGTACATCACACAACAGCTAACACCGGACTCAGTTGTAATAGGGGACAGCTCGGAAGAGAGCAAACTCGCATACTTCAGGAGATGCACCACCTCCAGATAAGGAAAGTCGCAAATTCGACGCAGCAGGCAAAAGGGTGGCGGCACAGGCAGCAAAACCAGTGGCTTATTGCAAATTCACAGGCTTTGTTGGCCAGAAACGATAGGGCTCATTGGGACGAAATGCAACATTTTATAGAACATTTGCCCAAGGAGTTCCACAAAAGAGCACAGCAAGTAGTTGAAGAAGGACAGAGTATCTCCAACAATCAGATACGGTTAGCTATGGATGCTGCAGACACAGCTGCTAGAACTGTCAACACAGCAGTGACAATAAGGAGACATGCATGGCTGCGTACATCAGGATTTAAACCAGAAATACAGCAAGCTGTGCTCAATATGCCATTTAACGGACAGCAGTTGTTTGGGCCGGAGGTGGACACTGCTATCGAAACTTAAGAAGGACACTGACACGGCCAAAGCCATGGGCGCACTCTACTCCCCACAGAGCAGAGGCACATTTCGAAAAACACAGTTTCGAGGGCAAAGCACAGAACCCACGACCTCACAAACAAGGCCCACTTATCAGAGCCAATATCTGCGTGGAAGTTTTCGGGGACAATATAGAGGGGGACAGTTCCAAAAAAATAGAGGAAAGTTCCAAAGTCCCAAAACTCCTCAAAATAAGCAGTGACTTATAAGTCACATATCCCCAACACATAACACCTGTGGGGGGGAGACTAAGCAAGTTTTACAAACATTGGGAGGAAATAACAACAGATACTTGGGTACTGGCAATTATCCAGCATGGTTATTGCATAGAATTTCTCAAATTCCCTCCAAACGTCCCACCGAAAACACACAATATGTCAAAACAACATATAGATCTTCTAGGACTAGAAGTTCGGGCATTGCTACAGAAAGAAGCAATAGAATTAGTACCAAACCAACAGAAAGGAACAGGAGTTTACTCTCTGTACTTTCTCATACCCAAAAAAGACGAGAGTCTGAGACCTATATTAGATTTCAGAACATTAAATACCTACATCAAATCAGATCACTTTCACATGGTGACATTACAAGACGTAATCCCACTGCTCAAACAACAAGACTACATGACAACACTAGACCTAAAGGATGCATATTTCCATATACTGATATATCCTTCACACAGAAAGTACTTAAGGTTTGTATTCCAAGGGGCCCACTACCAATTCAAGGTGTTGCCGTTCGGAATAACAACTGCGCCAAGAGTTTTTACAAAATGCCTAGCAGTCGTAGCTGCACATATCAGAAGGCAACAAATACATGTGTTCCCGTACCTAGACGATTGGTTAATCAAAACAAACACGCTAGAACGGTGTTCACAACACACAAAGTATGTCATAGAAACCCTCCACAAACTAGGTTTCTCAATCAACTACACAAAGTCACACCTTCTGCCGTGTCAAACACAGCAATACTTAGGGGCGACAATCAACACAGCAAAAGGGATTGCCACGCCAAGCCCACAAAGGGTTCAGGCATTTCACAATGTAATACAGGCCATGTATCCAAATCAAAAAATACAAGTCAAAAAGGTGATGAAACTCCTAGGCATGATGTCCTCATGCATAGCCATTGTCCCAAACGCAAGGTTGCACATGCAGCCCTTACAACAGTGCCTAGCATCACAGTGGTCACAGGCACAGGGTCAAATTCTAGATCTGGTGTTGGTAGACCGCCAAACATACACCTCGCTTCAATGGTGGAACAGTATAAATTTAAACCAAGGGCGGCCTTTCCAAGACCCAGTGCCACAATACGTAATAACAGATGCCTCCATGATAGGGTGGGGAGCACACCTCAATCAATACAGCATCCAAGGACAATGGGACACTCACCAAAAACACTTTCACATAAATCACTTAGAACTATTGGCAGTATTTCTAGCGCTGAAAGCATTTCAACCCATAATAAGCTACAAACACATTCTTGTCAAAACAGACAACATGACAACGATGTATTACCTAAACAAACAGGGAGGCACACACTCAACACAGTTGTGTCTCCTGGCACAGAAAATATGGCATTGGGCGATTCACAACCACATTCGCCTAACAGCACAATTTATTCCAGGAATTCAGAACCAGCTGGCGGACAATCTTTCTCGGGATCACCAACAGATCCACGAATGGGAGATTCACCCCCAAATACTGAATACTTACTTCCAAAGTTGGGGAACGCCACAAATAGATCTATTTGCAACAAAGGAAAACGCAAAATGCCAAAACTTCGCATCCAGGTACCCACAAGATCAGTCTCAGGGCAATGCGTTATGGATGAGTTGGTCAGGGATATTTGCTTACGCTTTTCCCCCTCTCCCACTCCTTCCATATCTAGTAAACAAGCTGAGTCAAAACAAACTCAAACTCATACTAATAGCACAGACATGGGCAAGGCAACCTTGGTACACAACACTACTAGACCTCTCAGTAGTGCCTCATGTCAAACTACCAAACATACCAGATCTGTTAACTCAACACAAACAACAGATCAGACACACAAATCCAGCATCGCTGAATCTAGCAATCTGGCTCCTGAAGTCCTAGAGTTCGGACATTTAGACCTTCCACAGGAATGTATGGAGGTCATAAAACAAGCTAGGAAACCTACCACTAGACATTGCTATGCAAATAAGTGGAAAAGATTTGTCTATTACTGCCACAATAATCAAATTCAACCCTTACACGCATCTGCCAAAGACATTGTAGGATACTTACTACATTTGCAAAAATCAAAGCTAGCTTTTTCTTCCATTAAAATACATCTTACAGCAATTCCAGCTTACCTGCAAATTACGCACTCAACTTCTCTATTTAGAATACCAGTCATAAAAGCATTTATGGAAGGTCTAAAGAGAATTATACCACCAAGAACACCACCAGTTCCTTCGTGGAACCTCAACATTGTCTTAACACGGCTCATGGGTCCACCTTTTGAGCCCATGCAGTCTTGTGAAATGCAATACTTAACATGGAAAGTTGCATTTTTAATTGCCATCACATCTTTAAGAAGAGTAAGTGAGATTCAAGCATTTACCATACAAGAACCATTTAGTCAGATACACAAGCATAAAGTAGTTCTACGAACAAATCCTAAATTTTTACCAAAAGTCATATCACTGTTCCACTTAAATCAAACAGTAGAATTACCAGTGTTCTTCCCACAGCCAGACTCTGTAGCTGAAAGAGCACTACATACATTGGACATCAAAAGAGCGTTAATGTACTACATTGACAGAACAAAACTAATTCGCAAAACAATTATTTATTGCTTTCCAAAACCCTCATACAGGAAATCCAATTTCTAAGCAAGGCATTGCTACATGGATAGTTAAGTGCATTCAAACCTGTTATCTTAAAGCTAAAAGAGAACTGCCTATTACACCAAAGGCACACTCGACTAGAAAGAAAGGTGCTACCATTGCCTTTCTAGGAAATATTCCAATGACCGAAATATGTAAGGCAGCTACATGGTCTACGCCTCATACATTTACCAAACACTACTGTGTAGACGTGCTAACAACACAGCAAGCCACAGTAGGCCAAGCAGTACTACGAACATTGTTTCAAACAACTTCAACTCCTACAGGCTGAACCACCGCTTTTGGGGAGAGAACTGCTTACTAGTCTATGCACAGCATGTGTATCTGCAGCTACACATGCCACCGAACGGAAAATGTCACTTACCCAGTGTACATCTGTTCGTGGCATTAGTCGCTGCAGATTCACATGCGCCCACCCGCCTCCCCGGGAGCCTGTAGCTGTTTAGAAGTTGATCTTGAACATCTGTATATTTGTAAATATATATATTACTTTAAACTACATTATGTACATACGTATTCACTCCATTGCATGGGCACTATTACTAGCATATACAACTCCTACTTCACCCTCTGCGGGGGAAAACAATCTAAGATGGAGTCGACGCCCATGCGCAATGGAGCCGAAATGGGAGGAGTCCCTCGATCTCGTGACTCGAAAAGACTTCTTCGAAGAAAAACAACTTGTAACACTCCGAGCCCAACACCAGATGGCGGGATGTGCACAGCATGTGAATCTGCAGCGACTAATGCCACGAACAGATGTACACTGGGTAAGTGACATTTTCCATATATATATATATATATATATATATATATATATATATATATATATATATATATACACACACACATACACATAATGTTATATTTCTAAATTGGTGTGGATCTCCTTATTGAGTGTGTGTCATTTGTCTGTGTGTTAGCAACACATGTCCTACATTTCCCCTTGATTAGCTTAAGGTTCTCGACCACCCTACCACAAATAAAGCACTTGGGATCTTTAAAGAAAGCCCTGTCCACTTCTAAGGGGATACTTGGATGTTTTACACAGCATAGCTCTTTTTGGTACACAATATAAAGAGTCCGCTTTCTACAATGGGCACTCTCTTCCCAAAGTTCTGACTTTACAATATGGTGTTGGCAATGCAGATCATATTTAAAGATGAATATTTCAAATTCACTGAGCACTGCTGCAGCCTTACTGAAAAGTTCCAGTAAGTGATAGATCACCCCTTGTCCTTCTGACTCCTAGCCAAGAAGTAGTGATGAGGTTTTTCAGGGCAACTTGTTTCGAAAGTTATGGAAGACTTTGCAAACTCAAAAGGAAGTAAACCGAACCCAATGTTAACCTATTCCAAAGGACTGCTGGAAGATCACAGGGCTAGTACATTTTGCATATTAGTAGAGACACAAACACAAAGCAAAAAAAAAATGTGTATAATTGGGCTCTTCACACGGATGCCCAAAATTATACCTGAGAACCTACTCTGCGGTACTCAACATAGTCCCTGAAATTACTTGTGGGAGAAAATGATAACCACACAAAAAACACTTCTGCAGAATATCCAAGTATTTTTCACCTAGCAGGGAATCTTTGAAGAGATAAATGTCTTGAGTTGAACTACCCTGTCATTTTGTTAAGTTAACTTGTTTTTCCTTTTCCATTTATTTAAGTAATCCACAATGTATTTATACAATCCACAGTTACTGTTATTACCACCTTAAACCCAATTTCAAATAAAGCATGTTATGTTGTTTTCAGATTTCCACATCTTGATGATAGCTGTTCAGAAATTGGCCAAAACAGACTGTAATGAACCAGTGAGATTTCTTGGAATATTTCCCTGCATTTCCCGAAAAATTCAGAAATCAATTAATGGCACCCAATTTTGATGCTGATGTGTTAGCTTCCCCAAATGCCTGATGTATCTAGTGATAAGCAGGTTTCAGCATACCGTGCTCCTAATTCGTGTAGGTGCAACACAGAGGGTGATGAAATGTTGGTCTGTAGTTGGTATACTCTTTTTCATGCACACGTTTGATTGGGGACTGAATTTAACTGAGTAAATCTTTTCTGGGAAAATCTTTCTTGTGATGCTTTCAGGCGAACCAGCTCCACTTGCTTCAAGCTGGTTCTGCAAGGTACTCCTTATGAAGCATCTTTCAACAGCAAACAACAAGGTGAACCTTTTGAATGTACATAGCTCATTGTGGTAATTGCAGTTACTATGAAAATTGTGACTCCACAAATATTAGAAATGGAGAAATTGTGGAATGTGGACTTGGAATGCTTTAACCCGGCACCTCTTCTTCTCCTTTTAAAAGGCGTGCCAAAGAAGTCAGGCTGCCAGAAAATAGCAAATGAATAGCAGGAGTATAAGTCATGCACCTAATGCCTCATCTACCATGCCCCCTCAGGACAGCCTGGTCACAACACAGACTGCTGAAACCTGACAGCTTGCTATCCTCTTTACACGCTGTGCTTACAGAGATCTTAGAGCTTCTTTACATGCATAAACTCTGTCCGTTAATACGAAAGTCTTAGAATCTTTAAAGTCTGGCTGTGTGGATCTTAGCATAGATATGGCACTCCACCCTAATTAATTAAATCGGCCTATAGCTCTTATCTGGTAGAGACTTCTAGTTGCAGATTCTTTACATTAGAATTCTTTCCCCAAGCCTCAGATTTGTCTCAAGCAGTACCCCCGGGCGCGGATTGATTGTGTCAGTCGGCTCCTCGTCCATCATCATGTGTGCCGAATAAGATCCCGCAGGATCTATATATGTACCCCCTCTCCCGGCTCACTGACGTCAGTTCTTTTCTTTTTGAGCCAGCCAAGGGCAGATCTGAAGAAAAGCTACCCCCAGTCACTTTTTGACTGATCTTTTTTGATGGTTTGTCAGGCATTCGAGATGTCGCGCAAGACTGAGTTCAAGCCTTGCAAATTTAGTCATTGGACGATGTCCATGACAGATCCACACCTCGTGTGCTTGTGGTGCTTCGAGTGCGACCACAACCCAGAGTTGTGCTCAGAGTGCTGGACCATGAATCTGAAAGCTTTGAGAGAATGGTCCCTAAAGCTGCTTATGGCCTGGTCGAGGAGAATGGTCTCGGAGCCCTCATTCTTTGTCGTTCCACTGCAAGTCCTTTGGACAGTCGTGCAAGTCAAGGCACAAGAAGAAGTTGAAGAAAGCTGCGATGTGATGAGGGAAAAGGAGTGTTGTCGTTCCAGGCCTCCATCCTCAGTGCCTGCGTCTTGGTCAACTTAATGCCTCCTTGAGTTTCCAGGAGCTGGTGGTCTGGACACTTCCCCTGACACTGGCATGCTTTCTCCCCCTAACGTGACTACGGAGGAGGGAGCGCACTCCTTCAGGGTCGTAAGGAGAGCTTCCATGGTCCTGGGTCTTGAGCTGCCTTCAGTGGCAGTCAGGACTAACCTCCTAACAAGTGCTTCAGCCTGGGAGTTCTTCTTCTGAACCCCTTTTGCCCTTTAATGAAGCCCGCATTGAAGTCCTGCTGCAGACTTAGTCCAAACGCAGCACAGAGGCGCCTGTGAGTAGACAAATTGCCTGCCACCATAGACCAGCTCCAAATAACCCAGTGTTCCTGACCCCTGAGAGCTTGGTTATCCAAGCCTCCATGTCCCCAGGCACATTTCCTTCCGCATCCCCAGATAGGGAATCCTAGAGGCTGGATCAGCTTGGGAAGAAGGTGTTTTCTTTCCCCAGCCTGACATTGCGGTTGGTGAACACTGCATGGATTTTGGGTCGTTACACTCCTATAATATGGGACACAGTTACACAAGTGCTTCCACAGGTCACAAAGGAGGCCTGGGCCATTCTCTCCCAAGCTGCTGCTGATGGGATAGACTCAGCTAAGCTCACAATACGGTATGGGCTGGATACGACTGACTCACTAGACAGATAGGTTGCATTGACGGTGGCCTTAAGGCGCCATGCTTGGTTGAGGATGTCTGGCTTTTTGAAAGATGTTCAGTTCACTCTTATGGACATGCCCTTTGATGGCACCCGTCTCTTTGGAGACAAAGCAGACTTGGCATTGAGCGCGTTAAGGAGTCACAGGCTACGGCCATGTCCTTGGGCCTCGCAGCTGTCCTTTGCCCACCTCCGTCTGCTTTTCGCCCCTTTCGGGGCTATGAAAGGGTTGTCCCACCACGTCCGTTTCCCTCCAGACACGTGCCACGCATGCTGCTCAGCTTCTGCATGGCCGGGGATGTGGGATCCGCCGTCCTCGTAGATCAGGCAGCCAGCAGTCTAACCAGTCCACTGCCTCCCCACCCGCCCCCAACTCACTGTCCTCCCCCGATCTCCCTGCATCCTCCAAACCTTCCTAGTCTGACGCTTCCCCACCAGGGAACCTGTCGGAGGCAGGATTCTCCTTCACCTGCCTTGCTGGCAGTCCATCACGCCAGACAGGTGGGTTTTGCAGATAGTCTGAAGGGGCTACTCCTACTACTTTGAGACTGCTCCTTCATCCATCACACCATCCTACGATCAGATGATGGAGGATTACTTGGGACTACTCAGCAAGGTTACAGCTCTCTTGGCCAAGGGAGCCATATAGAAGGGTCCCTTTGCCAGAAGTAGGTTGTGATTGTTATTTCACTACTTTCTGGTGCCCAAAAAGGACAAGGGCCTCCGACCTATCCTAGACCTCCAGTCCCTCAATGTCTTCCTCAGGAAGGAGAAGTTCAAAATGTTCACTCTGGGTCAGGTTCTATCTGCCCTGGAGACTGGATGATAGTGTTGGACTTGCAGAATGCCTAATTCCATATTCCCGTCCTGACCACAGATGTTACTTGTGGTTTACGGTAGGCCACAAGCATTTTCAATTTACCATGCTCCCCGTTGGCCTTACCAGCACCCCTCGGGTGTTCACCAAAGTGATGGCAGTGGTCGCAGCTTATCTGTGCAGGTCAGGGGTTTGTCTTTCCTTATCTCGGCGAATAGTTGTTAGAGGCGGGCTCACCCCAGGCTGTCGTCTCCCACCTCCAGACTACGGTGGAACTCATGTATTTGCTGGGGTTCACTATAGACATAACACCCGGCTCCCTCTCAGATGCTTCCCTTCCTCTGAGCTGTTCTGGACACCATGCAGTTTCCTGCGTATCCTCCCAAGCGGCTATTCCAGGATATTTAGGCTACTATACTGATGTTTCAGCCTTTATCCTGGATTTTGGTGAGAGTGACTCTGAGGCTGCTGGGTCTCATGGCCTCCTGCATCCTGCTGGTGGCACATGGCAGATAGCATATGCAAGGTCTGCAGTGGGATCTGAAGTTCCAATGAGCACAGCATTGGGAATCTTTCCGACATGGTCCAGATCTCGGAGGGGGCTACGCAAGATATGCTGTGATTGCTTTTGAACCAAGATTGGGTCAGAGGCAGATCCCTCTCCCCTCCCAACCAGATGTGACACTAGTGACAGATGAATCACTCCTGTAATGGGGCGACCACATGTGAGAGGCAGAGATCAGAGGCGTCTGGTCTCTGGTGGAGTTGGAGCTCCACATCAGTCTTTTGGAGCTTGGGGCGATCAGTTGGCATTGAAAGGATTTCTTCCCTCTCTCAAAGGGTAATAGTGCAGGTGTTCACGGACAACACCACCGCCATGTGGTATTGCTACAAGCAGGGCTGGGTGGGATTGTGGACTCTGTCGGGAGCCTCTGCGCCTTTGGACATGACTGGAACATCAGGGCATTTCAACACCTGTCGGGTTCTCTGAACAGCAGAGCAGACAAACTCGGCCATTAATGCTTGGTCGATCGCAAATGGCGTCTCCATCCTACTGTGGCGCAAGGTCTCTTTCAGCAATAGGGGAGAGTCTTGGTTAGATCCGTTCGCCTCTGCAGGGAACGTGTAATGCCTGCAGTTTTGCTCGTTGGAGTTTTGAAGGCGGCACTTGCTCAGCAACTCCTTTCATCTCAAGTGGAGCTCAGGCCTTCTCTATACCTTTCCACCCATACCACTTCTGCCCAGAGTTCTCAAGGAGATCAATATCGACCAGGCCCAAGTAATCCTTGTAGCGTAGGACTGGCATTGAATAGTCTGGTATCCCGAGCTACTGAGTATGGCCATCGATCCTCTGTTGCAGTAGTAGGGGAAAGTTCTCCACAGGAACCTGTCCAGTCTCTGCCTTCTTGTGTGGAGATTGAGTGGTGGCAGTTGACAGCTTTTGACCTTCTGCCTGAAGTCTTTGACATTATCTTGGCAGCCAGGCATCCCTCCACCAAAACAGTATACGTCTGTCGAGGAAAAATATTTGTGGCATGGTGTACAGACAAGTCTGTTGACCCCCTCTCTGCGCCTCTTTCTGAGGTCCTTTTAATGCTTTCTTTGGCCAAGCACAGCTCTGCTTTGGCCACCCTCAAAGGTTATTTGTCTTCTAGCTCTGCTTTTCTGAGATTACCTAACCAACCTCTTTGTTTAAATCTCCTATTGTTAGTAGATTCCTTAAAGGTCTTACCCATATGTTTCCTCCATCCCCATTCATAATGCCCCAGTGGGATTTGCATCTGGCTTTTATTTTCTTAATGTGCACTTGATTACGCTTCATAACTGTCCTCTCAAACTTCTGACATTAAAAACAGCATTCTTTGTGGCCATCACAGCTGCCGGTGGAGTGAGTGAGCTGTAGGCATTGCCATCTAAGCCAACCTACCTTTCCATCTAACCTGACAAAGCGGTGCTTCGCACCAGGGCTTCCTTTTTACCAGAAGTGGTCATGCCTTTTCATGTAGACCAGTCCATTACCTTGCCTACGTTTTAGGCACCCTTCATCCTTGTAAGGGAGAGGAGAGACTCCCCTGCCTTGATCCAAAAAGAACAATGGCGTTCTACTTTGATTGTCTCAAAGAGTTCCTGGTGGATGATCAACTCTTCGTTGGGTATGTGGGTACGATGAAAGTTTGGGCAGTGCAGAAGCGAACCATCTCTAGATGGGTTGTCTTCTGCATTAAAATGTGCTATGCATTGGCTTGAAAGCAACCCCCGGAGGGTTTGCGCGCTCATTCTACCAGAGTAACAGCTGCAACCACTACGTTAGCACGCAGAGTTCCAGTCCTGACATCTGTCAGGCAGCAACACGGTCATTCCTATACACCAGTGGTTCCCAACCTTTTGACTTCTGTGGACCCCCATTTTATCAATACTGGAGCCCGGGGACCCCCACTGAATCATTATTGGAACACGGGGACCCCCGAGGAGTCATTACTGATAGCTGGGACCTAATATTATTAAATGTTTTAAGCAGCCGCGGACCCCCTGAGGAGGCTTCGCGGACCCCCAGGGGTCCTCGGCCCACAGGTTGGGAACCACTGCTATACACTACTGCCTGGACAGTCGGGTCCGACGATGGGTACTTTGCCTGTTCGGTTTTGCAGGACTTCCTAAATGATCTTGCTTTGCAGACCCTCCTCCTGGGATGGTATTGCTTGGATATCTATTCTAAGGCAAGGAATCTGCAACTAGAAGTCTCTATTGAACGAACAAGATACTTCTTGTCTGGTAGAGACATATTCTAGTTGCACATTCCTTAATGACCCATCCTCCCCGCTCTACAAACTGATTTCTAGGGACAAGGACTTCCCTTCCAGGGCCCTGGTCCTGACACACTAGTGGTCGGTGTTCTTTATGACTCCGCGTTTCTGGCGTGGAAAGTTGTGAAAAGAAACTGACGTCAGCGTGCCAAGGTGGCACCTGCATAGGTCCTGCAGTGTCCTATCTGGGACAATGATGCTGACAACGGACGCGGAGCTGACAGATGCCACCTAACAGCACGCAGGGGTACTGCTTGATTAAAAAAAAAATATATATAAAATCTACAGATCCAGACTGACACCTGGGGGAAATTCTAAGGTAAGGAATCTGCAGCTAGAATATGTCTCTGTCAAATAAGGCGTTACCCAAGGTAGGTAACTTATTCCTATTAGCAGGGGCTTTTCCTTTATTTATGTCTTACAATAATTGTTGCAGCAGATGCTGATCCTTTAATTACTCCTTTTTTCACAAAGTGTTTAAAACGCTTTTCTATATGTAACTAAGGCCCTCATTACAACCCTGGTGATCGTACTGCCAACAGGTTGGTGATACAAATCGCCATATTTTGACCGCGGCGGTAGCGGTTTACCGCTATGGTTGTCCCGGCGGTCCGAATCCGCCAGGTGCAGCGCTGCCCTGGGGATTTTGACTCCCTGCCAGCCTGTCCATGGCAGTAGACACTGCCATGGAAAGGCTGGCGGTAAGGGGAGTCCTGGGGCCCCTGCACTGCCCATGCACTTGGCATGGGCAGTGCAGGGGCCCCCAGGCACAGCCCTGTCGCGATTTTCACTGTCTGCCTGCACCCGCCGCACCACCACATTGCCGCCAGCTCCATTAGGAGCCGGCTGCAATGTTACGGCCGACATCCCCGCTGGGCCGGCGGGATGTCCAGATGCAGCCGGTGAGTTTCCGGCCGCATGGTCGGCCGACTGGCGGTTGTAATGAGGGCCTAAGTGTTTTAAATGCTGTAGTAATTTGCCAATTTTGTAAGTCCTGGTTTTAATTTGGCGCCTAGTGATGTTGATGGTAATTTATCTTCATAGGCTTGGAACTCCTTTGGTAGATTTATGATGATTAGAACAGAACTCATGGAAACTGTTTAAAATCTCCTTGGTATAGGTTGTGGTCTGGACTTTCCTGTCTTTAGTTGCTAAAATATTATGTTTTTTTACCACTGTAAGTAAGATAATTAGTCAACTTTTCCCCGCTTTGTTATTGTCACAGAAATTCTTAGCTTGAAGTTTTGTGGTCCACAGGTGAGGGGTCTCTGGTGTATTCGCATTCTCACAATTTTAGTTTGCTTAGTGTATCCATTCCTTAATTGTGGACTAGTAGTTGTTCAAGTGATTTTATTTCTTTCTTTAGCGAGTTCTATTTTACTTTCCTGGCCCGTTTAAGGAGTCATGATACTATTCATAATCTCTTATTGTTGCCTTTTGGGCATCCAGGATGAGGTCTGGTGATTATCTTTAAAGAAATATTTAATTGCGGACAGTATTTACTGTTTGGACTACTTGAGCAACCATCACTTCCCCAGCCCACCAGATTTCTTTGTGGGATGTGACTAGTCTAGCTCTATTAAGGCCAAGGGCTCTGTGACTATACTTCATCTGTAGTCCGGCCCTACTCTAGAGCCATTTGCTGTTGAGCTGCAAATGTGTATTGGGTATTGCATGGGACTGCTGCTTTTTAACAGATTTCTGTGACTTCTTCATGTATCAGAAAATACTCTAGGCAGAGTAAACCACCCTTCCTTCTCCCTCCACCTCAAGAGCGAGCTAGAGTTGCCATTGTGTCCTTATGCCACAGGGCACAATGCAAATTTGCCTACCCTAACCCACCGGAGGTCCGCTTTCTTAAGCAAAAGTGAACAATGCTCTGTTTTGGAGGTAACATGCAAGTCCAGATGTGGCAGTGGCATGGCAGAGAAAATAGGTCCTGGAGTTAGCTTTTTTAGATTCCAGGTGTGCATGAATTCAGCACAAAAACGTTTTATAGAAAGAATAATCTTTTCTGATAATTATAACCACTAAATAGTCCCTCTCTTATGCGCGGTCACTAAATACTTCACTGAATACTTTATCAATTTGTACACGCCATATATTCATAAGGACAATAACATGGATGAAATCAAAGTGCACATTTTCTGAATTGATTTTTATTCTTTTATATCCAACTGAAGTAAATAATTGAATATAAAAGCGTATTGAAGCATTAACCCCTTGATGCCCTAAAGTGAACAAAGACATTCAGGAAATGTATAAACTTATCAGACAGATGGTCAGCACTTTGGAAATCCCACACTGCTCCTCTGTTGCCAGGACTAGCCATACGCCATGATACCTTGTACTTTCAGTTACTGGGTTCTATGGATACCTAATATGAACCAGTCTACCATTTACAGGCCTAGACTGATGAGACAGTTGGTTTGTTTCAAGACTTCAATAAAGGCACCTGTAATGCAGAACTTAGGCCCTCATTACTACTTTTCGTAATGACTGCCAAAGCTGCTGCAGTCAACAGACCACCATATTAGGAGTTGTGCTAGGACTTCCGCAAATTTATGGGCGGAAGTCTGACTCCAGGCGGTTGCATCACCAGCACTGCCACGCCAGAAAGACTCTGCTCGCCGTATTACGAGCTGTAATACAGCCTGGCGGAGTCTTCCTGGCATGGTGGTGCTGGTGGTGCAAAACCGCCAGGACCCCTCCCCTACCGGACGACTACTTGCCAGAAAAGGTAAGGTGATCATCCAAAAGGGGGGGTGGAGGGTTGGGTGCGTGTATGTGTACGTATGGGGTGTCTAAGTGCGTGTATATGTGCAAATGGGGGTGTATGAGTGCGTGTTTGTGAGCGACCGAGTGGGGGTGTCTGTGTGCAAGTCTGCAAATGAGGGAGTGTGTGCAAGTGCGGATGAAGGGGGTGTGTATGTATGAGTGGGGGGTGCATGGATGTGTACGATTGGGAGGGTGTTTGTGGGTGCATGTGTGAGCGATTATGGATGGGGTGAGTGTGTCTGGGTGAGGCGGGGGCTGTTTGTGGGTGCATGTGAGCAGGTGTGAGCGATTGAGTGATATTGAGCAGACGTAAGGGATGAGTGAATGTATGCGGTGCAGAGGCGAGCGGATAAGTGCGTGTTTACTGTGTGGGGGGAGAGGTGGTGAGTGCATGTATGCGGTGGAGGGGGCAGTGAATGTATGCGCTGGGGTGTGAATGTTTGCGGAGGGGGGTGCGTATGTGTGAGTGGGGGGGTGTGTCAGTGGGAGAGCAGGTGTTTGAATGGATGTGTACGGTTGGGAGGGGGTTTTGGAAGTGTGTGGACAGGTGGGGGGGGGTCTGCATGTGTGTGATGTGTGGGGGTGCGTGTGCTGGAAACGGGATTCCTGTCGCCGGGTGCATTATTGCCAGGGTTTTCGTCGTGGGGTGAACGCCACCGAAAGCCTGGCAGTCTGCAGCCTTGTAATCCGGCTGGCAGGCAGAGGCTACCACCGGGCCAGGCGGCGTTGTGGGGATTGGCAGAAGCCCAAAGGATAAAGCCACAACCTGCTAGAGGTCACGCAAATGAAATACAATAAACGTGCTGAATCCCTGGTAACATAGCACTCAGCAGCCAGACTTAAATTAAATCAGAGGCAATTTGTAAAGTATTCAAATAGTGCATGCACAGTCAAAAAAGTTACACAAAACGCAATACAATTCCACATCCAATTTTTAAATAAAGAAAATATGTTAGTAATAAGGTAAGAGCAAATAAGAAATAGCAGAAATGTCCAATAATGGGATCTTGCGATGCACATTTTGTAAAGATGTAACTGATAATAGCACCAGAAAGCACAATGAGCCAACTGTAGTAGATGTAAACTTAAGACTGAGCGCAGCTGGAGACTAACTGCAGGGGAGCCCAAGTCTGATACAACAAGTGAGTTGTTGGTACCTGGGGGAAAGTCTGCAAGTCAGAAAAGTTCAAAACAGCTTCCGGTCCAAATGCAGAAAGGGAGTTTGTCACTTGTTGAGAAGGAACATCCTCTTTGAGCTGTTCGCCTCTGAACGAGCATCTTATGGATGGAGTCTGTAGCTAGGTCAAAAGCTATAAAGTGTATAATCTATACTTTGACTTTTTCTATGTACACTCTACATCTTTGACTTGTGATAATGTCATTTTGGGTCTCGTCACTGTGAAAACATGTAATTTCTAATGCCATTCATGTTCCACTCTTAAATAGTATACATCCTATCTTGTGGGCAGGAAGGTGCTCTTAGGGTTGACCTGTGTATTTAATCTTGACATTTGGGTTTTCCTGCCTTTCGAAAAGAGGATTTGACAGGCCTGTTGAATGTGGTTCAAGCTGCTGCTGGTAGGCCACACATGGATGCCCTGAAGCCATGTTTTCACTGCCACTGTAGTAGATAGTTCAATAGGTGCTGCAGTCCACAAGTGACATTTAACTTTCCTTGCCAGGGGTTTATTTCTGCACCATATACTATGGCCTTCTAGAAAAACTAAATTTACCAACCTGGTTTAAAGCTAATTCAGACATGTTTTGGGGTCAGAGGGCATACACAGGGCGGGCACGGCATAGGGTCCCTGTGTTAGAGTTCAAACTGACCACTGAATAACAAAAAATGAAAAACTGGGATGTCACCCAAAATGGAGCACTCTACAACAGATAAAGATATATATTGAAAAAGTGTTGTGGGTTCCACAAGTGGCATGACTACTCTACAGTTAATGACTTTAGAGCCAATACCAGTGATGCTGAATTTGGGTTAGGAGTAACATTTCTGAGCAGGATGGATGCAAAAAACAAACATAAACCCAGTTTCTGTTGACAACAGACCTCAGATTAGCGTGAAAAAGCTTTGGTTACTAGGTTAAGTTGAAGATAAACTTTCCTCGCTCCATGACTTTTTTTACCCAGACTATGGAAGAAAAAATGCCCTGAATCCTCCACTTTCCAATATTCCTCAGGCACATGTAAAGAGTTTCTCCATGATCCAGAGAGCTGTTTGGCTGCAGCATTAGCAATGTAAATATGCAACTGCTACGTACACCATCTCTTGAGGGCTACAAATGCTGGTAAGAGGAACATAACAATATTCCGCAGAACAGCGTACTTTCCATAAAGAGCAGGCACCTGCACTTAATTTACTGTATGTCTCGTTGGTTGCTGGGAGGCCATTAACTCAACAGCTTTCCTTTCTGCCCGTGAGCTGAAACAAATGCCAGACAGTCAGGTTAGGCTACGTTGTTTTTTAAACTGCCACAACCAGAAGCCTAAATGGCCTGAATGAATATGGCCATTTTCAACACAGTAGTATAAACACTATGTAGGGGAAATGCCACTGTTGGCATGGTTACCCCCTAACGTTTTGCCTTTTGTTGATGCCAGCTTTCGTTGAATGTGCTGGGACACTGCTAACAAAGGCCCCAGCACCAGTGTTCTTTCGCTAAAACTCTACCTTTGTCTCCACAATTGGCACAGCCCTGGCACACAGATAAGTCCCTTGTAAATGGTACCCCTGGTACCAAGGGCCCTGTGGCCAGGGAAGGTCTCTAAGGGCTGCAGCATGCATTATGCCACCCTGTAGACCCCTCACTCTGCACATGCACACTGCCTCACAGCTTGTGTGTGCTGGTGGGGAGAAATGACTGTCAACATGGCACTCCCCTCAGAGTGCCATGCTCACAACCTACTGCCAGTGGCATTGGTAAGTCACCCCTCTAGCAGGCCCTACAGCCCTAAGGCAGGGTGCATTATACCACAGGTGAGGGCATAGCTGCATGAGCACTATGCTCCTACAGTGTCTAAGCCAATTCTTAGACATTGTAAGTGCAGGGTAGCCATAAAGAGTATATGGTCTGGGAGTTTGTCAAACACAAACTCCACAGTTCCATAATGGCCCATAATGGCTACACTGAACACCAGGAAGTTTGGTATAAAACGTCTCAGCACAATAAATCCACACTGATGCCAGTGTGGGATGTATTGAGAAATGCACACAGAGGGCATCTTAAAGATGCCCAATGCCTGCCAGCCCAACTGCTAGTGCTAGGCAGACCGATGCCCAATGCCTGCCAGCCCAACTGCTAGTGCTAGGCAGACCGGTCTCTGCCAGCCTGCCACTTCGATACTAGTTTCTGGCCACATGGGGTGAGTGCCTTTGTGCACTCTGTGACCAGGAACAAAGTGTGTCCTGGGTGGGGGTCCATCACACCTCCCCTGCAGGAACTGTAACATATGGCGGTGAGCCCCAAACGCTCCAGCCTGGTGTTACAATGCCCCAGGGCACTCCAGCTGGTGGAGATGCCCACCCCCCGGACACAGCCCCCACTTTTGGCGGCAAGTCCGGAGGAAATAATGAGATAAACAAGGAGTCGTCATCACCCTGCAGCCAGGACAGCCCCTAAGGTGTCCAGAGCTGAGGTGACCCCATCCTTAGAAAATCCTCCATCTTGGCATGGAGGATTTAGCCTAATAGGATTAGGGATGTGCCCCCCTCCCCAAAGGGAGGAGACACAAGGAGGGTGTGGCCACCCTCAGGGACATTAGCCATTCGCTACTGCCCTCCAGCCATAAACACACCCTTAAATCTAGTATTTAGGGGCGACCCTGAACCCAGGAAATTAGATTTCTGACGACCTAACAAGAAGGACTGCTGACCGGAAACCCCCGCAGAGGAGGAGGAGATGACCACTGTTTTGGCCCCAGCCCTACCAGTCTGTCTCCAGATTCAAAGAACCTGCAACAGCAACGCATCCTGCAGGCCCAGCGACCTCTGCTACTCAGAGGACTGCCCTGCAATTCCAAAGGACCACGAAACTCCCGTGGACAGCGGCTCTGTCCAAAGCAGCAAAGAAGAAACCATCTTTAAAGGGACTACTGAAGCGTGAGTCCCCACCACTCTGCACCCAACACCCCCGGCCCGTGTCCAGAGAAACCAACACCGCAGAGAGGACCCCAGGTGACTCCAACGACGTGTCCACCCTGAGACATCCTCCCTGCACCCCCACGAAGACTGCAGAGAGAATCCAGAGGACACCCCTGACCGCAACTGCCCAGTAACAAACAACCCGACGCCTGGAAGAAGCACTGCACCCACAGCCCCCAGGCCCGGGAGGGACCAACTACCAGTGCAGGAGTGACCAGCAGGCGGCCCTCATTTTTGGCCAGTCGGTGGCTGGCCCGAGAAGCCCCCCTGTGCCCTAACTGCTTTGCCTGAGTGACCCCCGGGTGCCTCCATTGATTCTAATACAAAACCCGATGCCTTATTTGCACTCTGCACCCGGCCGCTGAGGGTGTATTTTGTGTGCCTGTTTGGGGATTCCCAACCCCCCACCCCCGTGCTCTACAAAACCCCCCCTGGTCTGCTCCCCGAGGACGCAGGTACTTACCTGCTAGCAGACTGGAACCGGAGCACCCCTAGTCTCCATACGTGCCTATGTTATTTGGGCCACTCTGACCTCTGCACCTGACCGGCCCTGTGCTGCTGGTGCTGGGTGTTTGGGGTTAACTTAAACCCCCAACAGTGGGCTGCCTATGCCCCAGAGACAGAATTTGTAAGTGCTTTACTTACCTGACAAACTAACCTTTACTTACCTACCCCAGGAACTGTTGAATTTTGCACTGTCCACTTTTAAAATAGCTTATTGACATTTTATACTAAACTGTGTACATTACTGTTTTGATTCAAAGTTCTATATTTACCTATGCCAAGTACCTTACAATTTATGTACTTACTTGAAATCTGAATCTTGTGGTTCTAAAATAAATTAAGAAAAGAATAATTTTCTATATAAAAAAACCTATTGGCCTGGAGTTAAGTCTTGTGGATTCCCATGTATTGCCTGTCTGTGTACAACAAATGCTTAAAATTATCCTCTGATAAGCCTAACTGCTAGACCACACTACCACAAATAGAGCATTAGTATTATCTATTATTGCCACTATCAACCTCTAAGGGGAACTCCTGGACTCTGTGCACACTATCTCTCACTTTGAGTGAGCCAGCTTCCTACCCGCTGGAAATGCTGAAAATAACACCCATATTATTCAGTAGCTGAGAGCTGATATATTAGCGAGGTAGCCCTAGGTACCCTTGGGATGCAACGAATCCTTCCATTTATAAGTTCTGAACTCCTACACTATATAGTGCTGAAATATGGAGCAGCAATGCTATCTTTCCACTGTGAAAACAAAGTGTTGGAAGAAAAGCAACAGCAACTTGGGTCTGCAAAATTTTCTCCACTACTTACGATGCTGCTTTCCTGTCTGATTCTCTTTGATGGTAGCACTGCACACAAGAACAACTTTACAATTCTTCACTTTTTCCTTTTACTGAAGTAGAAACTATTTTTTTCCAGTGGGTTTAAGAGGCACTGGTGGAGTGAGTATATTTTATCTTGCCTTTGCTTGTAGTTGCTTTGTGATCAAGTTCCTGGTAGTTTCCTCCTAAGGTTCCACTTATTCAAAATGCTTTTTAGGTTTCAGAGTGCACATTTGTTGCTGTGATAACCTTGAACAGGTCTACGCAGATAAAGAAAGTCAGTTTATGAGTTCATATTATCTGTCTCAAAGTACACCCAGGAGCAGCGCCAGCTCTTAATCAGTCCTTGGCAGAATCTTTACCACTTCATTCTACATACATCATTCTGCGACAAGACATTTACTTTACCAGTTTCACCACAGTGCGAGACGAAAAGAGACAAGACACAACTCCTTGATGTCTAGGAATTGGCACAGAATTTAAAACTGATGCTCTTTCTCCTGGCAACTGATTTTTCAAAGTATAGTTTCACTGAGGTACACTATGTGAAATCAACACTGCTTTTGTTGTTGGGGAAATACTGCTTTCTTCTCTTCATCCAGTGTTTAGTACTCGGAGTACAGTTTTCTTACAGACATGCTGCTGTGAGATAATGCATTTCCTGTATGTTGTGACAACACCCCCACCCCCCATTGTTGTCCCCAAAAATATTTTGAACGGATGGTGAAACATGCCATGGAGAAATCTAGCCTAACCAGCTATGCTGGCTTACTGCAGTATGTGGCTGCAATTAAATCATGTTTCTAGAGCTGCTTTGTTTCTTGGTCGGGCCTGCATGTATTTATTTGACTCGGATGTTAATCTGTTTGCCTCTGTGAGGAGCACATTCATAGGTTTGACCGTGCGTGTGTGGGTGTGTGGTAGAAATGTGACTTTAGGAGTTTGGACTGCAAACTCCTGTGCTGGGGTAAAAGGGTGTTTTTATCAAACTATACAACGCGTACTTCTGCTTAGTATTGTTCTGTCTCCACAGTGGAACGCTACAACCCTCAAGAGAATCGGTGGCATACCATCTCCCCAATGGGCACGAGGAGGAAGCATCTAGGCTGTGCAGTTTACCAGGATATGATCTATGCAGTTGGTGGACGAGATGACACTACAGAGCTCAGCAGTGCCGAGCGCTACAATCCCAGAACTAATCAGTGGTCTCCTGTGGTGGCCATGACATCGCGGCGAAGTGGAGTGAGTGTTAAGAGATGCCAGACTCTTGTCTTCATATAAGGCAATTTTTATTTTATTTAAATTTTTAACTGAAAGGACAAGGCATGGTGGTTTTGAAGAGGTTGCAGCTTATTAATGCCTTTGTTTTTATGATTGAAAGTGTCTGTTTTCGCAAGATGACCAAATAAAAATGAATATAAAAGGCTTTACTAGTCCTTGGCACAGCAGATTGTCAACAAGCATATTTAAAATATTATCACACTGCCCACTACTTCAACTCCCCAGTAACAGACTCCAGTCTGCAGAGGGCACCTCGAAACCTGGATGAGAAGAAAAAAGGACCAAAAATGTCAAAGGAAAGCCATAACAATAACAGAATATGTGCTATACTAATATATATGAATTAACATGTAGACAGCTGTATTTTTTGACTATTCCTTGCCCGAGTATGAAACAAAATATTGAGAGACTGATGCTTTTTAAACCACTTCAGAAGTGCACCTGAAGACCAATGATGTTTAGCCAGGGCATTATTTAAATTGCTCCTTTAACGTGTGTAATGTTAACATGATTGTGGCCTTTAAATCTTAAATTTTATTACTGCGCCTGCCTTTCTTGGCTCAGATTCCTAAAAAGATCATGCTCGACTGGGCCTAGGCCTCTGTAGTGGCTCCAGCTTGGGCTAGAATAATGTGGTATCCAACACTCCTGGTTGCCATCTGATTAATCTGCCTCTTTGGGAGGATCTTCTGATGCAACAGCAGAGCAGGTCAGGGTCTTGTACCTGGGCCTGTGTAACCTACACCTCAATGCATGGAGATTGAAGGGCGTCAGTTGAGTCCATTTGATCTCCCTTCGAGAAGTCGTTGACGTTATCTTGGTAGTTGAGCGTCCTTCCTCAAAGTCTGTGTACCACCAGGCACTGGTTACAAGTTTGTGGCTTGGTGCGACAGCCACTAAATGGATCATTTACATGCCAAACTGTCCAATGCTTTTGATGTTTGGCCCAGAAAGGACTTGCACTGGGCACTGTTAAAGGATGTTTGTTGGCTGATTTCTGCCAAAGCCCTTTTTAATGCCACAGTGGGACTATAATGTGATTCTAAATTTTTTTGATGTGCACCCTCTTTGAGCCAGTGCAGTTGCCCACAACACTTTTAGACCCTTCTAGCAGTGTCAAATCTGTCAGTTCATTGTGCAAGTGAGCTGCAGGCACTTTTGGTCTTGCTGCGTTATACAACATTTTTTCCAGAATAACTGGTGCCAAGGTCTCGAGCTGCATTTTCACTGTAAGTAGTGACACCTTTCATGTGCGACAGGCTTATCACCCTTCCAAACTTCTTTTCCCCACCTCAGCCCTCGAAAGAGGAGAGGAGGCTCCATTGTTTGGATCCAAGATAGCCTGTCATTACTATATTGACTGTACCAGAGACATCGGGTGGATGATCAGCCCTTTGGGTGTAAAGAAAGGCAAGGCAGTGCAGAAAAGAACCATCTCTGCAATTAAATCTACTACACACTATCTACGAAACAGCCATCTGAAGGATTAAGGGCCCATTCCACTCTGGCCAAGGCTGCTTCTACTGCACTGGTGCCTGTCCTGGGTATCTCTCAGGCTGCTTAGTGGACATCAGTGCACACTTTCACAAAGCACTATTGTCTTGACAGTTGTAGGGAACTGGGTTTTTGTTGCAGTAGCCACTCTGCACTTTTTGCCTGGTATTTGATGTAACTTTGAATGAAGTGCACTGGGTCCCTGCCAACCAGGTCCCCAGTGCCAGTGTTCTTTCCCCCAAAACTGTACAATTAGCACATCCTTTAGCACCCTCTGCAAGTCCCTATGGCCAGAGGTGCTAACGAGTGTTCCTAAGTGCTGCAGCACTAAGGGGCCCCTCACCAAGCACATGACAGACTGCCGTTGCGGGCTGCATTTATATGTCTGTGACTTGACAAAGACATATATTGCATGGAGTGTTGGTGCAGACAAAAGGGAAAACATGATATGGCACACAGCCTGTGTGCCATGTCCACTAACACTCCATGCAATATATGTCTTTGTCAAGTCACAGACATATAAATGCAGCCCGCAACGGCAGCCTGTCATGTGCTTGGTGAGTGGTCCAATAGGGACCCTCTTTGGTACCCTAGTTACCAGCGGTACCATTTACAGAGGGTGCTAATGGTTTTGCCAATTGGGGAAACAACTCTGCAGTTTTGGGAAAGAGCTCTGCCATAGGGGGCCTGGTTAGCGGGAACCCAGCGCACTTTCAGTCCCAGTACAATGTCTTGTACTTCTTGTATGTCATCTTGTTCTTGTAGGAGGTCTACTACCAAAGTCTGAGATCAATTTTGTTTCTGTTCTGCAGGTCGGTCTCGCAGTCGTGAATGGACAGCTAATGGCTGTTGGTGGATTTGATGGAACAACTTACTTAAAGACAATAGAAGTTTTTGATCCAGACGCAAACACGTGGAGGTTTGGTTTACATTTTAATTTCCTCACATTTTATCAATGGATTTGGCTACTAATGAATTTGCTTTAGTTTACAGGTGTTTAAAGCAGGTGTACCCTGCTAATACTCAATTGTCTTTTTCAGATACTAGTGGCTCAAACTAGAAAAATATGTAAGGCATTTTGAATGCCTGCATGCAGTACTTGTCTTGGAGGTATGAAGGAATACCAGGCACTGAAAAATATTAGCAGAATTACAGAAAATCTAAGTACTATTTAGGAGCAAAAATAATAGCATTATTTAGATAGTAGAGAGCAAACCATAAACACCATGCGAAGTACAGTAAATCCTAACCTTGACTCAGACATGTAAATGCATGTAAAGAGTATAGCAGTAGAACTGGGTGGACCAGCAAGAAAACAATTGTGCTGAAACTATTGACAGTTAGCAGATTGATGGGGAAAATTAAGTAAAGTATATGAAGTGAAACTACAGTTGAGGGGTAAAATATAGGAAACCATAAAAAAGGAACAGGAAACTCCTACTCTTAAGGGGGCTAGGAATGATGCTAAAAAATAGCTAAGCAGGTGCAACAAGAAAAATAGGCAGTAAATCTGAAATAAAGTATGTAAAAATGTTGCAGGACATAGTCAGGAAACGTGTCCAGAAAGCAGCCAAGCTCCATCCGAATCCCAATATAGGAAAGGGCGAGCAAAGCCCAATTGTAATCCTGCTCCTGTGTGGGAAATCATTTTAAGACCAGTTGGTATTGTACTTTATGCGGTGTGTGCAATATAGGAAATTGAGCACTGCTAGTGATAGCTGGCAGTCCGGAACATAAACTATATACTAACATGAGATTACAAAACTACAAAGTTGCCAACAACTGTAATGTGCAGTAAAAAACACTTTCTGAAAATATCTTATTCAGTTAGGGCTGGGATTCGTGTAACTGTACTGTCTACTCGAATGACTCAGCTGCCCAATTGTCAGCCTTAGATAAAGAAAATGAACCTTCATAAACCGTCTTGTAGCAGGGAGATTGAAAATAAACTTGAAATGCAGAGAAATTTTGTTAGTAGTTATTAGACAAAAGGGATTCTTGGATTCTGACCTGCAGATGTTCAGACTTCTTCCAGGAGCAGTATTTGTTGCACTATTCATTTTCTCTTAGCATGCCATTCTGTTTCTCTTGGCAGTACAGGGCTTGCCTTTTCTGTCTCCATTGATAAAGGTGCTCTGTAATATTATGGAATGAACACAGAGCCAATAACATATACTAATTTTAACCTTAAATACAAACTCCTAGACCTTCTCCTGCTGATGGAGAAAATATTCCAAGGACATAGCCCACCTACTTTTTCAATATTTTCTGTTTGTCTTACTGCAAACAGTACCCCAGTGTACCCTATCCCCAAAATTGAAGCCAGGGAAACCCTTTTTCCTTGTGCAGAGCCTGTGTGCCCACTCACAGGCGTGAATACAGTTATAATTACAATGACTGTGTTGGAAATTACTTAAATTGAGTTATTTTACAATTCAAGGTAGAGATCAACAGAAGGTCCCCTTCATGTGCATCTAATGAGAATACTCAACACACATCTATATTGATCCACATGAATTAAACAAGATATTAGATTGATGAAAACAATAGGAAACAAACTTGGTATTCCACAAAGTAAAAATGTATGTTGACGCAGTGCTCCTTTGAAGTGCAAACTGAGCCTGAACATTGAATAAAAACCAACAACAAAGTCACCACAGTGTCTTGTTGAAATTCAATTGTGGTACAGGCAAACAGTCATATTGTAAGAGTGTTGGTAAGACACAAATTGCAACATCCAGCCAAATTTAGCATCTGAATACTGATTTGTAGAAAACCAGATCTTCGTCAGGCCAATATGTGGTAGATACACCCAGTGTGATAGAATTGAGCTAAGGTGCTTGTAAAAAAATAAAAAAAATAATTGAGTACAAAAGGTATTCTGTGGTAGCACCTCCGTTCACCTCCAATGAAGTTAAAGGAGAATACACCAGCGAAGCAGATTACCAAATGGTGGTGTCAAGAGTTGCCCTCCGGATGATACAAGCCAGGGCCTGAATACACAAGGGACAGGCTCCTAAAGTGTTCTGTGAAGTAATAGGCTTTCTGAGAGATACATATACGCAATAAAATGGAGGTATTCACTAACTAATTTACTATTTTGCCTAGCGAGTTGTCAATGCTATCGGGGGTTAAGTGCTCCCTAATTGTCTGTAAAAATAGTTATTTGAGTCAGACCAGGCCTTAAATATAGAGGATAAAAAAGCTTTGGTCATTTAAAAAAAATAGAACGGTGTTATTTAGAAAAAATTGTGTGGTCTACTCACCAGTTCATGTATGCTATCAGGGTAAAGTACTCCTCAGTAGTCATGTAAATGTGTTATAACTTGACCTTACCCGTTTTTTGATAGGTCATGAATGAAAATCTCCAGCCGCTTGGCATTGTGGTGGTTTAGTTAAAACGCTGATGCGGGCTGTTTGTAGCTTGCACACTAAAAATGCCACAGAAGAGATACTTATTAACCTCCTCAGGTATACAAATATGGACTGGAGTCTGGTTCGGTTTATGGGAGGCAGTGCGGTCTAAGGCGTCCTGAAAAGCACCAGATTCTCTTTCGATGTCTGTCTTGTAGGCAAATAATATATCATTGCCGGGTGACCCTTAAAAGGGAGCACTAATTCTACATAGAGAAAAAACTGTTGGCCTACAAACAAATGAGAGTTAAGATAAAAACATCACACATGAATGCTAGACATTAACAAAACAAACACAAACTGCACCTGAAGACCTAAAATAGCTGGTATTGAAAAACGTACAACTGAACCCAAGTGGAAGGGACATTGGACTTATTTTAAACATAGGCAAATGTAAATTGATCCATATATCGGACTCGGTGAACAAAGGATTTAATGGATATGATAAATTGGTCGACACAGGGGCAGGAGTTTAATGTATAATCACACACAATATGTGACACAATAATGTTATTTTAATAACCTCCTCGTATGTCAGTTTTTGTGTTTAGATATTGACCAGTCATTTTAATTATAATTGTACTAATTTCTCAGATTCTGAGAAATATCAGGATATCCCAGTGACATGTTTAGTCCCCTCTTCTGTGGCCACTCAAAACTGGTTCAGGGTTAACTTTTCTCCCACTTGGTTTGGAGCCAGTCTGACTAGAGGTACAAATGCAAGTATTTACTTGTGACATTGAAGCAGATTGTCTCTGGTCTGGGAGCAGTTTTCACACTTCTTTCACACCTAACTCAGAGCACCGGCTGGGCGATTGCTGGACAGCTGATGCAAATGAGCCTCCAACAACTTCAGGCATGATAAAGATAACTTTCTTAAAGGTACATTTCCCATATATTTAATAAAAATCGTCTTTACCATTAGATTGGATTTATATAAATATACAAAATAAGTCTTTGAATTGAATCTTTAGCTGGTACAGGTCAGACATAGATTAAAGTGTATTAACTATACTATACCAGCTACAGCCGACTGACCAGTGCCAATGTCGTTTTGGGCCTCATTACTAGAGGAACATGCTATTTTGGATGTCTCACATGTCCCAATCTTGAACTTTATGCTCCTTACCTTGTGGCCAGCAAGGTATGCCTAGAGGTGACTTATTTAATATTTGAAATGAGGTATTCCAACCTGTTAACAGGGAGACTTTGACAAGTCTGTGCAGCAGGGTTCTAGCTGCCGCTCGCAGGCCAACCAAGGTTGACCGGAAGCTGTTTTCACTTCCACTGTTGTGGATGGCACACTAGGTGCTGCAGTCCATATATGGCATTTAACTTTCAATGCAATGGGTGTATTTCTGCACCGTATACTATGGATCAGAAAAGGATTGGACTTGCTGTCTTTGACATCAGAGGAGCACTGAAGGACTGGACCTGCTCTTGTACCTAGGGTAAAGAAGAGGACTCCAAGGACCAGGTGGCTGACCTTTGGTGTGGCTACAAGGACACAACAAGCTGTAAGAGGCCTTTTCCTGGAAGCGCCCAGATGACAAGTGGCAACTGGAGCTGGACTTGACTTTGCTGTGGCCCTTTGCCTGACACTTTGAGAGTCTATAAATGCCCTTCCCTGAGGTCTTTGGGGTTGTTTGGGTAGCAGAAGAAAGTTTGGCATCTCTGAAAACAATTTTATCCAGATCTTTAAGAGGACATTCAGGGAAAAAAGTATCTGGCTGACAGATCCGTGCTGCATAATTTGATTTCAGCTTTATACCAGTCAAAGCCTTGAGCAGCTCTGAAAAAACAACCAAGTCCCATTCTGTGTTGTATTCACAACATTTTCAGCAAAAAATCTCCTTAGCTCCATTGAGACTAACCTCTATCAAGGATCCAGCCATGGGTTGCATGGTGGGGGCCTCAGTTTAGGCAACAACCTGCTTAGAGTAGATTTTGTTACTCAAAACCTTTCTGTATTTGGACTTAAACACTTTTTTGACTTTCACTGGGACCAACGCACTTGTTGTATCCCACCTGGGCTCCATCGCAGTCCACCTCAAATTTCACTTAGGCACTGGTCTACTGCTTCTATAGAGTATCATTGCTGTTTTGTTTATTATTTTTATACCACTTCCACTTAAATCTTTAAAAAAAAAAATAATAATAATACTTCGGTTTGCCTTATTGGATTTTTGTCATTTTAGTCTTATACTTTTTCCTCTTTATTTAACATTGGTTATGGAATTTTATTTTGTGTCACTTTTCCTGCTGTGTATGCACTAATTAAATACTTTACATATTGCTTTAGATTAAGGACTGGCTACTTTGTGTCACTTTACCAGGGATTGAGCACAGGTTTATTGATATAATTTGTGTGACATAGAGCAGGTAGTGTTCTCCTTTTGAGGTGTGCACTTGTCCACTTCAAATAATAATCTACTTTCATACAATATAATTGGAAACACAAAGATAGAAGAGATCACTATGCCTCCCTACAGTTAAAATGGCATAATTTAAAAGTCAGCCGTTCTGTACTAAGTAAATATACAAAAGGTTAAACATGACTTTAGTTATTATTAGATAGTGAGAGTTTTCTAAAGATGACTTGTAGGAAATTAGGAGCACAACGTAATTTTGATATGCTCTCATGATTTAGAAAGTGTTTTGATGATTCTGTACATTGTGTAATTCTACTAGCAAGAACATTCTGTTTAATATGTTTTTCTCTTAGACTTAACCTCTGGATAACAGCGTAATTGATGGATAATTGTTTTACTTTATATCTGCATCCCTGGTTAGTAACAGTGTTGGTTATTTCTTGACCTAAATTCCTAAATGAGGCATAATATGAAGCATATAGAGAGTATATTCTGTCATGATTTCTGTACTGCCCTTTTTAAATAATGTTAAGCAAATACAAACATTTTCAGTCAATAATCAGATCCGCATGTCTGAACTCAACTCTCTGACTCCCATAGCATGGCTGAGCAGCTTAACTTGAGATTCTGACGACTTGAAAACCATTTTTCAAGGATTACTCTTCAAATATAGTGCTTAGAAGTTCAGTGATTGCATCATCTGAATACTCAGGCAAATGGGAGTTATTAAAGCAGCTATCTTCTAAAATTGTTCTTGAGACCCAATTCAAAAAGCTTTGTATTACCTGCAAGAAGGCAGTATTTCGGAAAGTTAGCTTTACATGCTAAATCCTACATATGCAGGCCGAATTCCAGACCTGTATGTGCTTTGTGTTTATTCTGAGGTAGATGAAGACATTTCCTGAAAGTATTGCACTGTATCATGTCCGGTGTTGAAGCAAAACTCCCAGGAAATGCTTAATGTTTGTAGATCTAGGCAGACAAGAATTTTAGTCTTGCCACTTTTAAAATCACGTTAGTTGACTGACTTTGTCATGTGGCATTTAGTATGTACAGTGCAAATTTACAGTGGTGTTTCTATGCTCTATAGTTGATAGATGGTGTCTTGTTCAAGAACCGCCAGGGTTGTAGTATGCTCGCCATCAACAGCAAGGTATGCTATTGAGGGCTCCTCTCTATCCTATCACTTAACATCCAAGCAGTGTTCAACATAAAAGCATTATTCGGTGTTGAAGTCCTAGACCTCACCACTGTCAAACTGCATCGACATTGATGCATCAGTCAGTGTTTTGGACCTCATCTTCAACTTGAATACACCTCTCGGCCGAGTGGATTTGGGGCCATATGTATGGACACATCTTCCCATAGACACATAATGGGTAAAACCCTTTGATACATCTGGCCCTTAGAAACTGAAAAGGAGGGCCTAATCACCTAATCAGGAAGTATCTCCTACTGTACATTTTTCAGCAGCTCCATCCCTAACAGATCCAATATCTCTGCATTTTTCTCCTTTCACTATGGCTTCACCACAAGTGTCTTTATCAGTGCCGTTTCTTAAGGTTACAACAACGCAAAATCTGCCTGCTGCTCAACCAGTTACTACAGTACCTCTGCATCATAGGAATCTTTATGGAAGATCTGGATAGCCTGTCAGAAGAAGGAAATCCAGGCAATTCCAGTTGGTGGTCTAGAAATCCTAGATCATCTTCTCTGGGTAGAATTATTTCTTCTTTCTCCATCAAATGCTACTCATTTACTCTTACAGACTCTCCTTATTTTCTCGGTGCCACACTACATCCCGTCTTTCCATGAGGTTTTAGTACAGCAGGCAGAAAAACTGAATATTATGATGCCTTTAACACACTTATCAACATCTGTGATATTCAGTACCTTAAATCACTGAGTTGTGTCTAGGCCTTTGGAGCCTGTTCTCCTTGAGCTGGTGCAGCAATTATTCACACCTACCTCATTTAGATCTGCTACTGCTAGGCTTTTAAACAAATAAAACACTTAAGATCAGGACCCTCTATTTCGTAGAGCAGACTCAATGAGTGCATCAGTAACCAGAAAATATCAGACAGTGGCACTGTCAGCCACTGTCTCACTGGAAAAAGAAAGCAAGTGCATAGACTACATTGGCAAAAAAGGTGTGCAGAACGGTAGGTGCAGCTATGAAAATAGCACAGCTGCCTTGCTAGGCAAGTAAAATAGGTCCCCTTACAATTTGCTCCAGCTCATTTCTGAAAAATTGCATAGCTGGTGTAGGCAAGATTTTCAGCAAGTCCTTAATGATCATATTATGGTTTCCAACCAAGTAAACTGCTCTGAAGGTGACTCTTTAGACCCAGCTGTGCATGGCTGCTGTTATGCTATAGCATTGAGTTGCGGTTCTTAACTTTGCTTTCCATTGACATAGATGGAAAGCAGTAGGCCTTGAAAAGACAAAGGAATATGAAGTACCTCATTATATATCCTGTGACAATAGTTTAAATTCCTGGAGGTTTCCGACTAGTAGCCAAGGCAACATCAGCAGCAGCAAAGGCAACAACAACATCAGCAGCAGCAAAGGCAACAACATCAGCAGCAGCAAAGGTAGCCTTGCCACCAGAGAGAGTCTGCCAAAGGCAGACGCCGCCATCAACATTCAGCAGCAGCAGCAAAACCAAGGGCAAAGCATTGACTCCTCACTTCCTCCTTTTCCAATAGTGAATCCTACAGAAAAAAAACAAGGGACAAACGAATGCTGAATATTGCGGATAATTTCTACTCACTAAGGTTCAAACCTCCATCTCTAAAAGTTTCACCAAAGAGATTCTACCAATTCGGAAAGAAGCAGTTTCAAAAAGAAGTGAACACTCTATTGGAGGAACAAGCGGTGAAGGACATCCCTAATCATTAAAAATAAGAGATTTATTTCTATTACTTTCTAATGCAAAAAAGGAACCCAAACAGGAGCACAGGCTCATTTTCAAACTCAAGGTAACCAACAAATAGTCAAAGAAGGCAAGATTCAGATTGCTTGCCTTGATTCAAATTTCCCCACGATTACATCAAGTTATGACCCATGAGTTCCATGAATATTGAGCATGCCTAGTTCCACATCTCAGCATAGGATCAGAAATTCCCGGGGTTCCTGGTAGCAATACGCACTTCCGGTATAAAGCCTTACAATTTAGTCAGAAGCCAGCACCAAGAATTTTCTCATAGTGTATGGTGGAAGTGGCTTTACAAATCAAAGAACAAAGGATTTTCATTTACCACTTGAAAGATAACTGGCTGATCAATGTTTCATAGGAAACTTAACACCATAATCAGTTGACGCTTACTGTAAAGTGCCATCTGAGTTCACAAATCACCTATATAAAATGAATATCAATTCTGTTTCAGTAACTTCACTATTTTGCACTGTATGCCAAACACTCAGGGCCTGATTTAGAGTTTGGTGGACGGGTTACTCGGTCTCAGACGTGACAGATATCCTATGTGCCGTATTATGACCTCCATAGGCTGAAAAGGATCGTAGTACCATGGACGGGATATCAGTCATATTTGTGACAGAGTAACCCCCTCCGCTAAACTCTAAATCAGACCCTCCGTTCAGGCCACTGCATGCTCTAGATTTCTTTCAGAGACTGAAGATGCTTCAAAGATAATGGAACGGATGCTTTTTAAAAGATTCCCCCAGTGCCAGTCTAAATATCCCTGGGCTGACCTCCATGCTATCTGGAACTTGTGCCTCTCATCAGAACACAAGAGCCACTGTGACTGCTTCTCTTTGTTTGCCCTTACACCAGCACCGAGACAAGATGATGGGCAGACAGCAAGATGGCCCAGTCATTTTCTGACGCCCCTGACATTTTCAGCTAGGTTGACCTCCTAGGTGCCAAAGAAGAGGAGGTGGCATTGGGTGAGTTGCCAGAGCTCCCAGCCCACCAGCCTAGCCCCAAATACATTGGCTCTGCTGTCTTGAAGCAAGGCAAGGAGTTGTTCCTTGAAGCAGAGTCTCCAGAGGATGCTTATCCGGCTCGGTCAGCTCCAGGCCATGCGTAAAGACCACGGCATGCATGAGTACTTTGATGTCCCTGCCCTCGCCACCCCTCAGTAGGTAATAGAGCCTGATGCTGAAACTGCTTCCACCTTCAATCGCAATTAGACACTGAGACACAGCCTCTGAGCTGAGGAGAGACTAAGCTGAGGCCCCAGTTCCTCAACTGGCCTCGAGGATGCCTGCCAGTGCTCGGCCATCGGCATCAAAGGAACAAAGGCAATATAAACCCTTGACACATCTCTGGGGCCGCTGCCACAGTCGGTGCTGAATCCTGCCTGCCTCAATGTTGAGGAATGCCCCATCCTCGAGAAGCTTCAGCAGGACCTAGACCAGGCATATTTTCATCCATCCATGCAGAAGTAAAATTGCGGCCTCAGATAAGGTTTTGCCCAAGAAACACAAACTTTCCTTAGATGAAGTCCACCCATCAGACACTTCTGTGTCTCACTTGCCCCACAAGAGGTCTAAGGAGAAACCTTTGGTCCTTCTCCTCCTCCTTCTCCTCCACCACTTCCTCCTCCGACCCCCAGTAGCCCACTCCCTTATTTTCAAGATGAGGACTTTGACCCTGTGCCGTAGTGCTCCAGGGGAGTCTCGGAGGATTACATTGGGGACTCCCAGATAGTCCCTGACTTAAACCACATTTCTGTCTGGTAACTATAAACCCCCTGCCGGCCCAACACCAAACCTCCATGTCCCGAACGACACATTTTACATCATGGGCCATGTCCCACTGGAATCCCTGGTGGTCAACCGCTAGAAAGAGAGCAGCAGCTAGGCTACCTAGGACTCGCTGCCTCCTGACCAGGATTGATGCTGCTGGAAATAGAGTAGCGATAGTCCGGCCACACACTGCTGCTTTGCCAACTCAGTAGGCCTTCTCTAGTTACATCCGAGCCCACTGAGAGGAGTTGGAGGGGCTCTTGTATCACCTCCCTGACCAGTGTTGTGTGGTGGGGGCGGTGTTGAGGAAGGCAGGGCCATCTACAATGCACCATTGGGTGTGCTTTGGATGCAGTTGATACTGCCACCAGGGAATTGAACACCATGGTCATCCTACAGCACTACTCCTGGTTCTGCATGTCTGGCTTCAAAACGGAGGTACTACAGCACCTTGTCAACCTCTCATTCGATGCAGAGCACCTCTTCTGGACCTCAGGTTGAGTCAATATTTGAGATCATCAAGGAAGACCACCAAAGCAATGAGCACCTGGTCGGTCCCTTCTGGCAGGGGCTGCTTTCAGAGGAAAAGGTACGGAGGTAGCGCAAAAGCCACATCCTCAACCTCTATCCTCAACAGATAAATCTTAACAGAACACTTTCCTATGGTCACACTACAGAATATCTTCCTCCTGCTGCAACAAGGCCACTTCTTGGCCGTTCTCGACTTGAAGGATACTTACTTTCACATCCTGATTCATCCAGCTCAATGCTGCTATGTCCGTTTCATGATAATTGGTCAACACTACCAGTTCAAAGTGTTACCCTGCAGAGTCATCATGGCCCGAGGGACTTCACCAAGTGTTTAGCAGTAGTAGCTGCTTACCTCAGATGAGGGGGAATTCATGTGATCCCAACATAAACAACAGTCTGATCAATGTAGCAAGCAGACAGGAGTGGCTGACTCGCACCCCAGCCTACAGTCTCCCTCCTACACAACCTTGTGTTCACTGTGAACAATACAAATTGCCACATAGAGCCACTTCAAGTCCAGCCCTTTCTAGATGTTGTCCTCAACACTGTTGTGGGAAAAGCTTTCCCCAGCCCTAAAGTGTGGTCACAAGCAGAGTGTCAGATGGAGAATCTGGTGTTGGTAAGGGCCAGCACACATTACTATGTAGTGGTGGAACAACAAAGTGCATTTGCAGGGCAGGCCTGTTGCACACCCAGTTCCATAGGTGACCATTGCACACTCCGCTCTAGACGGCTACAGGGCACACCAATGACCTGATGGTCCACTGTCTGTGATCACCGCAAGCTAATCCTAATTCATGCATACTACATGACCGCCATGCTGTACCTTCAGACACAAGGAGTCATGCACACACCTCACCTGTCAACCCTAGTGAAACAAATCTGGTGTTGGGCCATCCATGACATAGTTCACATCTTGGCACAATACATTCAGGACGTGGACAGTGACTTTGCAAACCTGCTCAGTAGGATGCAGCAACAAGTCCACAAGTAGAACCTTCAACTACAAGTCATTCTCCCGTGCTTTTCCAGGAGGGGCAACCCAGACATAGACCTTTTTGCCACAGCAGAAAACACCAAATGCCAAAACGTCACCACCACGTTTCCACATCCCTGGTGAGTTGGCAGTGCTCTGTTGATGAACTGATCAAAAGGTCTTGGCCTGTGCCTTTCCTCCTCCCCAGTCATTCCGTACATGGTCAGGATACAAACATCCCTCACCCTTATCCAGGTGGCTTTGACGTAGCCAGACAACCATGGTTCTCAACCACAGCAAGGCAGGCACCCTGACCCCAGGCAGCTCAACCTAGTGATTTGGCTGTTGAGGTCCTAGGGTTTGATTAACTTGGTTTGCCGCAGGACATACTGAGAGAAGCCAGTAGGCCCACCACACACACTTGCTATGCTGCAAAAGGGAAGCGTTTGGTTCACTACTGTACTTCAAACAGTGTCAATTCACTCACTCCTACAGTGCAGTACATCACTGGTTACCTTGCACAATTAAAGGTTGGGTTGGCTTACACATCAGTCATGATACACCTAACCGCCATTGCTGCCTGTATGCAGAATAGGGAATATTCTTCCCTCTTCATAATCCCTTTTATAAAAGTGTTCATGGAGGACCTTAAGCGTGTTATTCCACCAAGGGTGTCCCCTGCTCTAAATCTGAACCTCAATATTGTCCTCAAGAGACTGATGTGGCTCTTTCGAACCACTGCATATGTGTCCTCTGCAGTTCCTTTCTTGGTGGTTACCTTCCTCATAGCAGTTGCATCACTTATAGGCTTATGAGTGAAATGCAGGCCTCCCACTTCAAGAACCTTTTTTCCGAGTATACAAAGACAAGCTAGTTTTTAGAACTTATTCTACATTTTTGCCCTAGGTGCTCTCGTGTTTCCACCTTAATCTTTCAAGCTCCCAGTCTTTTTTCCACGACCTGACACTGTTGCTGAAAGAACACTCCAGACTCTTCACAGTAACGGTGCTCTTTTGTACATTCTACACTGGGCCAAATCCTTCTGCAAAAGAGCGGTTTGTGTAGTTTTCTTTCAGCCTCATAAAGGCCACACCATTTCAAAGGCAGGGATTGCTATGTGGATCATCAAATGTATTCAGACATGCTATACTAAAGCTAAGAGTCCTTCCTTCCCACCCAGGCCTCACTCCACCCACAAACAGGGTGCATCACTGGCTTTTCTGGGAAATCTAACCATAACCGACACTTGGAGAGCTGCCTCATCATGCCACATGGTCCACTCCACACACATTTACAAAACACTACTTTGTGGACGTCCTGGCAAGAGAGCAGTCCAGAGTTATCAAAACTTTGTATCAGACCTTGGCACTGTCCACTGGCTGGCCACCGCTTCAGGGAGTACTGCTTTACAGTCTGTGCACAGCACACGTATGCACAGCCACACATGCTACGTACATGTGTAATATGTTACTTACCTTGTAAGCATCTGTTTGTTGCATGTAGTGCTGTAGATTCACATGTGCCCACCCTCTTCCCCCGGAAGCCAGTAGTTATTACAGATATATTTCACTTTAAAATAATTATTTTATACTTGCATGGTCAACATTACTTCTAACACACTACACCATACTTACTTCCACCCATTTGGTGAAAAACTTTGGTGCCCATGCGCATCTACACCCAGAGAAGAATTCACCCAGACCTTGGGACTCAAAAGGCTTTTTCGAAATAAAACAACTTACAACTTCTGAGTCCAACACTAGATGACAGGAGTATGCACAGTATGTGAACCTACAGCACTACATGCAAAAAAACAGATGCTTCCAGGGTAGGGTAACCCCCTTTTGGTCCAAAGAATGGCAACAACGTATTAATTGAACAAGCAATGACTGAATCATTCCAGGCTTCTATCTTCAGGAGGTCAATCAATTGGAAAATGCTTGTATCAAAATAATTAGAAGTGTCAGCAGTGCCCCTTTGCGGTGTGTAGAAACAGAATGACTCAGCAGAACATTACAGGAAAATCACGAGTGGGTTCTACAAAATGAAGTTCTGCAATATGTCTTTCAAAACTGGCTCTGAAAGTGATCCACATATTGCTGAAAACAAACAAACGCCTGGAATTCGCTTCCTTAAATTATCAATTTGGAATGAAGGGAAATAGCCTTTTGATAAAGTGTTCAGGCATGTTTCTTCACTCATTTCCTCCAGATTCCATCAGTAATAATCAAGCTAACTTGCACCAGAACAAGGATGATTCTCATACCTGGAACAGCCATGTCATTGGTGGTTTACCAACTTTCTATCTTGCTCAGAACACTGCCATGCTGACCTAATCTCCTTTACAAGTTCACGGGCCAGATCCTGCTTGCCAACTTTCCAAAACTAAACTTTGCAGCCTGTCTTTTGAACTCATACAATATAGGCACAGAAAACTGTATGGACGTTTTGAAAGAGTGTAACCCTTCTTCAGCTAGTACACTGGACACTTTTAAATGGAAGAGATTCTGCATCTATTATAATCGGGACATCTTTGGTTTCTCCAGATGTCAAGAAAAGGCAGATCTTCCTTAACTTCTCCTCTTAGCGAGATCTGTATAACACCCATTCTCAGTTAAGGTAAATCTTCCTGCTGTTACTTTCAAAAGTAAATGTACTCTAAATCTTTTTCTTCAGAGTGCCTGTGGTAAAAAAAAACATCTTTGAGGGTATTCAAGGGTAGAAAAGGTTTTTCTGACAGTTAAACCTTTCTCCTCCTTGGGAACTTAACATGGTCCACTCTTCTTTAAGCGGGTTGATGCTCTCATTATTTCTCTTCTATGGGAAGGACGTCCTAGCAGGGTTGGCGTGGACAGTGTTAACTAAATGATACGAGGATGAGAGGCTGGAACTCCCGCGCCTTGACCTGTATTATTATGCAGCACACATCCAGCATGCAGCTTGTTGGCTTGACTCAGACGACAACTGGGAGCAACAGCTGGCAGAGTCAAGGCAGAATGTCTGCCATAATTGTTAATGGAGGGCGCAGGGATTTTGCAGGACCTTCTCAACATAGTTCGACAAACCGCTCTACTATGGCAGTCATATGTGCGAACTGTATTGAAACAGGTCCCATTTCACAGAGAACAAACGATTCAGACACCAAAACCAGCCAGACAGATAATGTAGAACATCACATATTTGGTGGGTGGGGGGGGGGGGGGGAGAATACTTGCACTCCCTTAAGCCATTTGTACCCCAGAGAGACTTTAATCTCCTTTGGGGAGGCCCACCAGGAGTACACACTTAGCCCTGGCAGAAACGGCAAGGGTGGTTTGGCCATCTTATCCCTCAGCACCCAAACCTTCACAAATGCTGAGGATCCTCATAGGTTGCGTCTTGGGTCCTCGTTTGATTTTGCTGCTGTACAGATCCATGTGTGCAGGCGTGGTGGGTCCGCCACCCCAGGCTTGTGCAGTTTGAGATGGAGACTTGGACAACCCGTTGGATGACTGGGATTGGGTGTGAGTTAATGAACTAATCCACAGTGCCTTTTGTAACACCCGCTTTAAATTGGTGCTCTACAACTTTTGCCATAGGACTTATTTTACCCCCAGGACATGCACTGTATGGCCCGACATTCCCCAACAGTTGCCCGCGCTGTGGCACCAGTGGTGCAGGCTTTATGCATTTAGTTTTGGCAGTGCAGATTAATACAGACCTTCTGAAGGCTGGTGGTAGACGTCATTACTAGAACTACACACTTGAACATGACGCTTTCTCCTCAGTGTTGCCTTCTAAGTGACAAAAAGTGTCCAAAGGGCAGGAAGGTAACATACAAATTCCTACAGTTGTCTTTGTTTTAGCTCGATGGAGTATCGCTATCACCTGAATGGTGCAGAAGACACCTGAGGTTACATTGTGGCATAAAGATATTTTTTGGAGTGGTCCTAAGCAGAGGAGATACTCATGAAGCTCAGTAAACGAGACAACAAAGTGAATGATGACCTAGCTGACTGGAGGGACCTGGTCGACATTCTTTTAGACCCCGACTTGGATACGACCTCAACAGACAGTGACGGCACGGGTGACAAGAAGGGGTGAAGCCCCGACAGTGGTATCAATACTCTGAATAAAACCAGAGCTCCATGTCACTTACGTAGTGAGGACTCGCTGTCCATCTGGGGGACATAGATTAGCCTGTACACTTGGAATTATTTGTGTTACAATCATAATGTATCACGTGTACTGTCTCTTGTCATGCAAACTTCTGTCCGCTGACTTTTTTTTATAGTGTTGCTTGTAAACCTGAAACATGAAGGTTGTAAAAAAAACAAAAAAACAAACAAACATGGTCCTCTCTAAACTAATGGGACTGTCTTTTGAACTGATGCATAAGACATTCTTAGTGAATAACTGAGCGCTGCTTTCCTAGTAGCTATGACTTCGGCTCACAGTCACTGCGATTCAGGCCTGAGCTGCCACAAACCCTATAACGTTTCAAAAGAACAATGTGAAGAAAACCTGTCTGAGTTTCCTTCCTAAAGTCGTTTCAAAATTTCTCTTCAAGCACACTAGTTTGTTAATGACTTTCTTTCAAAATCCTTCTTGTCTACCAGAGAGCTCCCATCACACTATGGCTGTAAAGAGTGCTAAATTTCTGTCTAGACAAAACTATAGATTTTAGAGAGTCACATCACTTGCTTGTGAATTATGGACCCATTAGAACAAGCTTATGTCTTGTAGTATACTCTGTTGTCAGATGGCTAATAATAGTCTCCCAAAGAGGCCGAAAGCCTATTCTACAAGGGCAACGATAATTGGTGTACCTCTCCCCAATTAGTACGCTTTTGGATTCTGCTGCTTCTTGCTGGTATGACCACATGCTGTAGGACAAATGCGAGAAACTGGGACAGGCTGGAAGGTATTTAGAGGCCATTGAGGGGTGCCTCCTGTGAGCAAGAAAAATGTTGATTGTGGGCAAGGGGGCATTTATATGTCATAGCAGACTGGTTTAAAGGGCTGAAGGACGAACGGGTCCTGCCCAAGTAAAGTTTTAGGAACATACTTCTTTTCATTGAATCTAATAACATGGTAATTGAACACTTACTGTGAAGTTGAGGGGCTCTGTACAAGAAAGCTGGGTTTTCTAAAGACTAACAATTGAGTTAATTTGGAGTCCAAAAAATAGAAAATCCAACTTTCTGGCATCAGCAATGTATTTATTCAATTCTTTTTACCCTTAAGAGGTGTGTTAGAAGGTTGATATTTTCACAGTACTTACTGTGATTGTAATGTATAATTACTACAAAAAAGTAATAATATTTTTGTAGGACGCCTCACAATGCACTCTGTCCACACCTAAGTGCTACAAATGCTGTTGATGCCTTCTAAAGGATAAAAGGTTGAGTCTGTTTACCACGATTGAACTTGTCAACTATCCACCTCTTAGCTATGATTGTATCATAGCCACACTTGAATGAAAACAGCACAAGGGATCTTTCCTGGGAAATAGCCCTTTCAATCAATCATTAAATTTATAAAGCGCGCTATGTACCCGTAAAGGTTTCAAGGCGCTGGGAGGTGGGGGCAGCTGCTATTGGTCGAAGAGCCAGGTCTTGAGGAGTCTCCTGAAGGTGAGGAGGTTCTGGGTCTGGCGCAGGGGGGTAGGGAGGGAGTTCCAGTCTTGGCGGCGAGGTAGGAGAAGGATCTGCCGCCGGAGGTCTTGCGTTGGAATCGGGGCACGATGGCGAGGGAGAGGTTGGCACAGCGGAGTTGGTGGGAGGGGACGTAGAAGTTGAGTCTGTTGTTCAGGTAGGAGGGTCCGGCGTTGTGTAGTACTTTGTGCGCGTGGGTGAGGAGTTTAAAGGTGATCCTCTTGTCCACGGGGAGCCAGTGGAGGTCCTTCAGGTGGTGGGAGATGTGGCATCGGCGGGGTATGTCGAGGATCAGGCGGGCGGATGCGTTCTGGATGCGTTGGAGTCGTTGGATGGGATGCCTGTGTAGAGTGCGTTGCCGTAGTCAAGTCTGCTACTGACGAGGGCCTGGGTCACCGTTTTTCTGGTTTCCGTCGTGATCCACTTGTAGATTCTACGGAGCATGCAGAGGGTGTTGAAGCAGGAGGAGGAGACTGCGTTGACCTGTTTGGACATGGTGAGGGCGGAGTCGAGGATGACGCCGAGGTTGCGTGCGTGGTTGGCTGGAGTAGGGGGGGGGGGGACCCAGCGCGGTGGGCCACCAGGAGTCATCTCAGGCCGAGGGGGTGCGTCCGAGGATGAGGACTTCCGTCTTGTCGGAGTTTAGTTTCAGGGGGCTGTTTCTCATCCACTCGCCGATGGATTTCAATCCCTCGTGGAGGTTGGCTTTGACGGTGTGTGGGTCATTGGTGAGGGAGAGGATGAACTGTGTGTCGTCGGCGTAGGAGAGGATGCTGAGGTTGTGCAGACGGGCCAGTTGTGCGAGGGGGGCCATGTAGACGTTGAACAGTGTTGGGCTTAGCGAGGAGCCTTGGGGGATGCCGCAGATGAGGTTGGTGGCTTCGGAGCGGAAGGGTGAGAGTCGGACTCTCTGGGTTCTGCCGGAGAGAAATGAGGAGATCCAGTTGAGGGCTTTGTCTTGTATTCCGGCTTCGTGGAGACGAGTTAGTAGGGTGCCGTGGCAGACCGTATCGAAGGCAGCGGAGAGGTCTAGGAGGATGAGGGCTGAAGTTTCGCCGTTGTCCATTTGCTGTCTGATGTCATCTGTGGCGGCGAGGAGTGCAGTCTCGGTGCTGTGATTGCGTCTGAATCCGGATTGTGAGGGGTCTAGGATGGAGTTGTCTTCGAGGTAGTGGGTGAGCTGGGCGTTGACGATCTTCTCGATGACCATCGCTGGGAAGTGGAGGAGGGAGATCGGGTGGAAGTTTTTGAGGTCGTTGAGGTCAGCCTTGGGTTTCTTGAGGAGGGCTTGGATATTGGCGTGCTTCCAGCTGTCCGGGAAGGTCGCAGTATCGAAGGATAGGTTGATGATCTTACGAAGTTGGGGGGCGATGATGGAGTCGGCTTTGTTGTAGACGTGGTGTGGGCAGGGGTCTGAGGGGGATCCTGAGTGGTGGAGTTCATGGTCTTTCGGGTTTCGGCGTCATCTAGGTGGGTCCAGGTGGTGAGGCGGTCGGCGTAGGAGGAGTTGTCGGGGGTGGGGTCTGGCGGAGGTGTGGTGTTGAGGCTGTCGTGGATGGTGGCGATTTTCTGGTAAAAGAAGGTGGAGAGTGCGTCGCAGAGTTTCTGGGATGGTGGGACGTCGTTGGCGCTGGGGTTGGAGAGCTCCTTCACGATGCAGAAGAGCTCCTTGCTGTCGTGTGCGTTGTTGTTTAGGCGTTCTGTGAAGTGGGAGCGTTTGGCAAGTCGGATTAGTTGGTGGTGCTTGCGGGTGGCTTCCTTGTGGGTTGCCAGGCTGTCGGGTGTGCGCTCGAGAAGCCATTTTTTCTTAAGTTCCTGGCAGGTGCGTTTGGAGGTGATCAGTTCGTCTGTGAACCAGGCTGCTTTTTTCCTTTTGTGCTTCTTTCCTTTATTGAGAGTGTTTTAAAGTTTTTACATAAAGCAAATATGGGGAACAAAGACATTGGAAGAACATGATTTGCAGAAGATGAAACAATTTCGTCGAACAGGAAAACCAGGATAAGAGTGCAGGACTTTTTCAAGGTCGGTAATTTTTTTCAATTATGCCACATTTTAGTGAAGGCACTTTTTGGGGAGAGGGTGTGGAAGGGTTAAACCCAAAGTATTGAGGGTTCTAATCGTGTTTTTAACATGCACGAATTACCACCATTTGTCCTTAGTATTGGCAATCCATGCAACAACAAAAAACTGAAGCAGGAGAAAGATTGCTCAAGAGCACACAGTTTAGTCGCAAACGGAGGCAGGGATTCAAAACCTTGTCTTCTGGTTTTACAGTCCAGGCTAGCTTCAGAGGGTGATAACTCTGATTTAGTAGTCACACCTGATAATCTTAGTCTCTATCTTTTATAGAGACTAGAGGCCTAATTTAGAGGAGGGATATATGGAATAAAAATCAAAAATGCCGTCCATGACAAATAGTCCCTCCCCACACCCACTCAACAGGGTTTTAGACTTTATTTCGAGAGCCCTCTCCTCTACCCCACTGGTATCAGTGTAGCGCCCGGTCATACTCTAGACTTACTTTTGTGCCCTATGAAAATGCCTTTGAGTATAAATTGGGAGCAAGGTAATCGTTCACATGAAAAATGATTCTGTTTCAGAAATATGTAGAGCTTCTACTTTGAGAGCTATCCTTACTTTTACAAGCCGTAATTGCCTTCATCTCATTCTTGGGCAGATGGTCAGATAAGTTAGGCAGCTGTAAGGAACGTTTTTGTTTAAAGCACATTAGCCCTTGTTTATTCCCCTGCTTCTTATTTTGGAAGAGCCTGCTATTTTATTTAGCGCATGTGACTGTTAAAGATTTTTTAGAGAAGAAAGAAAAGTCACTTGGCTATAATCATGGTTCACTCCAGGGGAATCATCAGAAGTTAAAAGCAACCCTCGCACTTCCTGTGATAAATTAACCAATCATTTTTGGGTTCATTATACCCAGAATTCAACCTGTTCCCTGAAAACGAACTGACCTAACTACCAATGGCACAGCATGATGGGATAGTGGAAGACTGTAAATCCTTAAAAGTGCAGTGTTGGTTAAATTGGGCTTTTCTTCCAAAAAGCTTCTCTAATAATAGAGTGCGTATGTTACTGTGCCCAACCCTCTTTTAGCAGTGAACCCTAGCCAGACCCTCTACTCAACCCCTGGCCGTCCGGCAACCCCTACTGCACCGGACCTTCAGCCATGCTTTGGGCAAGGCCTAGCCTGTGACCAGGCACTGATGCGTGCACCCTGCAATCTGCCTTCCCTCTCAGTTTTCAGCCTTTGATCTTAGCATCCTGATTTCAGCACACAGTCTGATCTGTGGCCCCTCTCCGTACACATCCCTATCTCTCTGCCCTATAAGCTGCCTGTTTGTTAATCCTTTGTGAAACTCGCAAGTCATAAATGGCTCACGATGTTTCACAAAACGGTGGACAGATATGTTTGTTAAAACGGTTTGCATGATCTCCTTTTGACTCGTTAGTCAAGTACTATTTCCTGGAATAATAATTGCGTTGTCCACACCTGGGTGCTCCCTGTACTCCTCTGGGGTGTGATATTTCTGAGGATGGCCCTCTTGGCTGTGTAATAGTATTTCATAGTTTTTCCACAGCATGTGACTGGGGCGTTTCAAGGTGGGTGGAAAAAAAATTCAGAGCCGTTCTGCAGCCAGTCACATTTATCAGACATTTCAGAATGTGATTAACATGAGTTGGACTCATGCATTAAAACTGCTGAGATACACAAAAGTGGTAACACTTCATAGTCTGCCCTGTAACTTATTAAAATGGCAATATCTCTAAAACTCCTAAAATGATTTACACCAAACCAACAAACTCATGCTTTCTTAGTAAAGTTCATCTTTCGGTAGGGGTCCCTACTGACTCCACACCAACTGCTCTGGCCTCTGCACCAGTCGGACCCCTCAGGTCCAATCCTGGATCCAGTCTGCTGCAGGTCATGCCTCATCGACCTTTCCCAGCTCTGGTCCTGATGTTGATAATCCAGGTGCTGGCAGCACCACCCTTATTCTGGTAGGGTGTCAATAGGTGCAGATTCCAGTGCCAACTGGAGCTGTGCCTTCCTAAGGCTCAGGGAGGAGTGAGAGTAGTTGCTGATCTGTGTAAGGCCAGTGGACTGGACACTTCTCCAGATACCTGCTTTCTACAACTACCATGGCTACGGAGAAGGAAGCATCCTTTGTAATGGTGGTGTGGAGTGCAGCTGAGGTCCTTGACCTTTAGTTCTGACTGCGACTGAGGGCAACTAATGTCTTGACAGAGGAGCTACAACTGGGAGGGTCCCCTTGAGAGTCGCTACTCTCATTCAGTGAAGCCCTCGCGGACGTCCTGTTTGGCACCTGGTCCAAGCTCAGCACAGGGGCTCCTGTGGACAGGACGATTGCCTGCGACCAGCTTCCTACTGCAGGGGGCCCCAAACCTCCCTACTCCACACCCTTCAGAGAGAGCTTGGTTGTCCAAGCCTCTACTTCCCTGGTGTGTTCCCTACCACACCCCCGGGGAGGGAATCCAAGAGGCCTGACACCTTAAAGAAGATTGTTTTCTTCCACCAGTCTGGCACTGCAGTTCAGAAACACTGCATGCCTTTTGGGCCCTACTTACATGCCCTGTGGGGTATGGTTGCCCAGGTGCTGCGATCGGTCCTGGAGGATCACCAGGCCCTGCTCTCTCAGGCTGTTGCTGATCGGAGGGAAGCAGATAAGTTCACAATACAATGTGGACTGGATACCCACCGACTCACTAGGCAGGGCAGTTTCATGGACGGTGGCCTTATGGAGCCATGCCTGGTTGAGGGCGACTGGCTTTTCTGGGTATGTCCAGGCATCACTCATGGACATGCCCTTTGATGAAACCTGTCGCTTCTGAGACAAGGCAGATTCGGCGCTACATTGCTTTAAGGACCGCAGAGCTATGGCCAGGTCCTTGGGCCTTTCTGTTACCCCCTCATCACCCACAATCCGCCTTTTGCTCCTTTTTTGCTTCCAAGCGCGCCTCTACCCTCCCAGCCACTGCACCACGCATGCTTCCCAGTCTCTGCATGGCAGAGGGCACGGTACCCACAGACCATGTAGGTTGGGCCGCAAGGGGTCGGCCCATTTGGTTCCCTCAGGCCCCCGACAGCTACAACCTCTAGACCCTCCTAACCTACCCTTGTACCATCATTGCCACCCAGTTGGTGGATTCACCATCACCTGCCCCACTGGCAGTCCATACAATTGGAGAGGTGGGTTTTGCAAATCATCTAAAGGGGCTACCCTGTCCTCTTCATGACTACCCCTCCTCCCGTGCCACCAAGTTACGACAGGCTAACAGAGGATTGTCTGTCCCTTCTCCGCCAGGAAGTGTCAGCTCTGTTCGCTGAATGAGTCATAGAGGAGAGGGTGCTGACACCAGCAGGTCATGATTGTTATTCCCACAACTTTGAGGTGCCCAAAAAGAAAGGAGGCCTTCGTCCTATCCTTTACCTTCACCCTCTCAATTTCTTCCTCAAGAAGGATAAGTTCAAAATGGTCACACTAGTTTAGGTCCTGCTGCCCTGTACCCAGGAGACTGGATGGTAACGTTGGACTTGCAGGACGTATGCTTTCACATTCCCATCCTGCCTGGCCACAGATGTTACCTCCAGTTAAGGGTAGGCCACTAGCATTTTCAGTTCAGCATCAGGGAAAGTCAGACAGTATGTGTTTGGGTGTTCTGTCTTCTCTGAAGGCACCTGTAGTATCACCATTGTATGCTCCTAGGCCTTGTGAGGCAGCATTGTCTTCTCAAGCACACTTTATGGTCCTGTTGGCAACCAAGAGGCTGCCAGTCTAACTCTGCACCCCCCACACACACATTCTCTCTCTCTCTCTCTCTCTCTCTCTCTCTCTCTCTCTCTCTCTCTCCTCTCTCTCTCCTCTCTCTCTCCTCTCTCTCTCCTCTCCTCTCTCTCTCCTCTCTCTCTCCTCTCTCTCTCCTCTCTCTCTCCTCTCTCTCTCCTCTCTCTCTCCTCTCTCTCTCCTCTCCTCTCTCTCTCCTCTCTCTCTCCTCTCTCTCTCCTCTCTCTCTCCTCTCTCTCTCCTCTCTCTCTCCTCTCTCTCTCCTCTCTCTCTCCTCTCTCTCTCCTCTCTCTCCTCTCTCTCTCTCCTCTCTCTCTCTCTCTTTCCCCCCCCCCGCAGAAAATGGGTGCAGTTAGAATTTTAAATAGGCAATGGGGGAAGTCCCCTGACTGAAGAACAGCAAATGGCCATGAAGCAAAAAGGGCATGGCAATCTTCCTGTTAGTCTTGCACTGCTAAGGAATGCATCCATCAACTGACTTCGTCACTACCCCTCCTTACCCTCAATGTTGGCCTCCAGACAGGAGCCCAGGACTAGTTACTGATGTATGCATCAACAGAAGGCCTACCCCTCCAGATGCCCTGGTTGTGGAGTGTCACAGCTGGGCCTGGAAAAAGAGATGTTGGAATTCCTGACCTGTGGCCACGCTTCATGGGTAATGTGAGATGAGTGAGTGTCAGGAGTAGGAGGGGCCTGTTAGGTTAACCAAGATCCTGCACGTCCGCCTGGGCAAACACTGACCTGCTGGATCCTGGTGCCACAATTGAGAGCCCCAGGCAAGTCTGGCCTTCCCTGTAACACAGCCCACCAGGCAGGTCTCGATCACATAGCCTGTTAGGGCTGGGTCTCCACTCCTGTAATTTGCTCATGTAGCCAGCTGTCACTCCATCGGAGCCCCACACCATCCTCTGCAACACATGCTTGGCTGGGGCGGAAGGATGTGGCCAAGTGAAGAATGATTAATGGAGCACTGGGTATGTAGCACATTCCACGTGGGTCTGCAGTCTTTGCTATTTTGGCCTTGCCCTGACAAGCCACGGTTAATCATGTTTCCACACTGTGGTGCAGACCACACATCTTCCCTAATCCCTCACACACCTGGTAGACTGTGTGTCATTCCAAAAGTCGTTGTAAGAGAGGCTTAAAAATTGCAGTGCATGTACAAGCTCACAGGATGGATTGGCTATTGTGTGGTATGTTGCTATAGAGCACAGGTGACATTATAAACCTCAAAATCTAAACTTATTAAAATGACTGAAACCACAAATGAGCATTTTGTGGTGTAAAGTACCCCAAACCATGTTTTGGGGCCTCGTCCATTTTTTAGTCTAGGAACCCCTCTGCAGGGAAAAACGTTCCACTATAAGCTTATCAGAAACAACAAACGGGGGCCCTGGAATTATGCAGCAAAGCAGAACCACATTATGCTGCAGGTTGACCACATTATGCAATTCAGAACACATACGTTATGCAGCACACTGACCGATAAATGCAGATAAGAATGAATGTCAGTTCTGTGGAAAATTCAGATTTCTAAAAGGAAACCATACATATCCACCAGAAACTTCAGGCCTTCAGCCACTCCTCTGCCCCAAAGAATGTACCTGTATTGGAAAGAACTCCATTGAGATAGCTGATCGAAGTACCCGAGAGAGACCTACATCAGGTATTCAACCTCTGTCTAACCTATATCATCAAGAAGGCTGTTGTTTAGTGTGTCTCGCCTTCCGAGCCAAATCACTTTAAGGTATAATCAGGATCGCGTTGGCATCCGTGGCGCACCACTGATCAGAAGATACCCCAGACCTGTTCGAGGAACAGGATACTAAAGCCAAGCAGCTTCTGGAGGCTTCTGGTGCAGAAGCTCAGTTGGAGTTAGGATGACTACGACTCTCAGGTCAACGTGTCACGTAGGTTCTCATTAGGGTAATCAGGCTACTGGATTTGGGCGGTAGGATCACCTAGGTTGTGTGTACTGGGTACAGTTCCACACCAGGTAACACCCGTCTGCCTAATCCGGGGTTTCCGGCTAATTAGCAGTGCCCCATCTCTTACTGAAATGATTGTGGCAACGGAGATCATGGTAAGATAGACTCCCCAGGGAATCATGGTACATCAGATCGCATCCCATTCTCTTAGTTACCAAGATCTTACTCAGGCAAAGACAACAGAGGCAGAATATATTTAAATAAGCATTTATTAAAATATCTGCATCTTGGATAAAAGCAGGTGCATAGCAATAACGAGGATAATAAAAGACAATAGGAGCAGGCATGTGACTAAAAATGTAAAACAGTCCTACTATGTTGTCTAAACTGGGGAATGGATCTATAGCCCCTCGCCTGTGCTGAGTATGAGCACAGCATGCTAAGCCTAATCTGCCCTTTGGGTTTCCCCCTGGGAGTGCATCATCCCTCATACTTGGAGAAGGCCTGAGGTCTAAAAAGGCACCATACTCCTCTGGTTCAGGGTTCAGCAGTCTAAACAAGTAGCTATAGCAAAGTTTGCATCAATCAGCATAGTTGTGGTCGTCTGGCTGGAACCTCCCTCTAACGTGTCTGGGACAAAGGGGTGTTTTATAATAAAACAGCTGACATTCTAAGAAATGGTCCCCACATATGAGTGTTTTTCTGTGAATGCTGGAGACCCAGCATACCACGTTTGTCGGCAACCCTATCTGATTCTAGCCTTGGAGAAAGCACAAAGTGATCTATATGTCCTCCTGGGAACACAATGCTTTCCTAGGCAAAAGAACAATAAGACAGAGAGAAATAAAACTGCGCCGCAAATGAAGCTATTGCTAGAAAAATAAAGCAATTCCGTGTAAACTGTAATAGGGTGAAAGTGCACAGCAGCAGGCCTAGATAGCTAAAACAACGTGTCTAAAACCTAACTAAAATAGCTATACAACAACGAACCTCCACCCACACAGTGACCGGTTACAAGTGTGGCCGCAGTGAGTACCAATATCCCTTCAATCATCCCTAAGCAGCACTTGGAAGCTGAGCATCAAGCTCACAGGCCACTCATGAGGCTTCTGGTCCACCACTGCCGCAAGGCCGTAGTAAGCACAGAATCAGAGTCAACGCTCATACATTGTTGGGCGTTGAATCCCGTCTATCCTTCAACACCTCCATAGGGAGCTTGATGCCAGGCAACAACAAATCCACATTCAGCTTGAAACTGGGCGAATTGTGGCCAAGCCTGCCCAACAGGCAAAAGACTGTCACACCAAAGAAAAAATTGACCTTTGAGGAGGCCATAAATCCAACCTCAGAGCTAACACTGAAACAGCCTCAGCGCCACAATAAAGTCTATCACCTCCACCTGATGTGCCTCAGCTACCTCCAACTCGCACTTCACCCCCTCCCTCTCTCCTTTCCTCTCCAGTGCGCCCACACCCACCCTCCCTGCGACTACCAGTGAACCCTTTTCCAGAATCCCCATAGGTTTCCCATATTTCAGAGCTTTGGGAGGATAGTTCTAGGTCTCTCTATGACCCTTATAATGCACCATTTGATCCCAACCCCATGATCATCCCGTGGGATGATTATAACCTGGACCTCCTGGGTGATATGGATCTGGACCTATATCAGGCTGAGCCTTCCCTTCCGGGCAACACTAATGCATACCACGAGGTGCTGCAGAGGCCAGCTGCTCACCACAAAGTCGAGAATGACAAACAGCCTGAGGAGGAGATTTGCTCAGGGAGACTCTCTACCACACACAGATTTATGCAGTACCTCCCAATGCTTAAGCCAGTCCCTGACATCTTCAAGGAACCAGTCAAGGTGCAAGTCATTGCATGTAGGATGTATGAAAAATTTAAGGCTTCCGCCCCTGTTCATTCATACATTATGGAACAACTACCACCTGATTCCCTAGTGGTGCATACTGCACAGAAATGTGCAAATTAACAGGGCATGGGGGATGGATGTGAGAGTAAGAAAATAGATGCAACAGGATAGCGACCCAATCTGCTGAGCATTGGTGTATTGCTAATTGTGTTGGGTTACTCTCCTGGTATAACCATTCCCACTGGGATGAGATGGAGGAGGTGCTGCAACACCTTCCGGACCAGTACAGGAAGAAAGATCAGGAGTGGTAACCGAGGGGCAAATTATCCCAATACAAACATCAGGTGCACCTTGGGGACAACGCTGCTCGGGCATTAATACAAGTATCCTTATGTGCAGAAATGCCCAGCTGCATGTGTCTGGCTTTCATCCAGAAGATCAACAGCATCTTGCCCTTTGGCGGCGAGCATCTGTTCGGCCCACAAGTTGACCGGATGCTGGAAAACATCAAGAAGGATACTAAAACTGCCAAAGCTATGGGTATCTTGCATATCCAGTGGCTCCTTTTGCGGCTCACAATTTTGTGACTGAGCCGAAGCCACCACTCTAGAGGTATCTGCATCCTTCTCCAAGTGGCGGCAGCAACAGCAAACACCCTCTCGGGTTTAATACAGGGATTAATGGATACACAGCAATACAAGCAGGGGGAAAGGTGCATCCCCAAAAGTAATGACTCCGTTACCTTTTGCCTGACCACTCACCACCTGCGCAGGGAAGGTTGCATGGATGTTTGCCCCAGTGGGCAGAAATCACTTAGGATCAGAAGGTTCTAGATATCATAGCAGAGTGATACATCAGTACACCACCAAACATCTCCAGCCTCCTCCCTGCAGAGTCAAAGTGACCCTGAACATCACTGTCTGCTCCAAGAGGTGATGGGTGCACTGCTGACCAAAGGGACCATTGAACCCATGACCCTACAGCACGGGGTAAATGGGTTTAATCCCTATATGTTATCATTCCAAAGAAGGACCGGTCCCTTAGGCCCCATCCTCCACCTCAGACACCTCAACAAATACATCCTGTCTGAAAGCCATTCCTATCTTGCAGCAAGGCAGCTTCATGACTGCCCCTCATCCTGAATGACACCTACTTCCAAATACCCATCCACCCTGCACATCTAATGGTTTCTCTGGTTTGTGGTAAGTGGTCAGCAGTATCAATTCAAAGTGCTGTACTTAGGAGTGATCACAGCTCCCAGGGTGTTTACAAAGTGTTTTGCAGTTGTTGCCGCTCACCTCAGAAAGAGCGGCATCCAGGTGTTCCTTTACTTGGATGATTGGCAGATCAAGAGCGCAACACAACAGCAGTACCTAGCACACACCTCGGCCACCATACATCCCCTGCACAGCCTAGGCTTTACCATCAATGTCTTCAAGTCCCACCTCCAACCACTGCAGGTACAACCCTTTCTAAGATCCATAATCTACTCTTGTGTGAAGAAAGCAATCTCCAGCAAGGCTCTAAACATCCCAAGGGCTGCTTCCTTTTTTTCAGCCAGATCGCCAAGTAACGGTCAGACAGGACATGCACCTACTAGGCATGATGATAACCTCTTTCTTTGCTATCTCCCCATATGCCAGGTTGCACATGTCTCTTGCAGGGGTGCCCAGCGACACAGTGGTCACTGCCAGAGGGTCAATTGGATGATCTAGTTTTGATCTGGAGCCGTACTCCACCCTCTGTGCTGTGGTGAAATCCTAACAGTCATTTCTAGACCCAGTTCTGCACATGGCCATTGAAACGGATGACATTCTCACTGGTTGGGGAGCACATCTTCAAGAGCTGACCGTACAACACGTGTATATACCTGACCAACAGAGCCTCCACGTGAACCACCCAGAATTAATAGCAATTCAGCTAGCCCTCATATCATTCCTACTTCCCATTCAATACATGGTGGTTTTAGTCCAGACAGATAGCACAACCACTGTATTTTACCTATCGAAACAGGGCAGCCCATACTCCCTTCAGTTGTGGGCTCCAGCTCAGAGCATTTGGCGTCCATCCTCTCATAGAGGACATTCCAGAACTGGACAACATCTTTATAGACCTTGTCAGCAGGATGCATCAACAAGTCCACGAGTGGGAACTCCACCCCAAAATCCTGATCCCATACTTCCACCATTAGAGGATTCCACATATAGACCTGTTTGCCACCACAGAAAACGCAAAATGCTCATACTGCGCATCCAGACTCCCACAGTCCTTGGGCAATGCACTATGGATGAATTGGTCAAGGATATTTGCCTACGCTTTTCCATCTCTCCCACTTATTCCATTCATAGTTTAAAGGCTTCTGCAAACATCCCTTACTCTCATCCTAGTAGCCCCAACCTAGGCCAGACAGCCCCAGTTCAGCACCTTCCTCAAACTGTCCCTAGTATGACACGAGAAGCTGTCGAGATCTTTTCTCACAGAATCTGGGCATGCTCAGGCACCCCAGCCGCTAACAGCTCAATCTTGCAATCTGGTTCCTGAATCCTAGATTTTAGGTATCTCATTCTACCTTCAGAATGTATGGGTGTCCTTACTGAGGTGCATAGAGCCATAACCAGGGCCTGCTAGGTGGCCAGATGGAAGAGGGTTGAGCACTACTGTCTTCCTTGACATATAGCCCCTCTTCAAGCTGTAGTCATTGTGTGCTATCTGATCCACATTCACAAATCAGGCTTCGCACACACCTCCATTATGCTTCACTTAGTGGCTACTGCCAGTTACCTTCAAAATGGACAAGAAACCTCCCTTTCCTTTTTAGGGTCCCTGCCATCAAGGCTTTTATGGACAGACTCAAGCAGGTTATTCCCACCAGGTGTGAAACCCTAACATTGTCCTACCAGACATATGAGACCTCCCTTTTAGCCACTATACTCATGTCCACTATGGCTGCTATCATGAAAGGTAGTTTTCCTAGTAGCTATCACTTCCCTCATTGAGCTACAAGCTCTTATTCTGGAAGAACTCTTTTCCAGGTCCATTCAGACAATGTAGTCCTCAGGGCAAAGCTCAAGTTTCTTCCTAAGGTGGTCTCTAGTTTCCACTTAAATCAAACCATAGAACTGCTAGTGGTTTTCCCACACCCAGAGTCTGTAGTGGAACAAGCTTTTCATAGTCTAGATGTCAAAAGAGCACTTGTTTATTAAACTGATAGGACTAAGCCTTTTACGAAAGATACATCACAAGTTGTTTCCTTTACTTACCCTCATAACTCCCAAAAAACCTTTAAAGAACTAAAGTAGAAAAGCAAAAGTTCTACCATCTTGATGTGTTTTACTTCTTCGTTGCCGGTACAGGAAACGGCTAATTAAAGTTAACCCGGTAAAAGTGGCAGGAGCTGTGTTGAATTCCACCTGCAGCTTCGTATTATGTTTTGATATGTTGGACCGAGAAACCTTCTTTTGTTGTTTAAAATGTGCTGATTACGCAGCAAATTCAAAAACATTTGGAATTTACTGCATCCGAAGAACCACAGAAATCCAGCTGGAGTGCCAAAGAGTGCTTTATTGTTTAAGATGCTGGTAGTAAGCATAGTGCTTTCTGTTCTTTTCTGTTGAACATCAGCTGTGCGCTACCTAAAAAATACAATCATTAATGTCTTGCCAAAGAAAGAACATAAAGAAAAACATGCCAAGGACTCGTTCTGGAGGGCATATCTTTTAAATTGACTTGTAGACAAACTGTCAGAATATACTGCATTTTCAAGACTAATGTAAAAACAGAATTGTAATACATTACAGTAGATTAGTGATGACATTTATTTGTTACAATTAACTGCTGCAACTGGACTGTATGAAGACCATTAGGCACAGGTAGTGCAGGTTTTTGTCCTAAAGAATCTTAACGTTTTGTAAATGAAGGATAATTGTGGCTGACCTTTGGTAGAAAATCACTAATTGGCACATTATTCCAACAAATTATATGTTTTAAAAATAGTGTTCATTTAATCTAGAAGCAAATGCCAAGGAGGACGAGAAACGCATGCTCTAGAAATCCCTTTCTTTACACTCTCGCTTTCTGTCCCCACAGATTGTACGGTGGAATGAACTATCGGCGACTGGGTGGCGGCGTGGGAGTGATTAAAATGACACACTGCGAGTCGCATATCTGGTAAACTCCTCTGTAGGTGAATTGTGACTTTTGTCCAGTGCAGAGAGACGAACTTGATGACCTGGAACATGTAAGCGGTTTCTTGTCGGTGACTGGAGCTAAAAGATTCCCATCTCTCTCCATCCTGCAGTTCCTCACTCACTCATTCAAGTGAGGGCTTCTTTGGTTTGCGACGATAGACAGCAGAGCTCACGTCTTGGCAATCTTCACTTTAAGCAAATGGACATTTTTGCTTAACGGTTTTTCTCAGTTTTGTTCACTTGTTTTTAAACTCTGCCCATATTCAACGTGGGGTGAACTTAAGAAGTATTCATGCGCAGGTTAGGAAACAAAGCAAGTTAGGCTGAGCTAAGACTATCTCTAAGACTGTGCTGATCCAAGACAATCCTCTCTGCCTTGCCTGGACAACCATGCAGGGAGGTGCTGCAGGAATCCACACTTTGCCTTATTGCAGATGGATGCCGATTTGCCCGAGTGGCCACATGCCACCTTTGCACTTCGCGGAATGCTTGAAGGAAAAAAATGTATTATTTGATGTGCTGTTCTTTCTTGCAGTTCCCAACTTCATGTTACCCTTGGCAGTCGACCACCTGCGGGTCGAATAATGATTGTGCATGTTCAGAACAAGTTAAACCAGTGTTCTCCCGCCACACTGTGAGGCTGTTATTAAGACATTTTCCTTCTACATTAGGCAGAGACCACCTCAGCCTGAAGCCAGTGGTATAACCTTTAATTGCCTAGAATTGAGCATTCATTTGACTCCTCTAAAAAGAATGGTTTATTCCACAGTTGTACGGTGTAAGCATTAGGACCCAGCACAGGCATCGCTTGTTTTAATGGTAATAGATCTTTCAGTTGAACAGTCAAAGTGGAATGGGAAATCTAGCAAAATCCTCATCAGTCCTCCTTAGGGCACACGATTGTGTTGTACAGAAGGGTAAAACGTTTGGAACTATATGTCCGTACTGTGTTTTAAAGATGCACACAGTACTCCAAAGGCACTAGAGCAGCACGTCCCCTACCTTAGTCTGTTTACTTTATTAAAGGTGCATTTTATGAATTACACCAGTCAGTCTTAAATCCCCCCCTTGCACTCATTTTACGTTTGGAGATCTCAATGAACGTTTTTTCGTTATGTTATGTGATAATTCTTTGGCACTGATAAACGTGTAAAAGCTTCAACTATTTGTGTCCCCCTTATATGTTGCAGATTTTTTTTATCTGCGACTTCTTCATTCTTGTCGCCAATTTGCAACCTACATCTTGAGTTATTAGCTATCCCGGTGCCTTTTTGGAGTATAATTTTTCTCCCTGCCCTTCAGATGTTTCAGTTCATGACGTGTGTGTGTCTGTCTGTCTGTCAAAGTCACACATCACAGCCTTTGCTATAAGATCCACTTCTAGAGCAAGGATACTGTTGCCTAAACTTTGAGGTCTTAGGAAAGGTGTTTGACAGAATGTCTGTCCCCCTGTATGGTAGCACAAACCACCATTAACGATACACAAAAATAAATTCACTCCTCATAGTGTCAAACCGCATTTTTTGTAGTAGCACTGATTTTTATTACTCAGGCATGACAATTATTGCAGGCAGTGGAAGTCAAATGCTTGATGGAATGTGGGCAGCCTGTAAAATTTTGGTACCCACTGACCCTCGTTGCATGTTATAAATTAGCCAGATAAGGTTGTACACCCGGATACCTGAAGAGTACTTGTACCATGGACTTAACCCTATATAATTGTCAAGACAAATCTTCTGAAATATTAAGCGCCGTTAGGTTCCCACTATGCCAGGGATCCACTGGATGTTCAATTTAGCACTCAAAATAGTGGAAACCCTTCAGACTGGTTTGCAGTTTGAGAGGATCCTGTTAATGCTTATTGCGTAGAGGACTGTGAGAACCACCGTTGACTGCGTGCTTCACCATTAATTGGACATTTATGTCCCCTCTTATCTTTTCCTAAACAGATGTTTTTAGCCTCACAGCTTTAACTTCCAGGCCTCTTTGAGTACCAACATGTGGGACACTACCAGATAGTCACCATCTTTGCCAAAGCTGACAATACCCGTGAGTTCATGACCTTTCATTTTCCCCACAGAGCGTGGATGTTTGTCCCACCGCACTCCGAGGTCCAGTTTTTGCTCATGTACCATATTCAGCCACCGTCCCATTTTCAGTTGCTTCACATATTGTTTTCCCAAGGGATATGCCATGTTTTCCAGCCAGGCACTTCCCCTGGTGCGCATACCTCTGGAACAGGCTAATGCCAAGGAGCAGTTTTCAGGTCAATGGTGGTCTTAATGGAATCAGAGATTGGTGACTCGCTTGCTTTCTTTGCATATCTGATATCTGCAACTTATTTCAGCCTGTTCTATTTGCTAACAGATGTGTAGTCATTTACTACAGATGTAGATATATCATGTGAGTGATCTTTCTTGATCACCATTTCCAAAGTAATCTGCTCCATCTTCCAACAGTATTGAGTGACAAAGTAAAGTTCTAAAACAGAACTGTCATCGGTCTCCGATACCAAGGCAAAGCACGTCACCTATGCTTCTGTACCCTTTCAACAAGCCTTTTGCAGCATATTTGGTTCAAATGTTCTTCTTGGGTAAACTTTCGCTCTATCTTGTATCACCTCTGTTCAATTCTTGTCCCACTGTATCACTCGCCTTCTCTTCTCCAGTGCTAGGAATGATACTTTTCCTTTACAGAGCCCAGGACAGATATTGATCCAGTCTGATGAGATCAGCTACACAGGAGACGCCCTTGTAAAAAACTGAGCTAAATTAAATGTAACTTGTTTTCAGGTTGCGTTGAATTCCACTTGTAAACTTTTTTTGTTCACAAGAGAGGCTGAAGCAGTGACCTGGTCGTGCATTTACCTATATTTTGGTGCTGCCAGTCGAATTTACTCTCTCCATCCTGGCATGGGCACGTAAGAATGTGGGAAGAGGATTTCATATATGGTTCGAAAAACATATTTTGAAATATTCTTCACATTCATTTTCAGAACATACGCTTTTTAACACATACAGGGAAATCAAAGACCCAGGTCTTCCTTTTACATTTCCAAGAACTGTGACGTATCTCCACTTGATGCTGCAAAGTTACCATAGTAGAGATACACCCTTTAATTGGTAACTATCCTCTCAGAAGCTTATGATGAAAGTGCATGTTCCACGAGGAAAACAAGCAATTGGCGCATTTCCTTCAAATGCTTAATTATTAAAGCTCCTTGTCAATGAATAATTCTTTAATGATATTTTTCTGGGTACATTTGAAGAAAGTTGCTTAAGTCAATCAGGGCTCGGCAGTTATAAGAAGCCACGGTATAGAAACTCATAGCCACTGATAAGCGACAATGTTTCTGCATGGGGAACATTTTAAGTATCCATAGATAAGAAAACTTTAAAATGTGTAGTACAAAGGGAAAGTCTTGCCTGCTTTGTTAGACTTGCAAAACCCCATTTGACTGTTTTAGCGGTTTTTTTAGTTGTCTGTTCTTCCAAAGTTTGAGAGGCCCAGGATGTATTCATTATTCGTTAGCTCAGTGTCTGCTTTCAAAATCTACAGCTGTGTTCGGACTAAAATACCTACCTCACCCCTCTCTCTTTTAAAGTATCGACTAAGCCGGACACCGTTCACATATTCCTTGCTCGGTATATTTGTTACATGCTAATGGCGTATGAAAGAGTAGAATTTGCTGCGGATACGCAAGATATAAGTCTACACAAATGCTGCCAGGGTGGTTGCGTGTCTTAGGTGGAGATGGTGAATGAGGTTAGACTACCGCTTTAACATTGTGATAACCAGATGGAACATGTGCACTGTGAGGCAAGTTTGTTTGTCAAAGCAAATAAGTGTACAACCACATTTAACCTCCTTTGCAGGTTTTTTTTGTGTGGTTGCCTTCTATCCTCCTGTCAAGAACCTTCTCAACATGGTATATAATTTTAACTTCCCAAACCCCATCTCGCATTAAAGGATGGTATTCTTGCAGCAACTGTCCAAAAAGTGGCACCTTAAAGAAATGTTATCTACTGAAATGAAAGAAATGTTTACATTTATCATTTGCTTTTTTCGCATGAGCAACGTGTACAATGAACAGTTTTAATGTTTTATCTTCATAAATAAACCATTCATGCAGATTTTGTTGTGGTGTCACCTTTTTTGTTAATTCCCAACAGTCTTTCTTGTTGGGAGTGACACTGTAACGTGGAGGCAGGCATGGGCTGACCTCCATTCAAAGCTTAGAGTAGTGGTCGCCCAGGGCGATCCTTGTAGCTCGAATTATTTAACTGAGATGTTCCATAACACCCTAGTTTCAACTGCGCTGTATATTTACCTCATCAAGCTCTTTAGCTAAGTTGAGTCCAACAATTCTCACTAACCAGATGATGGATCGCGTGAGTTAGGAACAGACACGTGATTGTGATGTTGAACTTTAATAGTACACATTTTACAAAGCTAAGTAGAGTACAGTCAAACTTTGCATTTTCTGATGGATACTTTTACTTGATGATTTCCTTCCTCATGAATCCTCAAAGTTGCCAGATCAGATCTGGAAAAGTTAAAATGACTTCCCTGCACGAAATGGTGGTGCTGTGGCTCCAGCTGTACTCCAGTGCCTTCCTAGATGTGATGTCATAGAGCTACATATGGAGCCACCTCAACTCTTTGGTGTCAGTTCCTTTTTTTCTGTTCCATTTGACGTTGGCCAAGAATTGGTCTCTACTGAGTTTTCAGTTAAATCATTTATTTTGGAATGTTTATATGAAAAATGCGTCCTGCAGGGATGTCAGGATTTCTTCAATGTTGTTCTTGTCAGCCCCATGACGCCTGCCTTTAGTTTGGATCCTGCGCTTGTTTCTTGATCTGCTTACAGTTCAGACTCATGCACTCAACTGCTGAGAAGGACCAGGAATGAACTTCTTGTTCGTAGCATATGTACTTGTAGATGCTGATGCTCTGCCTGCTCATGTGATCTTGTGTTGAGCACGGATGTTTTCAAGCTGTTTTGAAGGGCTTTTTGTCACAAAATTTCCTGTGACCCCTCACTTGTCCCACAATGCACCAGGACAAAGAATCAACCTCAGATTTTTCCCACCATCTGGTTCGGAAGCCCAGCTCGAGCTCCAGGACCGTCTGATTTTCCATTCCCTTTTGTCTCCTGTCATTGAGGACCTTGGTCAACACCGGAAGACACATCACCGTTCAGCATTGTCTACGGCGGTTTTCAGTTCTGAATCGCCCGCAGGTTTTAACCTTAAAGTACCCAGCTGGTGTTTAGAATGATTCTTGGGGGAGGATGATAGGAAGAAAACACCCTTCCAGTTTTATTCAAAGTATAATACGACATGCCCGTGGTCCGATCAACGTGTGATGTGCCATCATTGTCTGTCTCTGGAAAACGAGGAGCCCTCCTGCACTGCTTGCCAGACATTTACAAATAAAAAGACCCTTTGGTACCAACGGTTTCACCCATGGGCCCATCACAACATGCAGTGCCGGGACCTCATTGGTGTACCAGCCATCTTCTGCACCAAAAACATCAAGTAGGCCGAAGTCAAAAGCGGGGTCCCTTTAGGACTAACACCAACTCAGAGATACTTCAGGTTTGTAGCTTTGAAACCTCTAATGTTGATGAAGACACTGTGTCTCAGTAGCCCGTCAAGGGGCCCAGGACAAAGACTCTTTTAGAGTCACAGTTCCTCAACTCCACACTGATGACCACCCACGATCGATCTCTCATCTGGAGATATAACACCCCCTCCTGAGGGAGTTGGACATTTCGTCCCGAGACTGGACACTCCAAGACCTCTTGATATCAAGAGGCCTCCTTGCTGATAGGCCAAGACAGGGTTAGAGCCCTTTTGGTTGAGACATTCTCAAAAACAGCCTCCATTATTTACCATTGCTTTAGAACATTACCAGTTGCTGTTCAGAGAACCTTAAAGATGCGAGTTGTCACTTCTAAGGTGGAAAAAGTACAGATTAGTGCCAGGCATCCCTGCCTACAATTCGGGGCATGTTACACCTGACTCCTTGATTGTATACACAATTAGGAAGTGACGTGCTCAGGGAACCGGGGATGTAACTCCTCCAGACATGGAGAGAAAAAGTATTGATGCTGGGAGCTAAATGGTAACTAGGGCAGTCACTCCGTGGAGGATATCCACTCTAATTACATGTTTCTCCTTTTAGGCTAAGCTCAATGGGAGCAAATGGAACAGTTGATCAGGTACGTTCCAGAGGCACATCCAAAGAGAGGGCAGGAAAGGGTATCGGAAGCAAAGATCTGTAACAGTACAAACATTTGCTGCTCTCTTGAGTCAGCTGACAGCTTACTGGGAGATAAATACCAGCATCATTCTCCATCACCATGAATGGTTTTGGGTGTCTGGTTTTAAACCGGAGGTTTAACAACACCTCATTAATATACCTTTTGATGAGGAACATTTGTTTAGTTCTCAAGTCAACAATGCGCTAGAGACTATTAAAGAGGTCACTAAAGCACCCAAACCCAGGGGTACCCTGCAGACGTAAATGCTGAAAGCAGCACTTCTTAAACAATATCCCCCTTACAAACCGGGGATATTAGCAAGACCAGCCCTTTTAAGACAGCCAAGTGTTCAAAGCTTTTGGAAAAGGTGGCTATTATGGTAACAGCAAGGGAAAAGGCCAGTATAGTTTCAGACAGGGCGCTTCTACCTCCAAGCAGGGATTTGCTCCCACTCACACAACAAGTGTTGAAGACTTCCAATATTCCTTCCACAATGGGAGGAAATAACCAGTGACAAATGGGTTCTTGAGGTATTACTGAGGGATACTGCTTACAGTTCTATATAGCAGCACCAAACATACTTTTTAATTGCCACGCAAATCATCAAAAGCATCAAACTGTTGCAGGAGGAAGTACCGGCTCGTCTCACCAAAGGTGCAATTGAGCTTGTGGCCCCACACCAGCCTAGCCTGGCCAATGAGTCTACTTCCTGTACTTCGTCATCCCCAAGAAGGGTGGAACTCTAAAACCATATCTATACCTCAGGCCATTGAACTGCTATATTATGTTGAAGCAATTCAAAAGAACTACCCAGCAGGAAGGCATTCTGCTGCTATGTACCTAGGATCATATGACCACACTCAACCCAAAGGGCACATTTCTACTTTCCTATACGTCCAGCGCATCACCACTACCTGTACTTTCTGGTAAGTGGGCAACACTACCAATTTAAAGTTTTACCCTCTGGAGTCACAACAACTACAGTGGTATTTACCAAATGCTTGGCCGTGATAACTGCATATTTGTGACAAAACAGCATTAACGTCTTCCCTTGTTTAAACTGGCTGCCAATCATGCACTCAGATAGCTGTCTGTTTCACAAGCTAGGGTTCAGAGTAAATGCCAAAAGGTTGCATCTCGTGCAACAGCAGATCTAGCCTTTTCTACGGGTTGTGTTCAATTCTGTAATGGGAAAAGCCTGTCAAAACCAAGAGATGATGATTGCAAGGATGACCCTTCAAAGGTTACTGCCTGTTTTTCAGACAACACGTCCTCGCACAGCGAGGACAGTAATGAAACTGCTGGGAATGGTGGCTTCATACATAGGTATAATAATATCTCGTGCAAGGCTGCATCTGCGCCCAATACAGGAGTGTTTAGTGAGGCAATGATCACAAGCAGAGTGCTAGTAAAAGGATGTGGTGTTTGAAGAACCCGAAACACACTTCTATGGTAGAACAATAAAAATGTGTTGCAGTGCAGGTCTTTTCTAGACACTCAACAGGAGATGGCTATTACCATGGATGTCTCGCTCATGGGGTGGGGTGAACACCTTAACTGCTTGAATTTTTAGGGTAGAAGGACTGAAGAATTATAGCGTTGTCATATCAATTACCTGGAGCTGACAGCCCTCCATTTGACCCTGTCATTCTAGAATTATTTGAGGGGAAAACGGCCATTGTAAAAGAAGACCAGACAGTGATGTATTACATTGAGAAGGAAGAGAGGGTGTGGACTCCCTCATCCGTCCTAGCCTAGAAGATCTGGCATTTGGTCATTTGCAAGCACATTCTGCTCCTAGCATAACGCCTACCAAAGGTGGACAACAGTTTTGCAGACCTGCTAAGTAGGATGCACCAACAAGTCCACAAATGGGTGATGAATTTCCAAATACTTAACAATTACTTTCACAAATGGAGTAATCCCTCAATTTGTTTGCCAACACGCAAAATACGAAATGCCAAAACTTCACCTCCAGGTTTCCACACCCAGCAGTCGATGGGCACAGCATTGTGGGTGATCTAGTCAGAGATATTTGCCCAACCTTTTCCTCCACTATTTCTGATACCATCTGTGTTGAGGAAAATTAAACTGGTATCAATGACCCTCTTTGTGGCACCAACATAGGCGAAACAGCCATGTTGCCAGAAAAGTCGCACAAAAAGATGATGGACGGAGTGCTGACCATGCAAACACTCACCCCCAGTCACAGATCTGGGTTTAATCCATCGTTCTTTTGCTCACCATGCCACCCCAGTTCGGACCCAGCCATATGCAAATCAGTCTTGACCCTGTTCCTCATGGGAACAGTCCAGCCCGAACTGCCAGGCCAGGTCCTCCCTGGACCGGGAACAAGCATCCTGGGAAAAGTCGCTGCATCTTCATGAAAACTAATGGGGAGACCGGATCTCTTTATTCTTCATCAGGGGAAGCACAGACATCCAGACCTCAGGCAGGCTTGACATGCGCCTCTTTTCCATTACATATAGTGGCAGTGATAGCTTACATGCTGAACAGAAACTATTTCTCTCTATTTAAAGTACCTATTGTCAAGGCCTTTGCGGAGAGCCTTAAACTGACCATTCCAAGAACAAAACCTCCAGTACCACCCTGGAATCTATAACTAAATTGATGGGCCGCTTTTGAGACACCTCACGCATATGGCCTACAATTGCTGTCTTATGAAGTAGTCTTCCTGTTTGCTATTGCTTCTTTCTCAAAGGAGCCTCAGTGAGCACTAACGGTGGAAGAACCCTTTAAGTATGTTAGGATAGGTTTGAGGATGAAGCCCAAAGATTCTTCCAAAAGTGGTTTTCCCGTCTCATATAAGCCAGTCAATGAGTTGCTCATTTTCTTCCCATTCCCAGGGTCGCAAGCAGAAAGGGCATTAGATACATTTTGTATTAAAAGGACACTAACATACTAAATTGACAGAACCAAAGCCATTTGCAAAACATTGTTGCTTTTACAAAACCCTTCATAGAAACAGTCATTTCCAAGGGTGGTATCGGCAGATGGAATAAGAGTGTACAAACATGTTAAAGCTATGTTTATGTTGCCTGTAACAGATACTGCACGTTCCCCCTGGAACAGGCAATTGCTATGGCCTTCTTAGGCAACATTCCAGTTGCAGACATTTGTAAAGCTGCTACTTGGTCAGCATCACACATTCACGAAACACTACAGTGTTAATATCGAAGTCTGTCTGGAATCTTTATTTTGCCAAACAGCCCTAAGAACTCTGTTCTAAACATCAGCATCATCTCCTCGCTATCCACTGCTTAGGGGAGGAACTGCTTTACAATCTATGCAGAGAACGTGTATCTAGAGCCACACTTGCTATTGTTGGGAAATATGATTTCCCATGTAACCATCTGTTCAGAGCCTGTAGTGCTGTTGATTCACATGTACTCTCCCTCCTCTCTGAAAGCGAGCAGTAATCCAGGATATTTCTGTTAGTTTCCCTTCCCAATGCGCACTACATTTATTCTGTATTACTTCATTACACTCCTCTGATATTACTCAATCACTCTGGGGAAAAAAATCTGAGGTTGGAGCGTTTGTCCTCGTCCATTTTGGGCTAGGGGATAGTTCACAGGACAGCTTGTGACTGAATGCTTCTTCAAACAAAAACGCTTGTGCCCAATACTAGATGGGAGGCGTCTCTTATTGAAGAGTGGAGAGCTCGGAGTTTGAATCTTCTCAGTTCTACCCGCACCCACCAAGCAGGGCACTTGCAGGATCCAGTCTTCTCAAACAGTTTACATTATTAGGGAGAGGAATAGACCTCGGGCTAAGGCTAGGATCTAGTCAAAGCTAGACATCAGCACCCTAAACAGCGAGCCGAGGAATTCAATTCTTTACCTAGGGGGAGACATTCAGGTCGATCAGCCTCAAACGGCTGAGTGGTTGCACAAATACTTCGATATTATCTTGCCCTTAAAAATCAGTTACTCTGCCGGCTTCACCCTGCAGCCCCACGGTATACTGAGGATCTGCAGGCTATGAAAATGATCTGTACGTGGGTGGAGAGGCTCTGGAGACTTGGCTATGATACGCTGCTAAGCTCAAATATTAATTGACACTCAAGAGTTATAGCTGATGTAGATTGGTTTGGGCCTCTTTCTTCTCTGATCAGATTGCTTCAACTCATAACTGTCCTAGAACGCCTTGTAAAATAGTTAGTGAGATTTTTGATCCTGGCAGTGCAGGATATTCAGCAATCCTTGCTGAGAGGAAGCGGAGATCCTCCTCAGACAGATATTGCTCCACCGCTTTCTGATATCAAAACTTTGGTCTCAGTCTTGTGGGATACTCTGGATTTGTCCATATTTGTGTATGTGGCACAGTGTATAAGATCGGGTTTCCCGAAGAACCCCCTTCTTCCCACCAAGCTTGTTCTCTTAGAGCCAGACATTGTGCTCCTCCTGATAAAACTCATCACTTACTCACTGCAGCAGGGCTGTATCCCCCAGGAGTGGAAGTATGTCATGGTTCTTCTTTTTCTGAAGAAACCTAATTTAGATTCTGATATTTGGTCCGATTAGAGACGTATCTCCATGCTCACCATTATGTCTAAAATGTTCTACTTTTATGGAATCCCAAAATCTTTTACACAACTCCCAATCAGGGTTCAGAGCAGGACACAGTACAGAGTCCGTCCTTTTAGGAGTCACAGAACATGTTGGGCAGTTCCCAGATAAGGGTGAGACTGCAGGGCTGATCTTACTCTATCTCAGCTGCATCTTTGATACTGTGTCTTATGATATACTCATGGGGAGACTATTTCACTTGGGGATCGAGGGGAAAGGCTTGGCAAGGTTATCCTCTTTACTTAGGGGTCATAGCATTTAAGTTTCCCCAGATGGAGTTTTGGCCACATGTCATGCTGTGACTTCTGGAGTTCCTCAGTGATCAGCTTTAAGTCAGTCTCTTTTTATTATATATGTGTGCCCCTTACTCTTGTTAGGTCGAGCGCATAAGCGCTTCTGACCTGTTTTTAGTATTATGGGCTTTTAATCGCCCCCACCTCACACCCATCACTTTTACTCGTTTGTGGGCCTGCCTTTTAAAAATCCTTTGTCATTGGTAAATGCTTTGCGTTCGTTCCGCCTTTATGCTGCTTTGTGGACCGACCCCGTTATATGGATAATTACAAGATTGCTGATATACTTTACTGCGAGCAAACTCCGTTTTAGGGTCAAGCCTGCGAGGACATGCTCTAGTGCATGTGTCTCACTTGCAAGACTATGTTGTGTTCAGTAAAGGACTTGGAGCCTGCCTTTCGTTCACGTTGCGTGGCACTCTTCTTTACAGCCTCGTAATTCGTCAGGGCATGCCTAGCATCATTTCTGTTTCTCTGTGTGGAGCAGAGATCAAGTACTATTTGATTCAACTTAATGCCCGTCCGTTGCTCCCGACATGATCTTGGTACTATTGGTTCTTTTTTAACTTCGAGTGCCCTGCAATGCGAGCAAACTCCTTTTTTTTCTCTTGTCTCTGTCCTTCGTGCTCATACTCATGTCGGCCATAGCGTGAAATACAACACTGCTACCTTTTTGTGGGCTGCGTTCGTCTTATGGAAAGCTGGGTTTGTTTTTGGCTTTTTTCCACAAACATAGTGCTTGCATTGGGTTTGTGTTGATGGGGCATTGCACTTTTGTTTTTTCACTGTTCAGTCTGGAAACACCGTAAAGAAGATGCAATCAAACATATGAAGACCCTTCGTAGGGATTGGGGTAGGTAGGTTATGTGTTCGGGACCCCTTCGCCTGGTTGTGGTGCTTGCTATTTGGCTGTAGTGATTGATGCATTCTGATGATACCTGCAAATGTGTGGTCCTTTACTAGGTTTGGGATGTGTGTACTGTGACCTTCTGGTCCTGTGCTTTCTTTCAATTTTACAATCTCACTTGGATCTATTCGTTATACTTAAGCTTTGTTAAGCTGTTTGTTTCTTTCTACTCCGCCATTCACTTTAATTTCCTCCTATATTCACACATTAATTCACTTGATTCCCTTGCGATATCCCTTCTTCCTTTGCACTGTACTTATAACTTCCTTCTCTACTGTCTTTTTTTGTTCCATTATACTCTTCTTTTTTTATTTTCCCAAACCTTCATCCCTTTCTTATCCCCTCTTTCCTTGTACAACTCTCTAAATATTAAATACAGTGCAATAGTATAAACTTACAGTATCACTAACAGTTTAATTATAGGTCTTTCTATTCAGCTGCTACCTGCACACGTCAACAGTATGACACCCTTTGGCACGATTACAGCCTGTATTCTTAGTCGCCTCTCCAGTTAAGAAGCTCCCCTACAATAGATGCACAGCATTCGAATGATTTGAGACAATCCCTTGTGTAGCATCCGTCATATGGCTTTTTATGTACCCCTGCGCGCCTTAAAGTCACGAAGGGCTTCAACGCCGAAAAAGGCCAGGGCTCTCCCTCAACAGGCTACCACGCCTGTTTCCGTGTCTGGATCGAGCTGCAAAATGCAACCCTCCACCTCCGAACCGAGTCGACGTCCCACAGCATTGGATCTGAAACAAGCATGCTCTGCTTCGGAGCCGAAACACCTTGGTCCAACTTCGGAGCCGAAAAAATCAACCTACACAGAGGAAACGGGGCTTTTGACTCGAATGAAGCATGTGCCCAAGAAATTTACTGAACATTCCTCTAAAATCAGAAAACATGTTTCAGAACATCAAATGGAGGAATCGGACATTCAACCCATTCTGGAGTTTATGGACAGCAAACCAAGAAGAATTCAAATCCAGAAAGAGACTGGAAAAATTACTTCTGCACCTCCACATACTAAAAGGAAGTTAGAATTCCAGGAAACTCTGGATACTGCCCCACCACCGGCAAAAATCTACAAGCAAAAGGAAAAGCCAAAACCTGTTGAGCTTTCTCCACTACATTCACTGCAACTTTCCTTTTCACCATAACCTCTCACTCCACCACCATCACACACTCACACTGCCTCACAAGACGAAGAAAGGGGTGATTCTGGCTTCACTTTAGATCCATGGGATATCTACAATTCAGATCCAATCGCAACTAACGATCCTGATTTGAATCCCAACAGACCATCTCCACCTGAGGATGGTACAGCATACAACCAAGTTATCTCCAGAGAAGCTGCATACTATGGAGTACAAATGCATGCAGAACCTCTAGAGGAGGACTTTCTTTTCAATACCCTATCCTCAACTCATAAGCAATACCAGTGTCTAACAATGCTTCATGGTATGGTTAAACAGGCAGACGATATTTTTAAAGAGCCAGTTAAAGCCGGAGTTCTAACACCAAGAGTTGACAAAAAATATAAGCCTCCACCAACAGACCTAATTTATATTTCGCAGCAGTTCCCGCCAGACTCTATTGTGGTCAATGCAGCCAGGAAGCACGCCAATAGTCCGTCTTCTGGGAATACCACCCCTGACAAAGCAAGCCATAAATTTGATGCAGCAGGAAAAAGAGTAGCAACACAAGCAGCCAATCAATGGCGGATTGCAAGTTCCCATGTCCTGTTAGCAAGATACGACAGGGCACATTGGGATGAGATGCAGGAATTCTTGCAATATCTCCCCAAAGAACACCAATAAAGGGTGCATCAAATTGTAGAGGAAGGTCAGGCCATCGCAAACCATCAAATTAGGTCTGCTGTAGATGCAGCTGGAGGAATCAATACTAGCATTACATTAGGTGACATGTTTGGTTGAGGTTCTCCGGTTTCAAACCTGAGATACAGCAGGCGGTCCTTAATATGCCATTTAACAAACAACAGCTTTTTGGACCAGAGGTGGACACAGCTATAGAAAAACTTAAAGATTCAGACACAGCAAAAGCCATGGGAGCCCTTTATACTACACCATTTCAGGGTTCCTTTCGAAAACCATAATTTAGAGGATTTAAAACCCAAGACTACAGAGACTTTCCCCTCTCACTCAAAACAAGGACAGCAGTATTACACAAGGGGGTCATTCAGGGGCTCTTACAGAGGACAAAATTTCAGGTCCAGAGGTACATTCCCTGCTTCAAAGGGTGCCTCTACATCCACAAAACAATGACTTCCCAGACATTCCACAGCAACATACATCTCCTCAGGGAGGAAGACTGCAACAATTCCATTCTCACTAGCAACAAATGAATACAGATCAATGGGTACTCTCAATTATCCGTAATGGTTATGGCCTAGAGCTCATCTCTACTCCACCAAACATTCCGCCACGTTCTCACAGGCTCTCTCTAGAACACACAACTCTGCTCAAACAAGAGGTACAATCTCTACTACTAAAGGAGGCAATAGAAATAGTTCCCCATCACTCAGCAAGGAACAGGAGTATATTCCCTATACTTCCTTATACCAAAAAAGGATGGTACACTCAGACCCATTCTCGATCTCTGGCCTCTAAATCTATATATCCTGTCAGATCATTTTCACATGGTCACTCTGCAGGATGTCATTCCCTTGCTACAAAAACAAGATTACATGACAGCGTTAGACCTAAAGGACTTTTAATTCCACATTCCAATACATCCAGCTCACCGCAAGTATTTAAAGTTTGTGATAGTAGGCAAGCACTATCAATTCAAAGTACTACCCTTTGGAGTAACAACAGCACCAAGAGTATTCACAATGTCTTGCTGTATTTGCAGCATACCTCAGAAAATATCACATACATGTCTTCCCTTATCTAGACGACCAGTTAATAAAAGCCAGAACTATTCAAAAGTGTCAATCGCACACACAATACACAATAAATACCCTACACAAATTAGGGTTCACAATCAATTATCAGAAATCTCACCTTCAGCCAGCACAAATTCAACCTTATCTAGGAGCATATCCCAATTGCAGGCCAACCAAACTTATACAGTTGATGGAATGATGGCATCATGCATAGCAATAGTGCCCAATGTACGTCTAAACATGAGACCACTGCAACAGTGTCTCTTGAAGCAATGGTCTCAGGCACATTGTCAACTGCAGGATCTAGTGTTGTTGGATCGCCAAACTTACAAATCTCTGCAATGGTGGAGTCACACCAACTTATCAAAAGGCCGGCCATTTCAGGACCCTGTGCCACAGACCATAATCACAACAGATGCATCACTAACCGGTTGGGTGCCCATCTCAACAATCTTACAATACAAGGGGAATGGAACTCAATCCAGCAAACTTACCACATAACCACTTGGAATTACTGGCAGTGTTCTTAGCCATCAAAGCATTCCAACTACTGATCAAACACAAAACAGTCTTAATAAGGACAGACAACATGACAACAATGTATTAACTGCAAAAATGGGGACACACTCATCCCAATTGTCAATTAATCAATCAGGGATGTGTAAAGCGCACTACTCACCCGTGAGGGTCTCAAGGCACTGAGGAGAGGAGGAGGAGAATGTTGGGGGGGGTGCTGCTACTGCTCGAACAGCCAGGTCTTCAGAAGTTTCCTGAAGGTAAGTAGGTCGTTGGTCTGGCGCAGGTGGTTGGGAAGAGTGTTCCACGTTTTGGCGGCGAGGTGTGAAAATGATCTACTGCCGGTTGTAGTTCTGCAGACGCGTGGGACGGTTGCGAGGTCAGCAGAGTGGAGATGCCGGGTCGGGGTGTAGGAGAGTCGTTTGTTGAGGTATTCTGGTCCGGTGTTGTGCAGTGCTTTGTCAGCATGGGTGAGGAGTTTGAAGGTGATTCTCTTGTTGACTGGGACCGGTGGCAGGTTTTTCAGGTGTTCTGTGATGTGGCAGTGGCGGGGATGTCCAGGATGAGGCATGCGGAGGCGTTCTGGATGCGTTGCAGCCTCTTCTGGAGTTTGGCTGTGGTTCCTGCGTAGAGGGCATTGCCGTAGTCCAGTTTGCTGCTTTCGAGGGCTTGGGTGACTGTTCTGCTGGTTTCGGTGGGTATCCATTTGTAGATCTTTCGGAGCATGCGGAGGGTGTTGAAACAGGAGGAGGAGATAGCGTTGACTTGCTGGGTCATGGATAGTGAGGGGTCCAAGATGAATCCTAGGTTGCGTGCGTGGTTGGTGGGAGTCGTAGCGGTTCCGAGAGTGGCAGGCCACCAGGAGTCATCCCATGCGGAGGGGGTGGAGCCGAAGATAAGGACTTTCTCTATTGTCTGACTTGAGTTTGAGGCAGCTGCTCTTCATCCATTCGGCGATGGCCTTCATTCCTTCGTGGAGGTAGGTCTTGGTGGAGCCCTTGGTGAGGGAGGGGGATCAGCTGGGTGTCGTTGGTGTATGAGATGATGTTGAGGTTGTGGGATGGGGCGATGTTAGCGAGCGGGGCCATGTAGACGTTGAAGCGGGTCGGGCTGAGGGACGAACACTGGGTTATGCCGCAGATGATTTTGGTGGTCTCCGAGCGGATTGGGGGGAGGCGGACTCTCTGGGTTCTGCCAGTGAGAAAGGAGGTAACCAAGTCCAGGGCTTTGTCGCAGATTCCAGCATTGCTGAGGCATGAGCGTAGGGTGTCGTGGCAGACTGTGTCGAACGTGGCCGAGAGGTCCAGGAGGATGAGGGCTGCGGTTTTGCCGCTGTCCAGTATGGTTCTGATTTTGTCGGTGGTGACGATGAGGGCGGTTTCGGTGCTGTGGTTGCTGCGGAATCCGGATTGAGAAGGGTCCAGTGTGCGGTTCTCCTCTAGGAAGCGTGTTAGTTGTCTGTTGATGGCCTTCTCAATGACTTTTGCCAGGAAGGGGAGCAGGGAGATAGGTCGGAAGTTCTTGAGGTCCTTTGGGTCTGCCTTGGGTTTTTTGAGGAGGGCGTTGATCTCGGTGTGTTTCCAGCTCTCCTGGAAGGTGGCAGACTCAAATGAGCTGTTGATGATCTTCCGTAGTTGGGGTGCGATGACAGAGCTTGCTTTGTTGAGGATGTTCGGAGGGCAGGGGTCAGATGGAGAGTGGATGGTGTTCATGATTTCAATGGTTTTGTTGTCGTTGACAGGGGTCCAGGAGAGCAAGAGGTTGGTCGGAGGTGAATCTGTGGTGTTGGTGGTTGCCGGGGGGGGGGAGGGGTCTAGGTGCTGACGCTGTCGTCGATGTCTGCAATCTTGCGGTGGAAGTAGGAGGCTAGGGAGTCGCAGAGGTCTTGGGATGTCATTGACGTTGGAGCTAGGGTTGGAGAGTTCCTTCACAACGTTAAAGAGCTCTTTGTGGCTGTGTGCGTTTTTGTGAATTCGGTCTTTGAAGGCGGTTCTTTTGGCAGCTCGGATGAGTTGGTGGTGTCTGCGGATGGCGTTTTTGAAGGCTGTGTGGTTGTCCAGAGTCTAATCTTGGCGCCACTTTCTTTCAAGTCTTCGCCAGCTTTGCTTAGATTCGTGGAGGTCGGCGGTAAACCAGAAAGCCTTTCTGTCGGTGCGTCTATTGGAGGAGTTCTTGATTGAGGCAAGAGTATTTGCACAGGTGTTGACCCATTACCTAAAGTTGCGGGCAGCTGCATCAGTGTCAGTGGTGTTGATGGGTGGGTTCTGGGAGAGGTTCACGATAAGTTGGTCTTCGGTGACCTTGTTCCATCTGCAGTGGGGGATCCGTTGTGGGTGGTGGTGTGTTGTGGGTTTCTTGAAGGAGAAGTGGGTGGTGGTCTGTCCAGTGGAGTTCTGTGGTGTGGCTGAAAGAGACGTGATTGCAGGCAGAGAAAATAGGGTTGAGTGTGTGTCCTGCGGAGGGGGTTGGTGTCGTGATGAGCTGTTAGAGGCCGAAGTTGGAGAGGTTGTCGAGCAAGGTGGCAGTGTTGTCGTTGGTGTTCTCAAGGTGTAAGTTTAAGTCTCTGAGGAGTATGTAGTCAGTGGATGCGAGAGCGTGCGTGCTGATGTCGGTAATGGAGTCGCTGAACTGCTGTTGTGGGCTGGGGGTCCTGTAGACGAGGGGTCCCTCAAAGGGTGGTGTTTGGGTCAGTGTGGATTTGGAAGTGCAGGAGTTTGGTGGTGCTGAGGGTGTCTTCGGTGTTGGTCATGATCCTGATCTTGTCCCTTCTAGTGCAGACAATATGGAAATGGGCAATTCAGAATCACATTCAGCTATTGGCAGAATACGTCCCAGGGATACACAGCCAGCTAGCGGACCTCTTAAACAGGACGCAGCAACAAATACACAAATGGGAAATTCAAACGCAAATAATTCAATATTACTTTCAAATGTGGGGAACACCAAACATAGACCTTTTTCGCAACAAGCGAAAACACAAAATGCCAAAACTTTGCATCCAGATACCCACACCCTCAATCCAAGGGCAATGCTCTATGGATCAATTGGTCAGGAATATTTGCTTACGCTTTTCCTCCTCTCCTGTTAATTCAGTTTCTGTAAAATGTAAATGTCACTTACCCAGTGTACATCTGTTCGTGGCATGTAGTGCTGCAGATTCACATGCGCCCTCCCTTCTCCCCGGAAGCCTGTAGTCGTTGTACTACTTAATTATGTAAATATGTATATACATTGCATGGGTATCTTCTTTACTTTATATATATATATATATATATATATATATATATATATATATATATATTTGTACATACACAATTCCTCACTCCTTACTACACCCTCCTGCAGGAAAACAATCTAACAAAGGAGTTGATGGCCATGCGCACTATCATCGAGAGGAGTCACTAGATCCCGTGACTCGAAAAATAGGCTTCTTCAAAGAAAAACAACTTGTAACACTCTGAGCCCAACACTAGATGGCGATATATGCACAGCATGTGAATCTGCAGCACTACATGCCATGAACAGATGTACACTGGGTAAGTCACATTTTCCCTATATATATATATATATGTTCGATGGCATCTGTCGCTGTAGATACACATGTTGTGCATAGCCCGCCATCTGGTGTTGGGTCGGAGTGTTACAAGTTGTTTTTCTTCGAAGAAGTCTTTCGAGTCACGGGACCGAGTGACTCCTCCTTTTGTCTCCATTGCGCATGGGCGTCGACTCCATCTTCGATTGTTTTCTTTCCGCCATCGGGTTCGGACGTGTTCCTGTCGCTCCGAGTTTCGGAACGGAAAGTTAGCTAACTATCGGAAGATTACGTCGGTATTGTTGCGTTCGGGATCGGCTTAGATAGAATCGACACCGCATCGAAATTTGAAGAGCTCCGGTGCCCTTCGGGGTAGCTTTCGATCCCCCGTCGGGGCCTGGTCGGCCCGACCGCGTGTCAGACAACGCAGATGGAACGGACCCCGTTTCGTTTCTGTCCCAAATGCCACAACAAATACCCGTATTCAGACCAACATTTGGTCTGTAACCTGTGCCTGTCGCCTGAGCACAGTGAAGAGACTTGCGAGGCCTGTCGTGCGTTCCGGTCCCGAAAGACACTCCGTGACCGTCGAGCCAGAAGACTTCAGATGGCGTCCACGCCGACAGCACACCGAGAGTTCGAGGAACAAGAGGAGGAAGAAGCCTTCTCGATCCACGAATCTGACTCCGAGGAATTCGACGATCAAAGAACTGTGAGCAAGACGTCGAAGGCAACACACAAGAAAAGTGACAAGGCCCAGGGGACGCCACTGCCACCAGGCCATGGCTCGACCCATAAATTCGGTGACCGACCGTCGGCACCGAAAAAGGCCGAAACAGTGCAGAGATCGTCCGACTCCGGTCGAGACACCGGCCCGCAGCCTGCTCGGGACCGAGACAGTGCTGCTGAAAAAGATCGACGCCGAGATAGCGGTGCCGAAACGGCTCGACGCCGAGACAGTGGCACCGAGGAAGATCGACGCCGAGATGTTTCGACTCCAAAAAAGAAAAAAGTCACCTCGGAGCCGAAAAAGAGTACGGACAGGGTTTCGGTGCCAAAACGAGCCGCAACCGACCCAGTTACCGGTTCCTATTCAGAGGAGCAATCACTTTCCTCTCAGATGCGAAAGCATAGATTTGAGGAAGAGTTGCAATCCACCGAGGTGGACCATACGCAGAAACGTATTTTCATACAGGAAGGAACATGGAAAATAAGCACCCTTCCTCCAATTAGGAGAAAAAGGAGACTGCAGTTTCAAACAGACCAAGCACCACAAACAAAAATTGTGAAAAAGGTAACTCCGCCACCCTCTCCTCCACCTGTAACTAACGTTTCACCAGCACAAACTCCATCACATTCCCCGGCTCACACCACCGCGAGCCAAGGTGACCAGGACCAAGACGCTTGGGACTTATACGACGCCCCAGTGTCGGACAACAGTCCAGAGGCGTATCCCACAAAGCCCTCACCACCAGAAGACAGCACGGCTTATTCACAAGTGGTGGCTAGAGCGGCAGAGTTCCACAACGTAAACCTCCACTCAGAACCAGTCGAGGATGACTTCTTATTCAACACCCTCTCCTCCACCCACAGCTCCTACCAAAGCTTGCCTATGCTCCCAGGAATGCTTCGGCACGCAAAGGAAATCTTCAAGGAGCCGGTCAAGAGTAGGGCAATAACACCAAGGGTGGAAAAGAAATATAAAGCACCTCCCACAGACCCTGTTTTCATCACCACACAGCTGCCACCAGATTCCGTCGTAGTAGGAGCAGATCGCAAGAGAGCCAACTCCCACACATCTGGGGATGCACCACCCCCAGATAAAGAGAGCCGCAAGTTTGATGCAGCCGGAAAGAGAGTCGCAGCACAGGCTGCAAACCAGTGGCGCATCGCTAACTCCCAAGCACTACTTGCGCGCTATGACAGAGCCCATTGGGACGAGATGCAACACCTCATTGAGCATCTACCCAAGGAACTACAAAAGAGGTCGAAGCAGGTGGTTGAGGAAGGACAGAACATATCTAATAATCAGATACGCTCCTCTATGGACGCAGCGGACACAGCTGCGAGAACAATTAACACATCTGTGACTATAAGAAGGCACGCATGGCTACGAACGTCTGGTTTTAAACCAGAGATACAGCAGGCAGTGCTCAATATGCCATTCAATGAAAAACAACTGTTCGGACCAGAGGTGGACACGGCAATTGAGAAACTGAAAAAGGACACTGACACTGCTAAAGCCATGGGCGCACTCTACTCCCCGCAGAGCAGAGGCACTTAGAGCACCTTCCGCAAGACAACCTTTAGAGGGGGGTTTCGGGGTCAGGCCACACAAGCCAGCACCTCACAGACAACACCGTCCAGCTACCAGGGACAGTACCAGAGGGGAGGCTTTCGGGGCCAATACAGAGGACAATTCCCTAGGAATAGGGGAAAATTTCAAAGCCCCAAAACCCCTACAACCAAGCAGTGACTCACATGTCACTCATCCCCTCCACACAACACCAGTGGGGGGAAGAATAGGTCAGTATTACCAAGCATGGGAGGAAATAACTACAGACACTTGGGTCTTAGCAATTATCCAACATGGTTATTGCATAGAATTTCTACAAATCCCTCCAAACATACCACCAAAAGCACAGAATTTATCAAAACAACATTCAGACCTTCTGGAAACAGAAGTTCAAGCATTATTGCAAATGAACGCAATAGAACTAGTACCAGAAACACAAATAAACACAGGAGTTTATTCACCGTACTTCCTAATACCAAAAAAGGACAAAACACTGAGACCAATCCTAGACCTCAGAACACTAAACACCTACATCAAATCAGAACACTTTCACATGGTCACGCTACAAGAGGTGTTACCATTGCTAAAACAACAGGACTACATGACAACCTTAGATCTCAAAGACGCGTATTTCCACATACCAATACATCAGTCGCACAGGAAATACCTCAGGTTTGTATTCAAAGGAATACATTACCAATTCAAAGTATTGCCGTTTGGTTTAACAACCGCGCCAAGAGTCTTTACAAAATGTCTAGCAGTAGTGGCTGCACACATCAGAAGGCAGCAGATACACGTATTCCCGTATCTAGACGACTGGCTAATCAAGACCAACTCACTGACAAAGTGCTCACACCACACAAATCAGGTCATACAAACCCTCTACAAACTCGGTTTCACCATCAACTATGCAAAATCACACATTCTGCAGTGCAAAGTACAACAATACCTAGGAGCCATAATAGACACAACAAAAGGATTAGCCACTCCAAGTCCACAGAGAATTCAAAATTTCAACAAGATCATACAACGCATGTATCCAACACAAAGAATACAAGCAAAAATGATATTACAACTCCTAGGCATGATGTCCTCCTGCATATCCATTGTCCCAAACACAAGACTACACATGAGGCCCTTACAACAGTGCCTAGCATCACAATGGTCACAAGCACAGGGTCACCTTCTAGATCTGGTGTTGATAGACCGCCAAACATACCTCTCGCTTCTATGGTGGAACAGTATAAATGTAAACAAAGGGAGGCCTTTCCAAGACCCAGTGCCACAATACGTAATAACGACAGATACTTCCATGACGGGGTGGGGAGCACACCTCGATCAACACAGCATACAAGGACAATGGGACGTACATCAAACAAAACTGCACATAAATCACCTGGAACTGCTAGCAGTTTTTCAAGCACTAAAAGTATTCCAACCAATCATAACTCACAAGTACATTCTTGTCAAAACATGACAACAATGTATTATCTAAACAAACAGGGGGGGACACACTCACCGCAGCTGAGCCTTCTAGCACAAAAGATATGGCGCTGGGCAATTCACAACCACGTTCGCCTAATAGCACAGTTTATTCCGGGGATCCAGAATAAACTTGCAGACCATCTCTCTCGAGATCACCAACAGGTCCACGAATGGGAAATTCACCCCCAAATTCTAAACACTTACTTCAAACTTTGGGGAACACCTCAAATAGACTTATTTGCAACAAAGGAGAACGCAAAATGCCAAAACTTCGCATCCAGATACCCACACAGGCAGTCTCAAGGCAATGCCCTATGGATGAACTGGTCAGGGATATTTGCGTACGCTTTTCCCCCTCTCCCTCTCCTTCCATATCTAGTAAACAAATTGAGTCAAAACAAACTCAAACTCATACTGATAGCACCAACATGGGCAAGGCAACCTTGGTACACAACACTGCTAGACTTATCAGTAGTACCCCACGTCAAGTTGCCCAACAGGCCAGATCTGTTAACACAACACAAACAACAGATCAGGCATCCAAACCCAGCATCGCTGAATCTAGCAATCTGGCTCTTGAAATCCTAGAATTCGGACACTTAAACCTCACACAAGAATGTATGGAAGTCATAAAGCAAGCTAGAAGACCATCCACTAGACACTGCTATGCAAGCAAATGGAAAAGGTTTGTTTGCTACTGCCATCAGAATCAAATTCAACCATTACACGCATCTCCAAAGGATGTAGTGGGCTACTTGCTACACTTACAAAAATCGAACCTGGCCTTCTCTTCCATTAAAATACACCTCGCAGCAATATCTGCATACCTGCAGATTACCCATTCAACTTCACTATTTAGGATACCTGTCATTAAAGCGTTTATGGAAGGCCTCAAAAGAATTATACCACCAAGGACACCACCCGTTCCTTCATGGAACCTCAACATCGTCTTAACAAGACTCATGGGTCTACCCTTTGAACCTATGCATTCTTGCGAAATACAATTCCTAACCTGGAAAGTTGCATTTCTCATCGCCATCACATCTCTAAGAAGAGTAAGTGAAATTCAGGCGTTTACAATACAAGAACCTTTTATCCAACTACACAAAAATAAGGTAGTCCTAAGGACTAATCCTACATTTTTACCGAAGGTTATTTCAACATTCCACCTAAATCAAACGGTAGAACTACCAGTATTCTTCCCACAGCCAGATTCCGTAGCTGAGAGGGCACTACATACATTAGATGTCAAAAGAGCATTAATGTACTACATTGACAGAACAAAGAACATCAGAAAAACTAAACAGCTATTTATTGCATTCCAAAAACCTCATGCAGGAAACCCATTATCAAAACAAGGTATAGCCAGATAGATAGTTAAGTGCATCCAAATCTGCTACCTTAAAGCAAAACGACAGCTGCCCATTACACCAAGGGCACACTCAACCAGAAAGAAAGGTGCCACCATAGCCTTTCTAGGAAATATTCCAATGCACGAAATATGTAAGGCAGCCACATGGTCTACGCCTCACACGTTCACCAAGCACTACTGTGTAGACGTGCTGTCCGCACAACAAGCCACAGTAGGTCAAGCCGTGTTAAGAACCTTATTTCAAACTACTTCCACTCCTACAGGCTGAGCCACCGCTTTTGGGGAGATAACTGCTTACTAGTCTATGCAGAACATGTGTATCTACAGCGACAGATGCCATTGAACTGAAAATGTCACTTACCCAGTGTACATCTGTTCGTGGCATCAGTCGCTGAAGATTCACATGTGCCCACCCGCCTCCCCGGGAGCCTGTAGCAGTTCGGAAGTTAGCTTAAGCTTTGTACATTTGTAAATATATTATTTAAACCTTAAATAGGTACATACTTAGTCACTCCATTGCATGGGCACTATTACTACAACACAACTCCTACCTCACCCTCTGCGGGGAAAACAATCGAAGATGGAGTCGACGCCCATGCGCAATGGAGACAAAAGGAGGAGTCACTCGGTCCCGTGACTCGAAAGACTTCTTCGAAGAAAAACAACTTGTAACACTCCGACCCAACACCAGATGGCGGGCTATGCACAACATGTGAATCTTCAGTGACTGATGCCACGAACAGATGTACACTGGGTAAGTGACATTTTCAATATATATGTGTATGTGTGTGTGTGTATATATATATATATATATATATATATATATTATTGTAATAGTATTTATATTATTGTAATAGTATTTATATAGAGCTTACTATCCCTGACGAGGCGTCAAATCGCTTTTCAAAACTCAAAATGGAGTCGAAGTATACAGAGTCCACCGACACCTTAGAGGAGGAGCAGGCACAAACAGCTGTTTCGATTCAGGACACCGACTCCGAAGCAGATTCAGATGAGAACAGTCAACCTATCACAGCAGCTCAGCATGTGAGTACGCCTGCCCCTCACCCACTACCAAGAAGCCTACTAAGGCCTTGGGTGCACCAGTGCCAGAATGCCATGGTTCCACCTGAAATAATTTGTCGGCGACCGGCCCTCTGGTTCGGCGCCGAAGAAGCCCAAGTCACCCCATCAATACGCCACGCCTGAAAATACAATGTCCGGCTTCAGAGCCGAAACCCCAGCTGGTATCCTCGGCACAGAAAAAATTAGGTACCATTTTGGATCCGAAAACATCCTTCTACACAGAAGAGACAGGCCGTTCGAGCCGTCTAAAGCACATATCCAAGACAACTACTGAACAATCCTCTAAAGGCATAAAACCATCTGAATATCAATCTGAAGACTGATATCCAGCCAATCTTGGAGGTTATGGACAGTAGACACAGAAGGATACATATACATAAGGACACAGGAAAATTATTGCTTCACCTCCTCCACAGACCAAAAGGAAGCTGGTGTTTCAAGAGACTCTTGACACTGCTCCACCACCAGCAAAAATATTTAAGAGAAAGGAGAAGCCATCACCTCTACAGCTCTCTCCACCACATTTGCCATAGCTTTCTTTTACTCCACCACCTACTACACCATCACCACTGCCCTCACCATCACACTCCCACACCTACTCACAGGGAGATACAGTAGACCAGTGGGGCTTGTATGACCCAGATCCCATACAGTCAAATGACCCAGATCTCTATCCTACCAAACCTTCACCACCAGAGGATAGTACAGTTTACACTCAGGTCATTTCTAGGGCAGCTGCATACCATGGGGTTCAGATGCATGCAGAACCATTGGAGGAGGATTTTCTTTTTAATACACTATCCTCCACCCACTCACGCTACCAGTGTTTACCAATGCTGCCTGGTATGCTTGGACATGCAGAAGATATATTTAAAGAACCAGTCAATGCTAGGGTTTTAACCCCAAGAATAGATAAAAAATATAAACCTGCGCCAACCGACCCAGTCTACATTTCCCAACAAGTACCACCAGACTCTATTGTAGTTAGTGCTGCAAAGAAAAGGGCTAATAGCCAGTCTTCAGGGATACTCCTCCCCCTGACCAAGAAAGTAGGAAGTTTGATGCTGCTGGTAAAAGGGTAGCTACACAAGCAGCTAACCAATGGCGTATTGCCAATTCCCAAGCCATGTTAGCAAGGTATGACAGGGCTCACTGGGATGAAATGCAAGAGTTCTTGCAATATTTACCCAAAGAGCATCAGAAGAGAGTACAACAAATTGTTGAAGAGGGACAGGCAATCACTAATAATCAAATTAGATCTGCCCTTGACACAGCGGATACTGCAGCTAGAAGTATCAACACTAACATAACAATTCGTAGATATGCATGACTAAGATACTCCGGGTTTAAACTCGAAATCCAGTAGGCAGTGCTTAACATGCCTTTTGATAAAGAACATCTATTCGGACCTGAAGTAGATACAACTATTGAAAAACTCAAAAAGGATTTTGACACTGCAAAAGCCATGGGAGCCCTATATACCACACCTTGTTGTAACAAACAACAGTTTAGGGGAGGTTTCAAACTCCAAACTACAGAGGCTTCCACCTCCACCCCCCAAAAAAATGCAGCAATATTATCTAAGAGGGTCATTTAGAGGCTCTTACAGAGGCCAACACTTTAGAGCCAGAGGAAAGTTTAATACCTCAGAGTGTCACCACTCCCCCTAAACAATGACTTCCTCACCATTCCACATTCCCGCACGTCTCCTGTGGGAGGAAGACTGCAACAATTCCACTCTCACTGGCAAAACATCACCACATATCAGTGGGTACTTTCAGTTATCCGCAATGGTTACTGCCTAGAACTCATTTCTACACCACCAAACATTCCCCCTCGTTCTCACAGACTCTCTCCAGAACACCATGTTTTGCTAAAACAAGAGGTACAATCTCTATTACTAAAAGGAGCAATAGAAAGGGTTCCAATATCACAATGGGGAACAGCGGTATACTCACTATATTTCCTTATACCAAAAAAGGATGGTACCCTTAGATCCATTGTAGATCTCAGACCTCTAAATCTATACATCCTGTCACAACACTTTCACATGGTCACTCTACAGGATGTAATTCCCCTACTACAAAAACACGATTACATGACTGCTTTAGATCTCAAAGATGCTTACTTCCATATTCCCATACATCCAGCTCACCGCAAATACGTAAGATTTGTAATAGCGGGCAAACACTACCAATTCAAAGTACTTCCCTTCGGCATAACAAAAGCTCCAAGGGTTTTCACAAAATGTCTAGCAGTAGTAGCAGCTCACCTCAGAAGACAACACATACATGTCTTCCCTTATCTAGACGACTGGCTAATAAAATCAAGCAATATTCTACAGTGCCAACAACACACTCCATGCACAATAGATACCCTACACACATTAGGGTTCACAATCAATTACCAAAAATCTCATCCCCAACCAGCACAGGTTCAACCTTACCTAGGTGCAATTCGCAGTACTCAAAAAGCATTAACCCTACCGAAATCCACAAAGAATACAGGCTTTTCAAAGCCTCATATCACAGATACAGCCCAATCAAAATTACACATTAAGATTTATCATGAAACTATTGGGAATTTTGGCATCTTGCCTAGCAATAGTACTGCATGCAAGACTAAACATGAGACAACTGCAACAGTGTTTCTCACAACAATGGCCTCAAGCACATGGTCAATTACAGGATCTAGTGTTGTTAGACCGCCAAACTTACAATCTCTGCAATGGTGGAATCACAACAACTTTTAAAAAAAGGGCGGCCATTTCAGGACCCCGTGCCTCAGACTATAATAACAACAGATGCGTCAATGACAGGTTGGGGAGCTCATCTCAACAACCTAATCATACAAGGGGAATGGAGCGCAACGCAATTAACTTATCACATAAACCATTTAGAATTGTTAGCTGTGTTCCTGGCCATAAAAGCTTTTCAACCTCCGATCAGGCACAAAACAGTACTAATAAAAACAGACAATATGACAACAATGTATTATCTGAAGAAACAGGGGGGAACACACTCATCCCAATTGTCCCTTCTAGCCCAAACAATATGGAAATGGGCAATTCACAGTCAGACTTACGTGCTAGCGGAATATATCCCAGCGATACACAACCACTTAGCAGACCTACTAAGCAGGACGCAGCAACAAATACACAAATGGGAAATTCACTCACAAGTACTTCAACAGTACTTTCAAATGTGGGGAACACCAGACATCGACCTTTTCGCAACAAGCGAAAATGCAAAATGCAGAAACTTCGCAACCAGACACCCACACCCTCTATCCAAGGGCAATGCAGTATGGATCAACTGGTCAGGGATATTTGCTTATGCTTTTCCCCTCTAATTTCATTTCTGGTCAACCAACTGTCACACCTCTCTCACCATGATACTCATAGCTCCCACGTGGGCACGCCAACACTGATACACAAAACTTCTGGATCTGTCAGTAGTATCCCATCACAAACTTCCAAACAGACAAGATCTGTTAACACAGAACAAGGATAAAATCAGGCATCCCAATCACAGTGTACTCAACTTAGTGGTTTTGCTCCTGAAGTCATAGATTTTGGATATTGGAAGTTCTAAAACAAGCTTGCAAACCAACAACTAGACAATGCTATGCAAACAAGTGGAAACGGTTTGTTTACTACTGTCAACCTAAAAATATAGATCCTCGTAAAGTATCAATACAAGATATTGTATGTTACCTGCTTTATTTACAGAAAGCAAATTTAGCTTTTTCCTCTATTAATATTCATCTCACAGCTATATCAGTGTACTTACAAACCATACAGCATAATTCTGTCTTCAGAGTCCCTGTCATAAAAGCCTTTATGGAAGGACTTAAAGGTATTATTCCACCAAGAACTCCACCAGTTCCTGCATGGAATCTCAATATTGTACTCACAAGATTAATGGGACCACCATTCGAGGCCCATGCATTCATGTGAAATTCAATTTCTCACATGGAAAGTTGCTTTCTTAGTAGCAATTACTTCATTAAGAAGAGTGAGTGAAATACAAGCATTCACTTTAGAAGAACCATTTTTCCAAGTACACAAACATAAAGTTGTACTTAGGACAAATCCCAAAATTTTGCCAAAAGTAGTTTCTCCTTTTCACATTAATTAATCAGTGGAATTGCAAGTCTTCGTTCCACAGCCAGACTCAACTGCTGAAAGAGCTCTTCACACTCTTGACCTTAAAAGAGCTCTAATGTACTATGTTGACAGAACAAAAGTGTTTAGGAGAACTAAACAGCTTTTTGTTGCTTTCCAACAACCACATAAAGGTAATCCTATCTCAAAACAAGAATTAACTAGATGGATTGTGAGATGTAGTCAAACATGTTACATTAAAGCTAAAAGGCAACTTTTCATAACTCCGAAAGCACATTCCACTAGGAAAAAAGGTGCTTCTATGGCATTTTTAGGAAACATACTAATGGCAGACATATGCAAACCTGCCACATGGTCCACACCACATACATTCACAAAACATTACTGTGTGACTGTATTATCAAAGCAATAGGCCAATGTTGGTCAAGCTTTATTTAAAACACTATTTCAAACCACTTCAACCCCTACAGTCTAGCCACCGCTTTATTGGGAGAAGGACTGCTTTTTAGTCTATGCACAGCATGTGTGTCTGCAGCAACACATGCCATTGAACGGAAAATGTCACTTACCCAGTGTACATCTGTTCGTGGCATGTAGTGCTACAGATTCACATGCGCCCTCCCTCCTCCCCGAAAGCCTGTAGTCGTTGCAGTGCTTATTTGTACATATGTATATATATTTATATTTGCATGGACATCTTATTTATTACATTTAGTTGTACATTTAAATTTTTTCACTCTATCACTCCTTCCTATAACCTTCTGTGGGAAAACAATCTAACAAAGGAGTCCATGCCCATGGGCACTATCATCGAAAGGAGAAGTCACTCGATCCCATGACTCGAGAAAAGACTTCTTCGAAGAAAAACAACTTGTAACACTCCGAGCCCAACACTAGATGGCGAACTATGCACAGCATGTGAATTTGCAGCACTACATGCCACGGACAGATGTACACTGGGTAAGTGACATTTTCCATACTTTTTTTTAATCATTTTATTTTTCTTTAATTTATTTATTCATTATCATTTATTTATTTAATTTAATTTTCTTTTTTCTTTATTTTTTTACTTTAATTTACTTATTTATAGATTTTTATTTTAGTTATTTTTAATTTATACACATATAAATATATGTATACATATTTAATCATGAGGAAATATACATTTGGTAAACAGGTTGAAAGAGTATGTGTGTAATTTATTGTTATGACATAGTAGCAATACATATTTCCTAAAGAACTATACATCTCTTGAATATACACATTTTCAGATTAAAAATATATCAACACAGGCATACAGAGTCCATTGCTGTTTGAGATTGGTGGTTATGAAGGAAAGAGCGAACTCTTGAGTAGTCTCCTGAAGACAAGATAGTTATCTGTGGATCTTATATTTGGGGGTAATGTATTCCATAGTTTGGCTGCTTGAATGGAGAAGGATGTACCACCTATAGTGTTTTTCTTGTATGGTGGTATTCTAAGGTAGGGTGCCAATCTTGAGTGGAGGTTTCTTTGTTGGATGTATTTAGTTATTTTGTTTCTGATTAAAAGTGATCCTGTTCCATGTATAGCTTTGTGGGTGATACAAAGCAGCTTGAAGGTGGATCGTCTGGCAACAGGTAACCAGTGTAGTGCTCTCAAGGCAGGGGAGATGTGGGCTTGTGGCTTTACATGTAATAGTAGCCTGTCAGCAGAGATTTGAATACGTTGTAATTTTTTCATAATAGAGATGATCCAAGGTGGAGGCCATTGCCATAATCCAGTTTGGATAGTACAAGAGAGATAGTAGCCTGTACCTTGTGTGGAAATCAGAGATAGGGGAAGATGTGTCGCAGAGTCTTCAAGGTGATGAAGCTTGTTCGTGCTAATTTGTCTACTTGGGCATTCATAGTTAACTTGGAGTCCATGGTAATTCCGAGGTTTTTAACTTCCTTGGATAATTGAGGAGGTGGTAAGAGATCGTCAGACCATGCGCACAGTGGGTCATACTTTTTCCAGTCACCACATATGAGTATTTACGTTTTGAAGGCATTTAGTTTGAGATGGCTCCAAGTCATCCACTGATCAACAGCTCTGAGGCAACTGAAGATTTGTGAGTTTTCAATGTCTTTGGGGCATTCCAATTTAAGTCGTATTTGTGTGTCATCTGCAAAGTCTTAGCAAGTGAGTTGAAAATCATTTATCAGTTCTGGTAATGATATCATGTAGATGTTGAAAAGCAAAGTTGAGATGATTGATCCTTGGGAGACCCCTGTGAGACAGGGTTTGGATGAGAAGGGGGAGAATAGATAATATTAGTTCTGTTTTGAAGGTATCATGTAATCCAGTCGAGAGAAGTACCTTCTATGCCGGCTTTGTGGAGTCTTTGAATTAGGATGTCACGGTCAACCATATCAAAGGCAGCCGAGAGGTCCAAGAGAAGTAGTGCAGCAATTCCATTGCAGTCAACTGTGTTTTTAAGATCATCCCAGATTGCTATGAGTGCCGATTCAGTGCCTCTTCATGGGCGGAATCCAGTTTGATAGTCTGTTCTACTGCGATTTATTCGTTGTTTGGATATTACTGCTAGTCCACCTCCTCTCTTGCCTATACGGTATTGTGTGATGGTTTAATAGCCCGGAGGAACGGCTTCATGCAACACTGGGGCCATGTCATCTCCCAACCATGATTCTGTTATGGAGAGTAAGTCAGGTTGTGTGTCTGTGAGAAGGTCGTAGATGTGGTGCTTGTTTTTTTTTAGCATGATCAAGCATTTATAAGCTGGCAGTTCAGAAAAAGTGTGTTAGTGGTGTTTTGTTTAGGAGAAGGGTGAGCAGTATATTTTGAGCTTGTAGCAGGTGTGTTGTTAGTTGTGATAACTGTGTGAGGGTCAGAATAGTCCTGTTTTTCAGTATAGTGTTCCTCTTCCAGCATGCTCAGGAGGCATTTTGTTGGGTCTGTGTTTGTTGGTGGTGGACTTGGGTACTGAGAGAGACATGAAGAGTGTACATTTTTTTTGTAGGTTAGATTAATTATGTAGTAGACAAGGGGATGTGAGGTAGTTAAGAGTGCCTATTGTTTATATTGTTTATATATGGGTTGGTGGAGGAGTATGTGGATCGTAATGTAAGGCTCTAAATTGAGCAATGGGTGAGAGGTGTGTGAATGAATGTTGCTGTGTTGGGGTGCTTGTGGTAGATGTTTGTGAAGAGTGAGAAAGTAGGGTAAAGATAGGTCAGGATTTGTATTTTTTTGTAGTCATGAGGGTGGGAGTGGGTGTGACGGAAAGCATTATGAAAGTTTGTGTTACTTTGTGTGCGGTCTGTATTGTTTTTGTGGAATAGTAAGAGGGGATATTGCTGTACTAGTTTTCTGTAAAGGATGTGTATGGAAGTTACTGCTGGTGAGTGGTATTAGAGTATTACAGGGGGTGTTGATGTGTTTTGGTGATGAGTGTATGATGTATGTAAGAGGGTATGTATTTGTGTCTGGGTAGTTGGTTTTAGTTGTGATGACTGGAAAAGGTAATAGGTGTGGGGGAGTGGAGTGTTAGGATTCTATGGTTGTGTGTAATTGGTGAAGAGAGGTGAAGGGTGTTTGTAGATGGTGTGTTGGAAGGCTGGGTTTAGGTATTGTCATGATAAAAGGGGGTCTTTGTGGAGCAAATAGAGGATAGTGCTGTTGGTTTGTATGAACAGGGAGTGTGTACCTGGATGGCTGAAAGTAATGTATAATGTGGTTTTGTGTTGTGTGGGCGATGGCAGGTTGTGTTAGTGGGAATGGATCGAGTTGTGTTTGCTGTGAGAATGAAGGTGTTTTACTGTTGTAGTTGTGGTTGATATGTGTATAGGTGTGGTATATGGGGTTGTGTGTTGGTTGTTGAGACATTGCAATCTGTATGAGATCAGTTTGTGATGCAGGAGTTGGATGTCTTTGCTGATAATGTATTTGCATGTTGATGGATGTGTAGGGAGTAAGGTCCTTTTTGGTAAATGGCAAATTGGGCAGCATTTCTGGCCCTAGGCTCTACCAGTCCCAAACAGGCATCTGCCCTTGTCCTCCCCACCCTTAGCCTAGACGCACGGGCTGAGACGCCCTGAGCCGTAGGCTTATATAGACCTACTGGCCAATAGAAACCTTGACCTAACCCCAACCAATCAGATTTGTAACACTAAATCCCACAACAAAGCAAGAGCCAATAGGAGTCTCAACTCTACTACCAATCATGAGCCCAACCCTCAAAAGCAAGAGCCCATAGGAGTCTCAACCCTACTACCAATCACGATCACCACGAACCCAACCCTCAAAAGCAAGAGCCCATAGGAGTCTCAAACCTAATACCAGTCACGAGTCCGACCCACAAAAAGAAGAGCCCGTCGGAGTCTCAAGCCTACTACCGGTCATGAGCCCAACCCTCGAAAGCAAGAGCCCATTGGACTCTCAAGCCTACTACCGGTCACGAGCCTGACCCTCGAAAGCAAGAGCCAGCCGAAGTCTCAAGCCTACTACCAATCAGGAGCCCAACCCTCAAAAGCAAGAGCCAATCGGAGTCTCAACCCTACTACCAATCACGAGCCCAACCCTCAAAAGCAAGAGCCATTCGGAGTCTCAACCCTACTACCAAAAAGGAGCCCAACCCTCAAACGGAAGAGCCAATCGAACTCTCAACCCTACTACCAATCACAAACCCAACCCTCAAAAGCAAGAGCCATTCGGAGTCTCAACCCTGCTACCAAAAAGGAGCCCAACCCTCTAAAGAAAGAGCCAATCGGAGTCTCAACCCTACTACCAATCAAGAGCCCAACCCTCGGAGCCTTAACCCGACTACCAATCAGGAGTCCAACCCTCAAAAGCAAGAGCCAATCACAGTCCCAATCCTACTACCAATCACGAGCCCAACCCTTGGAGTCAACGCTACTATCAATCACAAGCCCATCCCTCAAAAGTAATAGCCAATCGGAGTCTCAACCCTACTACAAATCACGAGCCCAACCCTGAAAAGCAAGAGCCAATTGGAGTCTCAAACCTACTACCAATGACGAGCCCGACCCTCAAAAGCAAGAGCCAATCGGAGTCTGAACCCTACTATCAATCACGAGCCAAACCCTCAAAAGCAGGAGCCAATTGGAGTCTCAACCCTACTACCAATCACAAGCCCAACCCTCGGAGACTCAACCCTACTACCAATCACGAGCCCCCCCTCAATAGAAAGAGACAATCTGAGTCTGAACCCTAACACCAATCACGAGACCAACCCTCGGAGTCTCAACCCTACTACCAATCAGGAGCCCAACCCTCAAAAGCAAGAGCCAGAGTCTCAACCCTGCCACAAATAACGAGCCCAACCCTCAAAAGCAAGAACCAATCGGAGCCTCAACCCTAATACCAATTGCAAGCCCAACCCTCAAAAGCATTAGCCAGTCGCAGTCTCAACCCTACTACCAATCACGAGCCCAACTCTTGGAGACTCAACCCTACTACCAAACACGAGCCCAAACCTCAAAAGCAAGAGCCAATCGGAGTCTCAACCCTACTACCAATCACAAGCCCAACCCTCAAAAGCAAGAGTCAGTCGGAGTCTGAACCCTACTACCAATCACGAGCCCAACCCTCAAAAGCAAGAGCCAATCAGAGTCTAATCCCTACTACCAATCAGGAGCCCAACCCTCAAAAGCAAGAGCCAATCGGAGTATCAACCCTTTTACAAATCACAATCCCAACCCTCAAACGGAAGAGGCTATCAGAGTCTCAACACTAGTACCAATCATGAGCACAACCATCAAAAGCCACAGACAATTTAGTCTCAACCCTACTACCAATGACGGGCCCGGCCCTCAAAAGCAAGAGCCAATTGGAGTCTCAATCCCACTACCAATCACAAGCTCAACCCTCAAAAGCAAGAGCCAATCCTAGTCTCATCCCTAATACCAATCACAAGCCCAACCCTCAAAAGCATTAGCCAATCGCAGTCTCAACCCTACTACCAATCACGAACCCAACCCTCGGAGACTCAACCCTACTATCAATCACGAGCCCACCCCTCAATAGAAAGAGCCAATCGGAGTCTCAACCCTACTACCAATTACGAGCCCAACCCTCGGACTCTCAACCCTACTACCAATCAGGAGCCCAACCCTCAAAAGAAAGAGCCAGAGACTCAACCCTACCACCAATAACAAGCCCATCCCTCAAAAGCAAGAACCAATCGGAGTCTCAACCCTAATACCAATCACGAGCCCAACCCTGAAAAGCAAGAGCCAATCGGAGTCTCAACCCTACTACCAATCGCAAGCCCACCCCTCAAAAGCATTAGCCAATCGCTGTCTCAACCCTACCACCAATCACAAGCCCATCCCTTGGAGACTCAACCCTACTACCAATCACGAGCCCACCCCTCAGTAGAAAGAGCCAATCGGAGTCTCAACCCTACTACCAATCACAAGCCCATACCTCAAAAACAAGAGCCAATGAGAGTCTCAACCCTACTACCAATCATGAGCCCAACCCTCAAAAGCATTAGCCAATCGCAGTCTCAACCCTACTACCAATCACGAGCCCAACCCTCAGAGTCTCAACTCTCCTGTCAATCACAAGCCCATCCCTCAAAAAGAAGAGCCAACGAGTCTCAACCCTACTACCAATCATGAGCCCAACCCTCAAAAGCCACAGCCAATTGAGTCTCAACCCTACTATCAATCAGGAGCCCCACCCTCAAAAGCAAGAGCCAATCGGAGTGTCAACCCTACTACCAATCATGAGCCCAACCTTCAAAATCAAGTCCCAATCGGAGTCTCAATCCTACCCCCAATCACGATCCCAACCCTTGGAGTCTCAACCCTACTACCAATCACGAGCCCAGCCCACAAAAGCAAGAGCCAATCAGAGTCTCAACCCTGCTACCAAACATGAGCCCAACCCTCAAAAGCGAGAGCCAGTCGGAGTCTCAAACCTACTAGCAATCACGAGCCCAACCCTCGGAGTCTCACCCTACTACCAATCATGAGCCCAACCCTCGGAGTCTCAACCCTACTACCAATCTCAAGCCCAACCCTCAAAAGCATTAGCCAATCGCAGTCTCAACCCTACTACCAATCACAAGCCCAACCCTTGGAGACTCAACCCTACTACCAATCACAAGCCCACTCCTCAATAGAAAGAGCCAATCGGAGTCTTAACCCTACTACCATTCACGAGCCCAGCCCACAAAAGCAAGAGCCAATCAGAGTCTCAACCCTGCTACCAAACATGAGCCCAACCCTCAAAAGCAAGAGACAATCAGAGTCTCAACCCTACAAACAATCAGGAGCCCAACCCTCAAAAGCAAGAGCCAGTCGGAGTCTCAAACCTACTAGCAATCACAAGCCCAACCCTTGGAGTCTCACCCTACTACCAATCATGAGCCCAACCCTCGAAGTCTCAACCCTACTACCAATCACGAGCCGAACCCTCAAAAGCAAGAGCCAATCGGAGCCTAAACCCAACTACCAATCATGAGTCAAACCCTCAAAAGCAAGACCCAGTCTGAGTCGCAACCCTACTACCAATCAGGAGTCCAATCCTCAAAAGCAAGAGCCAATTGGAGTCTCAACCATACTACCAATCACGAGCCCAACCTTCAGAGTCTCAACCCTATTACCAATCACGTACCCAACCCTCAAAAGTAAGAGCCAATCAGAGTCTCAACCCTAGTACCAATCATAAGCCCAACCCTCGGATTCTCAACCCTACTACCTATCCCAAGCCCAACCCTCAAAAGCAAGAGCCAATCAGAGTCTCATCCTTACTACCAATCACGAGCCAACCCCTCAAAAGCAAGAGCCAATCGGTGTCTCATCCCTACTACCAATCAGGAGCCCCACCCTAAAAAAAGCAAGAGCCAATCGGAGTCTCAACCATTTTACAAATCACAAGCCCAACCATCAAAAGGAAGAGCCTATCAGAGTCTCATCCTTACTACCAATCACGAGCCCACCCCTCAAAAGCAAGAGCCAATCGGTGTCTCATCCCTACTACCAATCAGGAGCCCAACCCTAAAAAAAGCAAGAGCCAATCGGAGTCTCAACCATTTTACAAATCACAAGCCCAACCCTCAAAAGGAAGAGCCTATCAGAGTCTCAACCCTACTACGTATCACAAGCCCAGCCCTCAAAAGCAAGAGCCAATCGGTGTCTCATCCCTACTACCAATCAGGAGCCCAACCCTAAAAAAAAGCAAGAGCCAATCGGAGTCTCAACCATTTTACAAATCACAAGCCCAACCCTCAAAAGGAAGAGCCTATCAGAGTCTCAACCCTACTACGTATCACAAGCCCAGCCCTCAAAAGCAAGAGCCAATCAGAGTCTCATCCCTACTACCAATCAGGAGCCGAACCCTCAAAAGCAAGAGCCAATCGGAGCCTAAACCCAACTACCAATCATGAGTCAAACCCTCAAAAGCAAGAGCCAATCGGAGTCTCAACCCTACTAGCGATAACGAGCCTAACCCTCAAAAGCAAGAGCCAATCGGAGTTTCAACCCTACTACTAATCACGAACCTAACTCTCAAAAGCAAGAGCCTGTCGGAGTTTCAACCCTACTACCAATCACGAGTCCAACCCTAAAAAGAAAGAGCCAATCGGAGTGTCAACCCTACTACCAATCACGAACCCAACCCTCGGAGTCTCCACCCGACTACCAATCAGGAACCCAACCCTCAAAAAGCAAGAGTCAGTCGGAGTCTCAACCCTACTACTAATCACGAGCCCAACCCTCAAAAGCAAGAGCTAATCGAAGTATCAACCCTACTACCAATCACGAGCCCAACCCTCAAAAGGAATAGCCAATTGGAGTCTCAACCCTACTACCAATCACCATCCAAACCATCAAAAGGAAGAGCCAATCGCATTCTCAACCCTACTACCAATCAGGAGCTCAACCCTCAAAAGCAAGAGCCAATCGGATTCTCCACCCTACTACCAATCACGAGCCCAACTCTTGGAGTCAACCCTACTACCAATCACGAGCCCAACCCTCAAAAGCAAGAGCCAATCAGAGTCTCAACCCTACTACAAATCACAAGCCCAACCCTCAAAAGCAAGAGCCAATCGGAGTCTCAACCCTACTACCATTCACGAGCCCAACCCTCGGAGTCTCAAGCCTGCTACCAATCATGAGCTGAACCCTCAAAAGCAAAAGCCAATCGGAGTCTGAACCCTACTACCAATCACAAGCCCAACCCTCAAAAGTAGGAGCCAATCGGAGTTTCAAGCCTACTACCAATCACAAGCCCAACCCTTAAAAGCATTAGCCAATCGCAGTCTCAACCCTACTACCACTCACGAGCCCAACCCTCGGAGTCTCAACCCTACTACCAATCACAAGTCCAACCCTCGAAAGCAAGAGCCAATCGGTGTCTCAACTGTACTAACAATCACAAGCCCAGCCCTCAAAAGCAAGAGCCAATCGGAGTCTCAACCCTACTAGCAATCACAAGCCCATCCCTCAAAAACAAAAATCAATCGGAGTCTCAACCCTAATACCAAACACAAGCCCAACCCTCAAAAGCAGCAGCCAATTGGAGTCTTAACCCTACTGCCAATCAGGAGCCCAACCCTCAAAAGCAAGAGTCAATCGGAGTCTTAACCCTACTTCCAATCACGAGCCCAACCCTCAAAAGCAAGAACCAATCGGAGTCTCAACCCTACTACCAATCACAAGCCAAACCTTCAAAAGCAAGAGCCAATCGGAGTCTCAACCCTACTACCAATCACGAGCCAAACCCTCTGAGTCTCAACCTGTAAGGAAATGCCTCCTTGGCATGGTTACCCCCCTGAATCTTTGCCTTTTGTTGATGCCAGTTATGATTGAAAGTGTGCTGGGACCCTGCTAACCAGGCCCCAGCACCAGTGTTCTTTCCCTATACTGTACCTTTGTTCCCACAATTGGCAAAGCCCTGGCACGCAGATAAGTTCCGTGTAAATGGTACCCCCGGTACCAAGGGCCCTGATGCCAGGGAAGGTCTCTAAGGGCTGCAGCATGTCTTATGCCACCCTGGGGACCCCTTACTCAGCGCATGCACACTACCTCACAGCTTGTATGTGCTGGTGGGGAGAAAATGACTAAGTCGACATGGCTCTCCCTCACAGTGCTATGCTCACCTCACAATGCCTGTGGCATAGGTAAGCCACTCCTCTAGCAGGCCTTACAGCCCAAAGGCAGGGTGCACTATACCATAGGTGAGGGCACTATGCCCCTGCAGTGTCTAAGCAAAACCTTAGACATTGTAAGTGCAGGGTAGCCATAACGAGTATATGGTCTGGGAGTTTGTCAAACACGAACTCCACAGTTCCATAATGGCTACACTGAAATCTGGGAAGTTTGATATCAAACTTCTGAGCACAATAAATGCACACTGATGCCAGTGTGAGATTTATTGTAAAATGCACCCAGAGGGCATCTTAGCGATGCCCCCTGAATACCAGTCCGAATCCTAATGCTAGGCTGACCAGTTTCTGCGAGCCTACCACAACCAGACGAGTTTCTGGCCACATGGGGAGAGTGCCTTTGTCACTCTGTGGCCAGGAACAAAGCCTGTACTAGGTGGAGGTGTTTCTCACCTCCCCCTGCAGGAACTGTAACACCTGGCAGTGAGCCTCAAAGGCTCATGCCTTTTGTTACAGCACCCGAGGGCATCCCAGCTAGTGGAGATGCCCGCCCCTCCGGCCACTGCCCCCACTTTTTGGCGGCAAGGCGGGAGGAGATAATTAGAAAAACAAGGAGGAGTAGCCCACCAGTTAGGGCTACCCCGAAGGTGCCCTGAGCAGAGGTGACCCCTGCCTTTAGAAATCCTCCATCATGAAATTGGAGGATTCCCCCAATAGGAATAGGGATGTGCCCCCCTGCCCTCATGGAGGAGGCACAAAGAGTGTGTAGCCACCCTCCAGGACAGTAGCCATTGGCTACTGCCCTCCTGACCTAAACACACCCCTAAATTTTGTATTTAGGGGTGACCCAGAACACAGGAAATCAGATTCCTGCAACCTACACAAAGAAGGACTGCTGACTTGAAAGCCCTGCAGAGATGACGGAGACGACAACTGACTTGGCCCCAGCCCTACCGGCCTGTCTCCAGACTCAAAGAACCTGCACAGTGACGCATCCGACAGTGACCAGCGACCTCTGAGGACTCAGAGGACTGCCCTGAACCGAAGGACCAAGAAACTCCAGAGAACAGCAGCACTGTTCACCTGTAGCAGCATTTTTGCAACTTTGAAACAACTTCTAAAGAACTCACTCTTCCCGCCGGAAGCATGAGACTTCACCCTCTGCACCCTACGCCCCTGGCTCGAGCTTCAGAGAACCAACACCGCAGAGAGGACTCCCAGGCGACTGTGTCCTCGTGAGTAACCTGAGACGACCTCCCTGCACCCCCACAGAGACGCCTGTAGAGAGGCTCCAGAGGCTTCCCCTGACCGTGACTGCCTGGACCCAGCACTGCACCCCCAGGCCTGAAAGGAACCAACCTCCAGTGTAGGAGTGACCATCAGGTGGCCCTCTGCCTAGCCCAGTTGGTGGCTGGCCTGAGAAGCCCCCCTGTGCCCTGCCTGCACCGCTAGAGTGACCCCCAGGTCCCTCCATTGACTCATATTGAAAACCCGACACCTGCTAAGCACACTGCACCCGGCCGCCCCTGTGCCGCTGAGGGTGTGTTTTGTGTGCCTACTTGTGTCCCCCGCAGTGCTCTACAAAACCCCCCTGGTCTGCCCTCCGAAGACGCAGGTACTTACCTGTTGGCAGACTGGAACCGGAGCACCTCTATTCTCCATAGGCGCCTATGTGTTTTGGGCCCTCCTTTGACCTCTGCACCTGACCGGCCCTGTGTTGCTGGTGCGGTGACTTTGGGGTTGCCTTGAACCCCCAACGGTGGGCTGCCTATGCCAAGGAAACTGAACTTGTAAGTGTCTTACTTACCAGAAAAACTAACCAATACTTACCTCCCCCAGGAACTGTTGATTTTTGCAGTGTCCACTTTTAAAATAGATTATTGCCATTTTAACTAAAACTGTGTGTGTTACTGCTCTAATTCAAAGTTCCTTACTTACCTGTGTGGAGTACCTTGCATTTTATGTATTTACTTCAAATCTTGAATCTTGTGGTTCTAAAATAAATTAAGAAAATATATTTTTCTATATAAAAACTATTGGCCTGGAGTTAAGTCTTTGAGTGTGTGTTCCTCATTTATTGCCTGTGTGTGTACAACAAATGCTTAACACTACCCTCTGATAAGCCTACTGCTCGACCACACTACCTCAAATTGGAGCATTAGAATTATCTAATTTTGACACTATCAACCTCTAAGGGGAACCGTTGGACTCTGTGCACACTATTTCTCACTTTGAGATAGTATATACAGAGCCAACTTCCTACATTGGTGGATCAGCGGTGGGGTCTAAGACTTAGCATTTGCTGGACCACTCAGTCAATACCTGATCACACGACTAAATTCCAAATATTGTCATTAGAAACTGATTTTTGCAATTTGAACTATTTTTCTAAATTTTTAAAAGTCCTGCTAGGGCCTTGTGTAGGTCCCTGTTAGCATTTTTTTTTTTAGAGTTTATAATTTGTAAAAGTTTGGCTTTAAATTCTAGAAGTAGTTTTTAGATTCTTAAAATGTAATCCCAACTTTTAGAGTGATAATGTCTAGCACAGATGAGATGGTGATGGAACTCAACCTCACCAGGCCTTCTTGGGATTAAAGTTTGTACCCTTATACCCATTTGAGAACTGTGAAGAGGCTCTGGGCCTGACCCTCCTGAGCATGTTTTTGGGGCGCTGTAGAAGACTCTTTACTTTTTCCCTTGGATGTCTCAACACTCTTCCCCTGGGAGGCTTTGTGACCCCTTTCTTTTGGTCACCCCCTGTGGAAGTCTTCAAGCACATAGAGAGATGAATGTAGCAAAAGAAAGATATTAATTTATCAAGGATATTCTGTTGCATGATCTTCCAACAAACACACTATTGGATGGTTGTTATAATGAAAAGAGATCAATGGTTCTTTAGAATCACGCTTTATTTTCATCTCCACTTCTCCTCATCAGCTCTTCACATCTCCTCTTCTCTCAGCTCTCTCTCCCAACATTCTATTGTGAACTCCTCTACCTAACAGTCAGAACATTCCATTCTAAAGGGAAGGTGAGGGGGGAACGTACCACTTATATTTAAATATGTCATAACCTCTAATCTAACAAAATCTGCCTATATGTAATTACATGTTGCTACCTTAAAATATTACAACTAAATTACAACACATCTTCCCTTCCACACACAATATATACAAAGTGATCAAAAATATATACATTCAATAATAATTTGACATACCTACATTGATGTTTTAAATATATACATTCAATAGATAATTTGACATACACTACATCGATGTTTTAAAAACAGTTCTATTGGTACTCTCTGTACCGGCGTCACGTCTCTGCTGAATCTCCTCACTCTCGCCATTCTCCATGGAATTTCCTTCACTCCTCACGAGGGCTGATGGCTGTTGGACAATCCTGTCCATACTCCAACACTGACCATTTGTTAACGTAACCACATTGTTTTTCACTTTGGCAATATCAAAAGGACCGGAAAATTTAGTGCCTCGCATATTCGGACAAAAACCCCTTACAGGATTTTTAACATAAACCTTATCCCCCACTTTCCACTGTTGTTGTTTAGTACCATGTTTAGTATTGTATCTTTTTTTGTAATTGTTTTGATGATTTTCTATTCTAAGTCTGAATTGTGAAGTTATGGCATCACTTTTTCCTCCTCCACCTAACCATGAAGGGAAGAATTTGGTACTTGGTTTTCTGCCCTTTAGAGCAGAAAATGGAGAGATTTTTGTAACTGAATTTGGAGTAGAATGGTACGCCCATAACATGTCTCGAATAGCATTTTCAATGATTATTTGGTTTACACTAGCTAACTGGATGCACTCTTTAATCATGCGGTTGGTCCTTTCGACTAAACCATTTGCCCTGGGACAATATAGCGCTGTAGTGAGGTGGTGTATGTTTAAAGAGTTAAGAAAATCTTTCATTTTTGATGAAGTTAATTGAACTCCATTGTCAGTGATCAAGGTGGCGGGTATTCCTTCCATAGCAAAAGCATCTTTAAGGAAATTTATAACTGATTCAGTGGTGATTTGGCTTACCATTTTTACATTAATCCAATGCGAGTAATAATCAATCAGTACTAAAGCAAAACGTTTCACAACACCTTTCATGTTGATAGGCCCTATGATGTCTAATGCCAATTTTGTCCAAGGCTTGTCTGGTACAGCCACAGGATATATAGGAGTTTTACGAATAATTTTAGTTTTGTCACTGCACGCACATTTAATGCAATTTTTTACTTCATTTTTTATCATAGAGTCCATATTAGGAAACCAATATCTTTCTCTAACACAAGCTTTTGTGAGGCTCCTGCCTAAATGACCTTCATGAGCCAGATTGATAATTTTGTGTATCAATCCTGCCGGTGGTATTATCTTATCATTTCTTAAAAAAAATTTCCGTTTTCATGTATTTCATGTCTAACCTCCCAATAGTTTTTTAGTGTTTCGTCCAGATCCCTCCTAAATTCCGGCCATCACTCCTTCGCTAATGTTCTCAATAAGGATAGGGATTCATCCTTATGATCAGCCAACTTCCATTCTTCTTCACTGATAGCCAGAGTACAAACAACCATTACTGGGTATTCCGGGGTCTCATATTCTTCATTTATAGTCAACGGTACTCTAGATAGAAAATCCGCAGCACAATTATTATTACCCGGTAGGTACTCAATCTTAAAACAAAAGCTTTCCAGGCCTAAAACCCATCTAGCAATTCTAGCTGTACAGTTGTAGAAACTTTTTGTAGAGAAAACATAAACTAGTGGTTTGTGGTCTGTACGTAAAGTAAATTGTGTACCCCAAAGGAAGAATTTAAAATGTTTTATAGCCCAGAAACAAGCCAGAGCTTCTCTTTCAATTACTGAGTAATTGGATTCTGCCTTATTTAAAGCCCTAGAAGCAAATGCTACAATTCTCTCTTTACCATCAACCACTTGGGATAAAGTGGCTCCCAAACCTTTTTTGCTCGCGTCAGTAGTAAGAATAGTCTTCCTTTCATGATTGAAAGTACCCAGGAATGGTGCTGTTACAATGGCTTGTTTAATCCTTTGAAATGCAGATTCATGACATTCTATCCATTTGTAAGGTGTGTGGTTTTTTAGTAACTCTCTTAGGTCATATGATATCTCTGAGAATCCCTTGACATATTTTGTCATATACTCAGCAAGGCCTAGAAAAGATTTTAATTCTTCCTTTTTTTTTTGGTGCCTCTGCCTTCTTAACAGCTTCCACTAGTGAAGTTTTAGGTTTGAACCCATCTTTAGAAATAGTGTGCCCTAAATAATCAACTGAATCTACTCTAATTTGACACTTATCCTTTCTCAATGTCAAACCCGCCATTTTTAGTTTACTAAGTACCTTTTTCAAGTTTGTATCATGTTCCTCTACATTTGCTCCATATATTAAAATGTCATCCTGAAAATATAGAGTCTTAGGGGTATCTTCCAAAACACGTTGCATGATTTTTTGAAATACGGCCGCAGCTGATGCAAGCCCGAACGGCATTCTATTGAACATATACGATCCTAGGGGTGTAGTGAAAGCTGTGAGCCATTTAGAATCTAGGTGAAGTTCAACCTGGTGGTATGCGCTGGAGAGATCCAGCACGGAAAAACATGCTGCTTCCCCCATGGTGCTTAATATTTCATGAATAACAGGAAGTGGATGTCTTTCCACCCAAATGTTTCTGTTCAAATCTCTCAAATCAATGCACACCCTAATGTCATCACAATTATGTTTCTTGGCAATTACGATGGGAGATAACCATTCTGAACTCTCAATTGGTTGAATAATTCCTAGAGATTCTAGTCTCTTAAGTTCCTTTTTAAGAGGGTCTCTAAGTAAGTGTGGAATTTGTCTAGTTTTATGTACTATCGGTTTAGCCTTAGGTTTTAATTTAATTTTATGTTGGAAGCCTGCCAGTAGACCTAACTTTTCAGTAAAAATCTCAGGGAATTCCTGGAAAATCAACTCATTAGAGTTATTTTTGTCCATGAGCAGTACTTGTTCCGGATTATTAGGGTCCAGTTTGATTCCCAACTCCTTCTGATGCTGCCAACCCAGTAAACTGGATCCTTCTTCAACTACATAAACTTTCCCTACAGTGGTATGACCCTTAAATGATATTAAAGCCTTGAACATCCCTTTAAGAGGGATGGGGTCTTTGTTATAACCCTTGGGATTAATGTCTGGTTTTGACAATCTGGCGGACATTTCTTTACCAATACCTTTAAAATCCAGTTCATTTATGATTGTAAAGGGTGAGCAAGAGTCAGCGAAAACTGTTACTGGACTGCCATCAAGGGAAATATTACACTGAGGATATTGAAAAGAATTTTCCTGTTCCTTTTTAACCTGCAGTATTATCTTTTTAACTTCTTGAGAATCATCTACCTTTTTATGCTCATATTGTTTATCAAATTTAGACACCGCCCTACACACTCTGGCAAAATGGCCTTTTTTATTACATTTTCTACATATGGCTGTCCTGGCTTGACAAAAGGTAGAGTTCGCCAAATGAGTGCTGCTCCCACAGCGGTAACATTTTAATCCTGTTGTAGGATTAGTGGTTTTTATAGGTTGTTTACCTCCAGTTTTAATTTTCATAACTTTTTCTTTTTCTGCATTTACCTTAATCTCTGCAACTTGATCAGGAGAAGCAGAAAGAGATCTGATTTCTTGTAAACATAGCTGTGTGTGCTCAATGGATTTTGCTATTTCCACTGCTTCCTGCAGATCAGGTTGTTTTTGTAGTAATTTTTCCTGAATTTTTACATTACTAGTACAACGGACTATTTGGTCTCGAATCAGTGAGTCATTAAGATTCCCAAAGTTACATAATGTACTCAATCCCCTTAGAGCAGCCACGTAATTAGTCACACTCTCTTGTTTGCCTTGGGAACGACAGAAAAATTTATGACGTTCTAAGACCACATTTACTGTGTCTCCAAACTGTTTTTCCAATTTCGTATATGTGGTGACATAATCATCCTGTACTTGTCCATCTGGAAAATCAGGTTCAGGTAATGTATCATAAATTTTTCTGCCAATGCGTCCCTAAATTGTGTAACAATATGTGTTGTTTCCTGAGTGGGTTGAATTTATCTCCACCAATGGCAATTAAATATGATTCAAAAATTTTGAACCATTCTTTCCATGGGATGTTAGGTTCTCCAGTTTCATTTAAAAATGGAATTGGCTGGGACATGCCCGCTGCAGCCATTTCTAAAGGATAGTGTGATTTAAATAGTTATGTATGTATAAAATATAGCAATTACTATGTACTATCAAGTGTATTATCAAAGTGCAACTATAAACATTAAAAAGTTAGAAAATAAATATAGCAATCATCACATGTTATTAAATCTAAATAGTAACAGTTGAATGCATATTTATGAAGACATTAAAGAAAATGCACAGTCTAGTGTTGCAGCCGATTTAGAGGAAAAGCCCTGAGAACAGTAGGCTGATTTAGAGGAAAAGCCCTGAGAACAGTAAATTTCCCACAATGCCACAAGCAGGAAAGAGCTGTGCCTGTCAGCGTTACCACCAACAGGCTAATATCATTACCAATGCTTCTTAAACGTTCATGCTGTGCCTGTCAGCGTCACAACAATATGCAGGTCCAATTGCTGGAGTAAGACAATTCAGTGAAACTGCGTTTGAAACCGAAGTACAGGCGATCCTCAACCGTTTAAAAAACTCCACTAAAGCTGAGGTAATTAGCAAAGTACAACCTCTTGTGGATTAAAAGTTAATGAGATATGCTCCTCATATAATTGTGCGCGCTTCCACACAGTTAAATATAATACGAACGTTCCGTTTCAGAGCTGCCTTTCATAAAATGTCATCAGAAAAAGACCTGTTTATTTTCTTGTGCATTCATTTTGCATTATTGTCAGTAGAGACGATTAACTTGTGTTATTTAAAAATAGATCCTCATAGATGAAATACTTGTGTGTGATAGATTGATTTTCTTGACCTTCCCTCTCAGAAAAGGTCGCTGTTCATAACCTGTGCTTGCCTCTCATGAAATAATGCTGGTGAAAGACATGTTTATTTTCCTTTCCTTCCAGGAATATCTGTCATGTGATTGATTGTGTCTTCTTGACCTTTCCTCTCAGAAAAGGTTCATAATGTGTGCCTTATTTTATTTTCCTTGTAAAATTATTGTTGAATTGAAAGGCTAACCTTATGAACTCTTCTTGCCGGTTTCATATCACTTCTTCCTGAATAAGTATGATAATTCCACATAGGTTTACACTCTTCTTTCTAAATTAACTTTGCCAATATCAGGTTTCGTTTTGTTTTGTCAACACTATGCTTAATATTTTAAGACTTGAAAAATCAGTAATAGTGCTATCTGCATAGCTGCATTTTGTAGTAAAGTACTTGTTGAATAAACATGATGATCCTTATGACTCCTAGATTATCCAGTCATTTAATTAAGAATAACAGTACCTCAAGGAAATGGTGGTCACTTTGATGAGGATGCAGCACAAGGGGTAGAGATGAAAGTGCCCCCTTTCCCACTCCAATTGTCGCCAGTGTTATAATGAAAAGAGATCAATGGTTCTTTAGAATCACCCTTTATTTTCATCTCCACTTCTCCTCATCAGCTCTTCACATCTCCTCTTCTCTCAGCTCTCTCTCCCAACATTCTATTGTGAACTCCTCTACCTAACAGTCAGAACATTCCATTCTAAAGGGAAGGTGAGGGGGGAACGTACCACTTATATTTAAATATGTCATAACCTCTAATCTAACAAAATCTGCCTATATGTAATTACATGTTGCTACCTTAAAATATTACAACTAAATTACAACACAGGTGATAGTGCAACCATACCAGTGAAGCACAATCTCATACAAAAACTTCACCTGAATAATTTCAATTAGAAAAGGTGTCCTCTGTGAAAATTGCTGTTGTTGTGGACTATCTGTCACAATTGCAAATGGTCAAGATTTCATCCATGCACAAATTCGAAGAGGTCGTTCAGACTGTTCTACAGATATCATAGTCAGGGAGAACCTTGCAAGAACTGCACATTGTCTTTGACAGTTATCTTAAACTATCTGTCAAAGAATGTGAGAGAATTGGACGAATGTCTCCAAGTGAAACAATTGACCTTGCCTGCATCAAAAATTTGACCCCTGTACCTGTGCAACTTGATAAATTCTGGTCATCAACATCGAACAAGATGAACTTGGACATGTTAACTTTCTAAAACATTGCTGATGCTTCATTGAACACTGAATTTCCAATTATTGCAAGTGGACTGATTGTCAATGAAGAGTTGGTGCCTGCAGAGATATATTCAAAAGGTCTGGGCCATATTGTTCAAGTACTTAATAGCAAATTGGAGGAAGCTGACCTTCGTGTTGTACCACATGTTGAATGGGCTGTTCGAAATGGTCCCAATCGAGTCAATGTACTGTCAAATGACACATGTTATTATTGTGCTACTTAAATTTGTTGCAGTGTTCATAAGTCAAGGATGATCCGAGTTATGGATACGTTATGGAACATGTGAGAAAATATGCTTAATCCCCCTTCATATTCTTCACAATAAACTTGACCCAGAGATGCCCAGGGTTCTTATCAAGGCACATATTCCTAGAGGTGATGACACTTTGAGCAACATTGTAACAAAGCCTGGAGCTTTAACTGCTGAACCTGTGACGTTTCTGAAATGATTTGCTGAGACAGAAGAAGAATGTGACTTTAAAGATGTAGAAAAAATGCCATATGTGTGTGGAAAATGAATTCTGACTGTCACACATTTGACGATTTTCGGTACAGTGAGTTCAAGAGATCAGTCCTGCTAAGTGACCTTCCGCCAATATATATTCTGTGAGTGGACACATAAAAAAGCATTCTACTTGATATGAAGATATGTAAATGGTTTGGATCATGCATATATAGAGAAAGATCTGTGTTAATTTGGTTGGGAAGATATTGATGGGGTGCTAAAACCTGCAAAATTTCTAAAGCCTCTCCCCACAGAACTTACACGTATATGTACTGGCAAAACCTGTGCTACGAAAAGATGTCCTTGTCTATATGGTCTTTTGTTCAAAATTCTATAAATGTACCACAAATGATTGCCAAAATAAATAAAGTGTACTATGAAGATGTGTCTAATACAGGAGTGATAAACATTATTTTTTTTTTCACATTCAGATCATAAACACTTTTTTGGGAGTATACATAAAAAGATATTATTTGTTTCATTTCTATATATGTCTCTTCTTCTTCTATTATAGCCACCAGTTTGGAAATGGCAGAAGGGTTGCTCTGAGGAGTTATTTTCTGCCTCTAAAAGACTACTTGAATAAATGGGTCTCATGGTTCCTGAAATATTACACCATCACTGCAACACACATCCGCCATTTTTAAAAATGTTATCCAGATAAATTCAGCCGGATCAGCAATGTCTACCCTAGCTAAATTACTTCTCTATTGATCCAAAAACACAAATCAAAAATGAAACTCTGTGGACAACAATTTATTTATAGAGGCATATCAGGGGGCTGGGATTACAGAGTTTTCACTGCTGAAGAGGAGAAAAGAAGAAAAAGTTTTTTTATAATTGTGGATGATTGTCTTATTCCCCCATTCAGGGAAGAGTTTAAAAAGGAGAGATTCAGTTACATTAGGGCTTCGATGTGCTTGTCACCTTCCAGGAGTCACCAACCTAGAGAAGAGCTGGTGTAATGAAGAGGGACGATGCAGCCTCAGACAGGTTCAAGCAGAAGCCATGCCTTTTGTCTAGTCAATAGAGTAGTGAGGCCCTCAGTGGTGCTTTGCTTGACAATGTGTAATTGTGTTTTACAGTGGAAAATAATCCCCCTAAAGATGGTTTGTTTCCTCACTGCTCATCCACCTCTGTGCTTTGAAAGCCAAACATTTTATTATCTAGAAAGAACTTTAATACTGTGAAAGTAGTGGCTTGCGGCCCCTCTAGGGTATAGCCACTAGTGTCTCTTCATCTTTGGAAGTTGAGCTGGAGAAGTCAGTGTAATTATCTAGTTGATATGATCAGACACAACTTTTACCATGAAATATGGTTTAAGCCAGAGAGTAACCTTACTTCCAGAGTATGTAAGTAGCAGTGAAGCTGTAATGACTAGGACTCAAAATGAGGCCCCATCAAGAAGGTCAGAACTAGGTTCAAATTCCAAGAACTTGAAAAGAAACATGTTCTGCAAACACCTCAGAAATCTGGAAACAAGGGACATGGCCACGACGTGGACCCATGTAAACGTGTCCTGACAGAGCTGTCTTGGTGTGATGGCCCTGGACACCACGTTGACTGTACTAATAGTGAGGAGTGGGATAGACCTCGCAGATTGAGGTAGCACACCTTTCCCCCTAGACAACGGGACCAACGAGGTGCCTCTAGATGCTGGGACCTTGGAGTGCAGCCTCCCTCTTTCACAAAGATGGTGCCAGCATGTTCCGCCGGAGGTGGCGACCGCGCCTAAAGCTGCTGAAGTCGAAGAGTCCAATGGTGATAGTGACTGGCCACTAGAGGACATCGCTGACTCCCTCCACACTCTGCTGAGACTGCAGGCCACAGGCGGGTGAAAGGAGTGGATGGGGCCATCTCACCATGACCCGTGCTACAAATGAGAGGTCCCTACGGCACTGTGGGACGGAATCTTCATTGAGCGGATGGGTTGGGTGGTGAAGCCCACTCATTGCTTTGTAATTGCAGGGCCCCAGAGCGGCGATTCCCTGATCCTGGGGGCCTGTCGGGATCAAGGCTGCGCGCGGTCCAGGTTCCACCCGAAGGTCTACTACGCGGATTTGTGGCACGTTATGCGCACCACTGGTCATCCCTGCTTGTTCCAAGAATGGCCAGCAGCGTCGCTTGCCCTGTGGTAAAACCCACATAGCTGCAGGGTCAGGCCATTGGTGGTCAAGATGCACTTATCAGTGCTATTCTATGAAGGGACTACATGTCCCATGTTTCTAGAGGCAGCAGCCATCTTGGGGTGTGGCTGGCCTATAAAGCCCAGCCACACCCAACCTTGTAGCTCACTATTTTGAAGACTTTGATGCAGTCAGACCTCAAGGGACCTTTCTCTGGAGCAAAGCAGAATTTCTTCAAAGGCAGTTCGGCAGAAACTCGAAGGTTCCAGTTATTCCCTTTGGGAATTCAGACATGAGTAGGTAGTACTCGTGGGCGGGAAGGTCGTGAAGAGCCCAAGTCAGAAGGGAGTTGTTTCTCCCTAACTTTCAGCATTCCCCTAGACTAACGAGCATGGCGTTTTAGGCCGCTTCAGTTCACGCCAGTAAGGCGCTTCAGTTCACGGCGGCAAATGCGCTCAGTTAAGCGCTTCAGTTCACGGCGGCAAACACGCTCAGTAAAACGCTTCAGTTCACAGCGGCAAACGCACTCAGTAAAGCGCTTCAGTTCACGGCAGCAAACCCGCTCAGTAAAGCGCTTCAGTTCACGGAAGCAATGCGCTCCAGTAAAAACGCTTTTCATGCACAGGAGAACCATTATTGAAAAAGGGTTTCAAAGATAAAGAAATCACAGTTTCATTGTTTAAGATGCATGATATGTGAAATACACATTAAGGTGTTTCACATGATTTGAAAAGACCTCTTTAAGTGTTTTATGAGTCATCTAAACAGAGATCTAATGTCTAGAGTTTTATCAATGCATAAGTGGTTCTATGATTGATATTTCAGAGAGTGTCCATGGTCTAAAGCTCTGGTCTTCCTGGGACTCTGAGGTCTCAGTTCATTCTGGTGTTGTGATTTACAGAAGGGGCTATTGTCCAATCACAAAGAGTTTCAATCTGGTATTATGGAGATGCAAAGACTCAAATGGTGAATTAGATTGTCATTAATGAGTATATGCATGCTTGTTCTAACCTCTTCCTTTTCAGATCTCTCTCCAAGCTGTCCCCTACCCTAATTCCCTTCCCCCGCCTGGCTTCATCATAACTCTGTGCTATTAAAGCTTTCTGAGTCGATGATGCCGGGAGGTGGGCCTTCTTGTTCAGCAGTGTGCAGATCCCGAGGAAAAGACACCGTGACAGGGCCTTTACATGGCGTGGAGGACAGCAATTGATTAGGGCCATTATGAGCAACACTGAAGGGTGCACGAGGACAGATTTCCATCTGGGGCTCATCTGATTACCGCTATGGGACGTGGCTGCCCCCTGGTATCAGCGGTGGGTGGCATTTTGAGACGATGAGGCGGGCAGGCCAGTGCCTGGTTGGTTGAGGTGCTCCATCCTTGGAGGGTGCTCTCAGAGGGCCCTCAATCAATAGGGGGATGTCTTCACTGCACAGCTGTTCAGATCTAAATCGGAGAATTGGGCCCCACTTCTCCCTGGAAAGAATGAATTGGTGAAACTGGTTCATCAGTTTCCCCGTCCACCATCTTTCTTTGCTATTTCTTGCAATACACCTCGGTGCTTGCTAAGAGGACAAAACTACCCAAAGGCCCAAGCACAGCCAAGCTCCTCCAACATGCCCCCAAGCCTAGCGACCCAGACGCAGAGATGGCAACACCAGCTTGCTCACACTCGGTGATGCCTTATGGGGCATCTTTGGCGACCAAGGCTGACATCAGTGAAATGATGGAGGAACTCCTCAAAATCTTGAGGGAGATCAAGAAAGAGTTTAAAAAAGCAGTAACTAAACTGTATCAGAATTTGCAGAAGATCGGCTATAGGGTGGATGACCTCGTAACATCGATGGCTGAAGAGAAGCATGAATTGGATGCTCTTAATACTACAGTCCATGTGCTCAAAAACACTTTTAACTCCTGCAAGATAAAATAGATGATAAGGAAAACAGGTCCCACAGAAATAATGTTCATTTTCCAGGGATACCAAAGTCGTTGCAATGATATGTCCTGGGCCTGTTCTGCACCCTGTTGTCTGCACTGGAGGATCAACAGATTGAATTTGACCGAGTTCATAAGGTTAAAAACGGATACCAAATTTGCAACAAATTCCCCCTTGATGCTCTAGTCCTGGTTCACTTTTTCCACGTTAAGGGCAATATTTTGATGGCAGCCCGAGGTAAGGATGCCCTGGTCTATTAAGGCTTAATGTTGCAACTCTACCACAGCATATCAACAGATACCCTGTTGAAAGGCAAGTTGTTTAAGCTCATTACAGACCATCTTCAGAGCTTTAATATTTCCTGCCGCTGGGGTTTTTCCTTTAAAATCCTCTTTCGCTACCAGGACAAACCTGTGGCGCTCTCTTCTGTAGATGAAGCAATTCAGTTATTGGGACTGTTATCTGAAGAAGGTGACTTTGCAAGCTTGGAGGGATCCATTCAACCTGAATAAAAGATGCAACACTCCAGGAGATCGCAACAACGTCACTGAGAAATGGCCAACAAACCATGAACAGTGAACTGCAGATGGACACATAGCAACTTTGATGGACTGGAGGTCCCGAGGCAGTCTTGCTACTTGACCCTGGTGATGGTGCTGTTTGGGACACACCGCTGCTGACTCCTGGGACTCTGGACTAGCTTGATGGTGCAGTACGATTCTGGTATTTCATGATTAATGGAGGTACCTCTTTTTCTATCTGTAGCTGTAATCTTTTGCTTCTTCACCAATCAAGCTTAATTCATCAGGGTGGGTGAGGTGATGGGGCTTGATACCGTAGGGGCTAGCCCCTTTTACTTTCTTCTGTTAAACGGGATGCTTCTTCAGAGGGATTATGTTGGGAGGGAGTTGGGGGGTGCATTGTTGTAGGTTGTGAGTGTGATTTTTGTTGTTGTTTGCCATTTTTCCTTCTTTACATTGTTATTGACGCCTTATTGGTTACATTGCGGAGGAAGGCATGGCCAGAGTAGGAAGCTGGCTCTCTATATAGTGCACTAAAATGAAGTACACTGTGCACAGAGTCCAGTGGGTTCCCAAAGGTTTGCAGAGGCAGAAATAGACAGGTCTAGTGCTCTTTTTGTTGTAGTGTGGGTGGTTAGGCTTATCTAGAAGTCATGTTTCTTGTACTCACAGAGCCAATTAATGAGACACACACTCAAAGAATAAATCCGAGACCAATTTAGAAAAATAACAGTTGTTTTTATATATGCTTTGAACCAAAGAACTTCATTATAAGGTAAACAGTTGTTATATTTAAAATACTTAGCTGTTTCTAAAACCCAGACAGTGCAATTTTCAGGAGGGGGTGTGGGTGCACAAGGCAGCACCAAACTTACATCCTCAGCGGCACAGGGACAGCCAGGTGCAGAGTGCCAACACAGAGTCGGGGGCTCAAGGTTATTTAATGGAGAAGATGACTTTCAGAAACGGACTGTAGGCTCTGGCCTTGAGGCCGGGAGAGGTCAACCCACAGCTGCCCAGGTAAACTGAGATGCCAGCGGTCATAGGGATTCCATTGGTTCAGCTCCCCATGGCCCAGGGGCTCTGGGTACAGGTGTGTCTTTCAACATCGCAAACCGCTCACCAGGCAGGTTGTAGTCAGGGAGGAGCCCTCAGGTTTAGGCTAAGGCGTCGCCATGGAGACCGGCAGGGTTCAGCCCATGGTGGATGCTTGGTCAGAAGTGCTGGGGAACCTTCACTGGACTGATGGGACACTTGGACTTGGGCCGGGGGGCATCTGATGCAGAGGTGGTTCCAGGTGGCGGTTTCACGGTTCCTCAGGCAGACTTATTCTACTTTGGAGATAGTTTCTTCTAGACAGATCTTCTGTCCACAGGAGTTCTTGGTCTGTATTGAATGCAGGTAGTCCTCCCACGGCCTGGGAGGGGAAGTCACAACTCTGTCCAGAGCAGGACCTTGTTCTGAGCCCTCAAGATCATTGGCTCTCACCTCAGGGGGCCAAAACTCTGTTTAAGGTGGCTGTACTGGTTTTGACTAGTCAGTGCCTACACTAGGATTTGGTAGGTTTTTCAGGGGGGACCTCTAAGGTGCCCTCTGAGTGCATGTATTAATAAATCCATCACTGGATTCAATGAGGGTTTATTAATACAAGAGGTTTGATACCAAACATCCCTATTGTCAGTGAAGCCATCATGTAGCTGGGGAACTCGTATTGACCAGTGTCCAGCACATGTGCTTAAAAGGGCTTCACTGTTCACTTACTATGTCTTAGAATAGACAAAGACATAGTAGGGGCATATCTGCTCATGCAGGTATGCCCTCACATGTACTATAATGCACCATGCCTTGAAGGCTGAAAGGCCTGCTAGAGAGGTGACCTACATATATTGCATGTAGTTTGAAGAGGATGAGAGACACAGCCTGTGTCATGTTGTGTTTTCATTTTAGGTCTGCACCAAGACACACAGCCTGCCAAAGAAGCACTGTGTGCATTTAGTGAGGGTGGCATAATTCATGCTACATTCCTAATGGGCCTTCCTATAGTACCCCAATGCCCTGGGTACCTGGTGTACCATTTACCAGGGACTTATAGTGGTAGCTAAAGGTTTGCCAATTGGGTAAAACGACTGTGCAGTTTTAGGGAAAGAGATCTTGCACTGAGGACCTGTTTAGATGGGACTTCGTGTATCTTCAGTTGAAATTGCACCAGAAACTATGCAAAAAGTGTGTGTGTGTGGGGTTGACCACGTCAAAACAGGTACTTTCCTACAGCCTGGTTCCAGTTCTATGAGTTGTTGTTGTTGAAGCCTTACTCACACCTTCCTTATGCCTATATTGCTTTTTCTTTATGACCCTTTTAATTATTTATTGTGTGGAATCTACCGAAGGGGGGTTTGAGGATTTCGGTCGAGATAGGTTATTCCGCATGGAAGACTATGCACAGTGTTACTTCTGGTTTCCTCCCCTCCATTACAGTTGACCCTACGCTAATTTGTTTTGTCTGTCAATGTGCAGGGCCTCCATTCCCCTTGTAAGCGTAAAGCGCTTCTCCGCTGGCTGACATTCAGGCGCGCAGACTTGGTGCTTCTACAGGAGACTCATTTGCTGACAAAAGATGTCCTCAGGTACAAGTTGCACCTCTATCCTTGCCAATTCCATTCTTCTGGTTCTAATAAAACCAGGGGGTGGTGATTCTCATTGGGGGGTGTGTCCAGGTCAGGGTGACGGACACACATAGGGATAAGGGGGGAGATGGGTTATGATTCAAGCTTCTGACACAACCACCTCATACACCATAGCTTCCATTTATGGTCTCAATGACCACAAAGCTCGCTTTTTTGCTGAATTGTTCCTAGCCATGGTGGCTGCTTCTGGCCACCATATTGTACTGGGAGGGGATTATAATGTGACTTTAGATCCAGCATTGGATCATTCGGCCTCCTTGTTGGGAACGGCCCACCCTCCACATTCTTTGTTCCAAGGCATGACCGACTTGAGCTTTGTGGATGCCTGGCGTTATTTTCATCCCTATGATAAGGATTATTCTTATTTCTCAAACATACACAAATCTTACTCCCAAATTGATGTTTTTTTTTATCTCTTCCACCCTGTTGTCTAAGTAGATATTGCAACTATTGGGACGCAGGATTTGTCTGACCACAGGCCTGTCACTTTGTCGCTTTTGACTATTCCTCTGTGGTTTCAGTCATATCGCCCCTGGAAAATGAACATGATCACTTTCTGTGATCCAGTTCTTCATTTCAACAATAAATAGGGGCTTGAACATTACTTCACTGAGAATCTTACGAAGGATCGCTTCTGAACCACGATTTGGGAGACAGCCAAGGTAGGGATGAAAGGAGAGTTTATAGCACACACTAATGCCTTTTTCCTCCTACGTAAACTCCAACAAACGGAACAAGAAGACACAATCCTCAAACTAGAAAAAGAACATACAACTTCACGACTTACCTTTGGAGAGCTCACTAAAGTGAGGGGAGAGCTAGAATCCTTGTTCAACAAGGATGCAGCCTATAAATTGGTGGAGATTAAACAACTATACTACAACAAAGGGAATAAGGCCAAAAGATTGTTGGTTTACAAGATTAGGCAACTCTGGCCAAGATTGCATAAAGGGGATCACTACTGCGGAGGGTTCCTATTTGACCTCCAATGAAGCTGATAGCGATAATTCTGTCTCCTTTTAAAGGGAGCGGTACCGGGGGGGAACCCTGGACTCAGCTAAGCAAGGCAAGTGCCTAGCAGCACTCCACTTCACAGATATCCCTGAAGAGGTTGGGGAGGAACTAGATTACATCGTCTCGGAGGAGGAGGTGAGGGCCATTATTAAGTCCTTGCAGAATAAAGCCCCGGGACCGAACGGGTTCCCTAATTCTTTTTATAAGTCTTTCAGGGAATTGTTGGTCCCTCATTTAACAAGGGTCTTTAATTCTTTCCTTTACAATGGCTTGGTTACCCTGTCAGTGATGGAGTCTACACTCTCCATGATATTGAAGCCGTCTAAATTTCCGACCAGTGTGGGTCACAGTGACATCAAAATATTCACCATGATTCTAGCGAATCACTTGGCTGGGGTTTGGTCCATGCTTATGTTCCCTCTTCAGAGTGGTTTAATTAGACAGACCGGTGACAACATTCAGCTACCATTTAGCACTATTGAACGAGCCACAACGGACGATGCACAGATGCTTCTCTTGTCTTTGGTTGCTGAGAAAGAATTAGGTAGAGTGAACTGGCCTTTTCTGACAAAGGTCCTGTCCTTGATGAAGTTGGGTCCATGTTACGGTCCTGTCTTTGCCAATTTTGTAATGCTGTTCATGAAGATTAAGTCCTGAGATCTCATGTCTGACTTGATAACACTATCCAAGGGGTACCCGTTAGTGGTGCCTCGTACCTCCGGCTTTGTCGCCCTGTGTGCTGAACCTCTTATACAGAAAGTTCAGGCGAATGCAGACATACTAGGGTTTCCTATAGGTAATACTTAATTGTTTTCTCACTAACCCTTATGCTTCCTTTGATGCACAGGAGGCCACCCTTAGAGCATATAGGAAGGTATCCGGCTTTCAAATCAATTACAAAACAAACGGTCGGTATGGGGGTGGGTCCCTTGATGAACGCTCTTCAGCAACAGTTTGAGTCCAATGGGTATGCATGGGCTCCTAATGATTTTCAGTATTTAGGCGTTCCTATCCCATCAGACCCTTCAGATGTCTTACTTTTTAGCATCCCACCTCTCCTAGACACTTTGTTTAAGGACCTCCATAGATGGGGTCGATTGGAGAGTTCTTGGATGGGCAGAGTCAACTGGCGCAAAATAAACTTCTTACCAAGACTTCTAAATGTGGTCAGAGTTCTCCCGCTCCAGATTCAGAAAGTGGTGGTCACACTCATCCTGAAGAAGTTATTACCCTTTATACGGAATAATAAGCCCCCTATGGTGGTCAATGCGGCCATCTACTGTTCCTCATTGTAGGAGGCTGGCCTGGCTTGTAGTGGCTTGTAGTGGGTACCAGAGGTACTTATTAGTGTAGAAGAGGTGTTTCTAGCAGCTAGGCTGATAGAAGGTAGCTATGACAAAGCAGCTTAGGCTGAACTAGGAGACATGTAAAGCTCCCACTATACCACTGGTGTCATATACACAATATCATAAGAAAACACAATACACAGAACTACAAAAAAATAAAGGTACTTTATTTTTATGACAATATGCCAAAAGTATCTCAGTGAGTACCCTCAGTATGAGGATAAGATATATACACAAGATATATGTACACAAACCAAAATTATGCAGGTAATAGCAAGAAAAGTAATGCAAGCAGTGTAAAGTTAAAATAGATTGCAATAGGAGCACATAGGTATAGGGGCAACACAAACCATATACTCCATAAGTGGAATGCGAACCACGAATGGACCCCAAACCGATGTGAGCTTGTAGAGAGCCGCTGGGACTGTAAGAAAACAGTGAGGGTTAGAAAAATAGCCTACCCCAAGACCCTGAAAGGTAGGTGTAAAGTGCACCTACTACCCCCAGAGAGCACAGAAGTCGTGATAGGGGGATTCTGCAGGAAGAACAAACACCAGCAATGCAACAACAGTGGATTTCTGGACCTGAGTACCTGTAAGACAAGGGGACCAAGTCCAATAGTTGCGACAGTGTTGAGAGTGGGCAGGAGCCCAGGAAATGACAGCTGAGGGTGCAAGGAAGCTGCCACCTGTTGGAAGAAGCTTGGAGTTCTGCAAGAAAGAAGCAGACTAGGAACTTCCCCTTTGGAGGATGGATGTCCCACGTCGCGATGAAGCTTGCAGAGGTGTTCCCACGCAGAAATACCGCAAACAAGCCTTGCTAGCTGCAAGGGTCGGGGTAGAGGTTTTTGGGTGCTGCTATGGCCCAGGAGGGACCAGGATGTCGCCACTTGGAGGAGGAGACAGAGGGGGTGCCCAACAACGTAGGGAGCCTCACAGAAGCAGGTAGCACCCGCAGAAGTACCTGAACAGGCACTTAGAAGAAAAGTGAACCGGAGTCCACCCGAAGTCACAAAAGGGAGTCCCATGACGCCGGAGGACCACTCAGAAGGTTGTGCACTGCAGGAAGGAGTGTCTGGGACCCAGGCTTGGCTGTGCATGAAGGAAATCCTGGAAGAGTGCACAGGAGCCGGAGCAGCTGCAAATCACGCGGTACCCAGCAATGCAGTCTAGCGTGGGGAGGCAAGGACTTACCGCCACCAAACTTGGACTGAAGAGTCACTGGACTGCGGAGTCACTTGGAGAGAGTTGCTGAGTTCCAGGGACCACGCTCGTTGTGCTAAGAGGGGACCCAGAGGACCAGTGATGCAGTCTTTTGATTCCTGCGGTTGCAGGGGGAAGATTCCTTCGACCCACGGGAGATTTCTTCAGAGCTCCTGGTGCAGAGAGGAGGCAGGCTACCCCCAGAGCATGCACCACCTGGAAACAGTCGAGAAAGCCGGCAGGATGAAGCGATACAAGGTTGCTAGTAGTCATCTTGCTACTTTGTTGCGGTTTTGCAGGCGTCCTAAGCAGTCAGCGGTCGATCCTTTGGCAGAAGGTGAAGAGAGAGATGCAGAGGAACTCTGGTGAGCTCTTGCATTCGTTATCTGAAGAATTCCCCAAAGCAGAGACCCTAAATAGCCAGAAAAGGAGGTTTGGCTACCAAGGAAGGAGGATCGGCTACCAAGAGAGGTAAGAGCCTATCAGAAGGAGCCTCTGACGTCACCTGCTGGCACTGGCCACTCAGAGCAGTCCAGTGTGCCACAAACACCTCTGTTTCCAAGATGGCAGAGGTCTGGGACACACTGGAGGAGCTCTGGGCACCTCCCTTGGAAGTGGTCACTCCCCTTTCCTTTGTCCAGTTTCACGCCAGAGCAGGGCTGGGGGATCCCTGAACCGGTGTAGACTGGCTTATGCAGAGATGGGCACCATCTGTGCCCATCAAAGCATTTCCAGAGGCTGGGGGAGGCTACTCCTCCCCAGCCTTCGACCTATTTCCAAAGGGAGAGGGTGTTACACCCTCTCTCAGAGGAAGTCCTTTGTTCTGCCTTCCTGGGCCAGGGCTGCCTGGACCCCAGGAGGGCAGAAACCTGTCTGAGGGGTTGGCAGCAGCAGCAGCTGCAGTGGAGACCCCGGAAAGGCAGTTTGGCAGTACCCAGGTTCTGTGCTAGAGACCCGGGGGATCATGGAATTGTCCCCCCAATGCCAGAATGGCTTTGGGGTTACAATTCCATGATCTTAGACATGTTATATGGCCATGTTCGGAGTTACCATTGTGACGCTATACATAGGTATTGACCTATGTACAGTGTACGCGTGTAATGGTGTCCCCGCACTCACAAAGTCCGGGGAATTTGCCCTGAGCGATGTGGGGGCACCTTGGCTAGTGCCAGGGTGCCCACACACTTAGTAGCTTTGCACCCAACCTTCACCAGGTGAAGGTTAGACATATAGGTGACTTATAAGTCACTTAAGTGCAGTGGTAAATGGCTGTGAAATAACGTGGACGTTATTTCACTCAGGCTGCACTGGCAGGCCTGTGTAAGAATTGTCAGAGCTCCCTATGGGTGGCAAAAGAAATGCTGCCGCCCATAGGGATCTCCTGGAACCCCAATACCCAGTACCTCAGTACCATATACTAGGGAATTATATGGGTGTACCAGTATGCCAATGTGAATTGGTAAATTTTGTCACTAGCCTGTTAGTGACAAATTTGGAAAGCAGAGAGAGCATAACCACTGAGGTTCTGGTTAGCAGAGCCTCAGTGAGACAGTTAGGCATCACACAGGGAACACATACCTATAGGCCACAAACTTATGAGCACTGGGGACCTGGCTAGCAAGGTCCCAGTGACACATAACAACCACACTTACAACATAGGGTTTTTACTATGAGCACTGGGCCCTGGCTAGCAGGATCCCAGTGAGACAGTGAAAACACCCTGACATATACTCACAAACAGGCCAAAAGTGGGGGGTAACAAGGCTAGAAAGAGGCTACTTTCTCACACAACCCCCCCACCCCCAAACGAAGGACAATAAGGCTAACCTTGGCCAGTTGAGTCTTTATTGTCTAAGTGGTGATAAGTGGAGAGTAGCTCTGCAATAGACTGGTTACTCCCTTTATCATCCACTTCCCAGTGGGGATGTAAACCACCCTGTTTGACATTTTTTTAGCTACCCAACAATGTGAAGTTATATTCTCAGAGTTCCTATCAATAAGTTTTAGTTTAGAACAGTGGGAATTGTCCACTGGATGTATATCACTTGATGAGAATGCCAGACAGGGATGCTGTCTCAGTAAAGCCATAGCTGGGCAAAAACGTTGTCCATATGGCTGTAGGAGAGAACAGGGATGCTGTTTCTCGTTTTGGAGCAGGGCAGGGATGCTGTCCTATGAGCTCCACACTAGGGCAGGGCTGTTGTCCTAAGTGTTTTGAGGCAGTGCAGGGTTGCTGCACTAAAGTTTCTCTGGGAGGGTTGGGGTGTGCTCCATGTTAACTATAATGGTGGACTTTTTCTCACCAATATTAGTTATCCCCCAGAGAGGTACTTCTACCTCAGGGAGTAGAGCTGTGCCAGCTGATGGTTCCCTTGGTACAGGTGCCACACCAGGAGAGGTTTCTCCCACCACAGGAATGCTACCCTGAATGGCAGGGCGGTTAAGGGATTCTTAGATACCCTTTTTACCTGTTGTTGGAGAGGGATTCTGAGTTTTCAGGCCTATTTCTCTCCTTTGCTTTTTCATTTCAGTAGAAATGAGAGGAAGAAATTCCTCAGGGATACCCAGCATGGCTGCATGGGTATAAAACTCTACCTCAACCCAACCTGAGGTCTCTAGGTCATTACCTAAGAGACAGTCTACAGGTAAGCTAGGTGACACTACCACCTGCTTAGGGTCAGTAACTCCACCCCAACTAAGCTGAACTATAGCTAAGGGAAGAAACTTAGTGGAGTTATGGACATCAATAATCTTTTACTGTTGTCCAATGACGTGTTGTTCAGGGGGCACTAGGTTTTCAGTCACCAAAGTGATACTGGCACCTGTGTCCCTGTAGGCCTGGGCCTCAACACCATTTATTGAAACTGTCTGCCTGTACTTATCCATTGTAAGGGGACAAGCAGCCAGTGTGACAAGGCCAATGCCACTAGGTGTGACAGGAACTGTCTTGGGACTGACTACCCCAGTTTCTATGATGGACCCACAAGTGAACCCAACTACACCCTTACTTTGACTGTTGCCAGCAGTCCCACCACTATTACCACTACTGCTAGGGGCACTAGAGTTTGATGTATTAGTGGTGGTTGGCTCAGGGGGTTTACCTGGACAGGACTTATCCCCTTGCCAATGGCCTTTTAGTTTTACACACATAGCACCAAGGCTTTTTAATGTGTGTATGTTGTGAAGAAGAGGAATAATTTGATTTATCCCCACCCCCTGAAGAGTGTTTAGGATTTGAAGAAGGATCTTTGGTTTTACCCTTATCCCCATGCTTATCCTGAGATTTCTCACCATCTGTTTCTTGCCATCCTTGTCACCCCCTGTATGAACTTTGCTGTTCACTCTTGTTCTGACCCATTTGTCTGCCTTCTTTCCCAATTCTTGGGGAGAGGTCAGATCTGAGTCCACTAGATATTGGTGTAACAAGTCAGACACACAGTTATTCAGAATATGCTCTCTCAGAATAAGATTATACAGGCTTTCATAGTCAGATACCTTACTGCCATGTAACCACCCCTCCAAGGCCTTCACTGAACAGTCCATAAAGTCTGTCCAGTCTTGTGAGGACTATTTTCTGGTGTCTCTGAACTTAATCCTGTATTGTTCAGTGGTTAAGCCAAATCCATCCAAGAGTGCATCCTTCAAAACTGCAAAAGTGTTAGCATCACTTTCTCTAACAGTAAGGAGCCTATCCCTACCATTTCCAGTGAAAGATAGCCACAATATAGCAGCCCACTGCCTTTGAAGGACACCCTGTACCATACAGGCCCTGTCAAGTGCAGCAAACCACTTGTTGATGTCATCCCCCTCCTTGTAAGGGGGGACTATCTTGTGCAGATTCCTGGAATCATGCTCTCTAACAGGATTACTATCAGGAATACTGCTGTTGCTGCCACCATGGGGTCCTAACCCCAATCTCTGTCTCTCCTTCTCCAGGTCTAAGGATTCCCTATCTAAGGCCAGCTGTTGCTGTTTAAGCTTCAGTTTGGTCTCTTCAACTCTCAACTTTTTGAGTTCCCTTTCTAACAGATTGTCTTCAGGGTGGGTGGGTTGGGAATGATTGGACACAGAAGATAAATTGGAAACAAAAGAGGGGGATCTGTCCCTAACTGACTGAACCCTAGCAACTTGGCCTCTAGGAATAAAGACTTCCCTACTATGATGGGAACCTCTATTACTACCAACATTACTATGTGTCCTGCTAAGGGGCAGATTTGGAACAGACCCCTCCCACCTCCCTAAAGGAGATCAGAATGGGAGCCTTCTATTAACCTCTCATTTGAAGTGCCTGCTTGGGACTCATCATTCACAATAAGCATGTTAAATAAAAACTCTTCTGTAGGGTTCTTTCTTATCACTAAACCTCTATCTAACAGGCCTGGAGAGGTCTGGAAGCCACATCTGCTTGTTGCAGGAGACACATTTATTGCATAAGGATACATATCACATGCGCTCAAAGTGGTTCCCTAGACAATTCTGGTCTTCAGCTCCCACGAAACATGCCGGGGTGGCGATTCTGCTTTCTAGATCCTTTCATGGGGAAGTACTGGCCAAGATACACGAGGTACAGGGGAGGCTTCTAGCTCTCAGAATAAGGCTTGGGGCCTTTGTCTTCACGGTTGCTTCTTTGTATGCTCCCAATACCCAGCAGGAAGCCTTCTTGAGGCAGGCTATATCCCCAATTCTACACTCGCCGGATGGAGCCATTTTGGTGGGGGGAGATTTTAACATGGTGATGGATAATGAGCTAGACCGGTCCGGCCACCGTTTTGGGCAGACTGGGACGTTGACAGCAGCGGGGCGCCAGTGGCTGACTGAGTGTGGACTGGAGGATGTGTGGAGACAGATGCACCCTGCGCTTAGGGACTACTCCTTTTACTCAGCTGCGACTAAGACATATGCCCGGTTAGACCTTTTTCTGGCGTCACAGGAGATTATCTCGCGAGTTAGTGAGGCTACGATAGAGCCTCGGGCACTGTCGGACCATGCTCCTATTACTGTAGAGCTCACAGTGAAGGTGGCCAGGGGAGGGACTCCGGGCTGGCGTTTTAGAGATTTGCTGCTTCAGAGTGAGGCAACGGTAGAGTCGATCCGGTCTGTAATCAAGGACTACTTGAGTTTTAATGATGATGGGAACACCTGTTTGGCGATGCTCTGGGAGGCTTTGAAGGCGGTGGTGAGGGGGCAGGTCATTGCGCTGTCGGCTAGAGACAATAGGATAAGGAGGGAGAAGAGAGTTGAGCTGGAGCAGAAGGTGGCAGCACTAGAGCGCTCCCACAAGTCGACTGGAGCACCCAGAATTTGGAGGGAGCTAGAGAAGGTGTGGCAGCAACTGAAACGCCTAGATTGGGACACAGCGGAGTACGCGATAGTGCGTCTTAAGCATAAATATTATATTGGGAGTAACAGGTGTGGGAAGCTCTTGGTGCAATGATTGCGCGTGCAGCGTGAGGCATCAGCGATAAAGGTGGTCCGTTCCCCATCTGGAATGGAAGCAAGAACAAGTGATCGGATTGCAGAGACGTTTGCGGAGTTTTACCGGGGGCTTTACACGGAGGATGACAGGGATGGTGTGGTTCCAGACTCATTTTTGGATGGCGTAGCAATTACCCCCTTGGGGGAGCGCGAGGCGTCCTTATTGGATCAGCCGTTGGGGGCCGAAGAGGTCATTTTGGCGATCTCGTGCCTAAAGGTGGGGAAATCCCCAGGCCCGGACGGTTTTACCGCACTCTTTTACAAGACCTTCTGCGCGGAACTGGTGCCACTTTTAGTGCAGCTTTTTAATTATTTTCGGGAGTCGGGAACCCTAGCGCCCAGCATGCTTGATGCTACCATTGCAGTTATACATAAGCCAGGAAAGGACCCAGAGGAGTGTGCTTCTTATAGGCCGATATCGTTTCTAAATGTAGATGCCAAACTCTTTACAGGTATACTCGCCCATCGCCTTAATCTCTACATGTCGGGTCTTGTGGACCCAGATCAGGCGGGTTTCATTCCACATCGCCAGTGCAGTGATAATACGAAGCGGCTGCTTCATTTGCTAGATAAAACAGAGCGTTCTCGCCGGGTGGCACTCTTCCTGTCTATTGACGCGGAGAAGGCGTTCGATAGGGTTCATTGGCCGTATCTCTTTAAAGTGTTGGAGCGGTTCGGAATGGGGCCCGGCTTTATGGCATGGATTCGTTGCATCTACCGGTCCTCTAGAGCTGCGGTCCGAGTCAATGGTACGCTTTCCCTGCCGTTCCCAATAAAGCAACAGACGAGACAGGGATGCCAGCTTTCTCCACTTCTGTTTGCGTTATATATGGAACCCTTGGCGCAGCGCCTGCACAATAGCTCTTCAGTCTCTGGCATAAGGTTTGGTGGCGAACATCACCTCATCACCTTATATGCGGATGATGTGATCTTTACCCTGCCGGAGCCCGCGACGTCCCTGTTGGCGCTTATGGGGATACTTGATGAGTTCGGTTGGGTCTCCGGGTTTCGGGTGAATATGCAGAAGTCCCAGGTCCTTGGACGTTTCCTAGGACCGGAGAGATAGGAGGCGTTGAGGGCCCGTTACCCCTTTCTTTGGTTGTCTTCGCGTCTTTCTTACTTGGGCATTGACCTGGCGTCTACGGCTGTAAAGACGGCGAGCCTGAACTATGCGAAGTTAGTTCTGGAAGTAAAGCGGGACCTAGAGACCTGGGGGAGACTAAAACTGTCCTGGCTGGGCAGGGTGGCGGCGGTAAAGATGACGGTGCTGCCGCGCGTCCTGTATGTGTTCCTGGCGCTGCCGCTGACCCCACCTCCCCGGACGATAGCGATTCTTCAAGCAGCAATTATGAGATTTATTTGGGAGGGTCGTCCGCTGCGGATTCCGCGGTGAGTTCTGTTTCGCTCTGGGGGGGGGGCTTGCGGTTCCCTGCCTCTTGCGATATTATCAGGCGACACAGTTGCGTTTTCTTCTGGAGTGGAGTCGTCCACTTACTGAGAAACACTGGTGCTTTATGGACGAGGCGGTGGTGGGATCTCACATATGGAAAGAGTCCTGGCTTTGGTGACGGCACAGGGCGCGGGGACTCTATTCTTCCCCGATTACAGGAGTGACGATGCGCGTGTGGGATACGGTGGCAGGCCGGATGGGGTTGACGACGTTTCCATCTCCAATGACCCCCATAGGTGCGAATCCAGACTTTGAGCCAGGGCTGCGAGGGGAGGGACTGCAGCGCTGGTATGAGGGAGGCTGTAAAAGGGTGGGGAGCATTTTTGATGAGCAAGGGGTGATTCTCTTTGATCAGATGAGAGAGGCCTACGGCTTGACAGAGGCGGATAGGATGACGTACTATCAGATTCGGCATTGGGCATGTTGCCGGCTAATAGAGCATTAATAGACAGGCCGTTAACACCGTTTGAGAAGTGGCTCCTGATGAAGAAGGATGATAAAAGAGCTATTTCAGAGCTTTACAGGCTTTTACAGGGTGAGGGGCACCCGTCTAAAACTAAGGGACAGTTGAGATGGGAAAAGGAGCTGGAAAGGGAACTTTCTGATGAAGAGTGGGATAATATCTTTTATAGAATACATCACACGGCCTTTAATGCGGCTGGGACAGAGACAGCGTATAAGGTGACTTCTTATTGGTACTACACCCCAGCAAGGATGCATGCATGGGATCCCACTAGAGCTAACCTCTCTTGGAGGGGCTGTGGAGGGAGGAGTTCTCTGGTGCATTTGCTGTGGAACTGTCCCAAGCTCCATAGATTCTGGGAGAGTGTGGTAGACGAGCTTGATGCAGCGTTCAACACTACAATTCCTAGATTCCCTTCGTATATCCTGCTGGGTGTGCCAAACCCCCCCACCTTCCCCCTGCGATCGCTGAAGGGGCAGCAGATGGCCTTGGCCCTTAATGCGGCGCTGCAGCTGATCCTAGCCTTGTGGGGCACTGATAGAGTACCGACATATGTGTCTTGGCTGCAAAAACTGTGGTTCATTCTGGCGATGGAGAAGCTTACCCTAGCCTCCCAGCAGCGAATGGGCGAATTGCCCGCGCTGTGGAGGCCGTTTCTTCAGATCTTACACACTAAATTTACGGAGCTCATATGCCCCGTGTATTTGCGAGTGTTGGGGCTGACTTGAACTATTGGGCGCGTGTATAACGGATGGATTCTGGTAGAGAATGAGAGTACTAAGGTGGGGAGAGGGCGGGGGTCTGGAAAGATGAAGGGCCGGGATCACTTAAGGGAAGCACGGTTAATGTTCTATGTTTTATCTGTTCATGATGTGTTCTGTATTGCAAGCATGAGATTTGGCTCGCAACGCTAAGGACCTACTGAGGGGCCCAGTAATTTTCTTGAGTAGCCTGGATAAGATTGTTAAAGGGGCCTTCTGATATGGCAATAATAGGGGCGAGCTCATGGGGGCTGAGGGAGAGTTTTTCAACATGGGGTCCGGTGGCGTGTTTATCATATTGTGATATGTTTCGTCTATATGTTGATTTGTCTAAAACAATAAACAGATTTGATCCATAAACCTCTATCTAAGCAGAGACTCCTTAGGCTCTTGTAATTTAAATTGTCATAAGTAGTATTGACCATTTTAAGAGCAGACTCTACATCAGACATGATAGCAAAAGGTTTAGAGACAGTGAGAAGGAAGAAAAAGTTTCAAAACTTTTTAAAGAACAGAGAAAAAAACTTTTTCTAACTTTTTAGAAACTTTTAGAAGTTTTAGAGTACTTTTCAGAACTTAGTAAAAAGTTTAAGAGGAGAAAAGCAAAACTTTTTGGTTAGGTATACATACAGTGAACTTGTTTTGTATATTATTCTCTTATGAAAAGTACATAATGACAAAGTGGTAAGTAGTTACAAGTACTTATCCCACCGCTGCACAACCAATGTAGAAGGCTGGCCTGGCTTGTAGTGGGTACCAGAGTTACTTACACCTTGTGCCAGGTCCAGTTATCCCTTATTAGTGTAGAAGAGGTGTTTCTAGCAGCTAGGCTGATAGAAGGTAGCTATGGGAAAGCAGCTTAGGCTGAACTAGGAGACATGTAAAGCTCCCACTATACCACTGGTGTCATATGCACAATATCAAAAGAAAACACAATACACAGAACTACTAAAAATAAAGGTACTTTATTTTTATGACAATATGCCAAAAGTATCTCAGTGAGTACCCTCAGTATGAGGATAAGATATATACACAAGATATATGTACACAAACCAAAATTATGCAGGTAATAGCAAGAAAAGTAATGCAAGCAGTGTAAAGTTACAATTGATGCAATAGGGTCACATAGGTATAGGGGCAACACAAACCATATACTCCAAAAGTGGAATGCGAACCACAAATGGACCCCAAACCTATGTGAGCTTGTAGAGGGTTGCTGAGACTTTAAGAAAACAGTGAGGGTTAGAACAATAGCCCACCCCAAGACCCTGAAAGGTAGGTGTAAAGTGCACCTACTACCCCCAGAGAGCACAGAAGTCGTGATAGCGGGATTCTGCAGGAAGAACAAACACCAGCAATGCAACAACAGTGGATTTCTGGACCTGAGTACCTGTAAGACAAGGGGACCAAGTCCAATAGTCGCGACAGTGTCGAGAGTGGACAGGAGCCCAGGAAATGCCAGCTGAGGGTGCAAGGAAGCTGCCACCTGTTGGAAGAAGCTTGGAGTTCTGCAAGAAAGAAGCGGACTAGGAACTTCCCCTTTGGAGGATGGATGTCCCACGTCGCGATGAAGCTTGCAGAGGTGTTCCCATGCAGAAAGACCGCAAACAAGCCTTGCTAGCTGCAAGGGTCACAGTAGAGGTTTTTGGGTGTCACCACTTGGAGGAGGAGACAGAGGGGGCACCCAGCAACGTAGGGAGCCCTCACAGAAGCAGGCAGCACCCGCAGAAGAACCTGAACAGGCACTTATAAGAAAAGTGAGCCGGAGTCCACCCAAAGTCACAAAAGGGAGTCCCACGACGCCGGAGGACAACTCAGAAGGTTGTGCACTGCAGGAAGGAGTGTCGGGACCCAGGCTTGGCTGTGCATGAAGGAAATCCTTGAAGAGTGCACAGGAGCCGGAGCAGCTGCAAATCACGCGGTACCCAGTAATGCATCTAGCGTAGGGAGGCAAGGACTTACCTCCACCAAACTTGGACTGAAGAGTCACTGAACTGTGGGAGTCACTTGGACAGAGTTGCTGAGTTCCAGGGACCACACTCGTCGTGCTGAGAGGGGACCCGAGGACCAGTGATGCAGTCTTTTGGTGCCTGCGGTTGCAGGGGGAAGATTCCGTCGACCCACAGGAGATTTCTTCAGAGCTCCTGGTGCAGAGAGGAGACAGGCTACCCCCAGAGCATGCACCACCTGGAAACAGTCGAGAAAGCCTGCAGGATGAAGCGATACAAGGTTGCTAGTAATCGTCTTGCTACTTTGCTGCGGTTTTGCAGGCGTCCTGAGCAGTCAGCGGTCGATCCTTTGGCAGAAGGTGAAGAGGGAGATGCAGAGGAACTCTGGTGAGCTCTTGCATTAGTTATCTGAAGAATTCCCCAAAGCAGAGACCCTAAATAGCCAGAAAAGGAGGTTTGGCTACCAAGGAAGGAAGATTGGCTACCAAGAGAGGTAAGAGCCTATCAGAAGGAGCCTCTGACGTCACCTGCTGGCACTGGCCACAAAGAGCAGTCCAGTGTGCCACAAACACCTCTGTTTCCAAGATGGCAGAGGTCTGGGACACACTGGAGGAGCTCTGGGCACCTCCCCTGGGATGTGCAGGTCAGGGGAGTGGTCACTCCCCTTTCCTTTGTCCAGTTTTGCGCCAGAGCAGGGCTGGGGGATCCCTGATCCGGTGTAGACTGGCTTATGCAGAGATGGGCACCATCTGTGCCCATCAAAGCATTTCCAGAGGCTGGGGGAGGCTAGTCCTCCCCAGCCTTCACACCTATTTCCAAAGGGAAAGGTTGTTACACCCTCTTTCAGAGGAAGTACTTTGTTCTGCCTTCCTGGGCCAGGGCTTCCTGGACCCCAGGAGGGCAGAAACCTGTCTGAGGGGCTTGAGCTCTGTCGACAGTACCAATAGATTTCCCTTGAGCGTGAGAGTTGTTGGTTGGTATTAGGTGAATCCTAAGTGCACAGGGAAAATCCGTACTAATCGGAGTGAGATTTCCAGGTCAAGTTTTACTTGCGTTTATGAGAATTCCATAGCTGGAAGAGTAGCTGTTTGTGCGAAAGGCCACTGTCGAATGTTCCATACAGCTTTCAAAGCGTTTGAGTCCTACCCTCGGTGAGCAGACAGGTTTTGTATTTTGTGCTTGCAATATCTGCATTTAGGTTTTGCATGAGAGGTGTATGAGATGGCTCTGAGGTGAGTCACAGCTGTTAAGTGAAGTGAGTGTGATGTAATTTGGTGCACGCTGGGATAGGCCGGCTGGTGACAAAAACGCTGCACAAGGATTGGTGGACAAGACTGTGCTGCCATAGGTTGAGAACAGCTTGTGAAAAGGATTATGGAACTGAAAATTACTTTGTGGTTGCTTAGGTTTTGTATTTGTGAATTAGATGTGTGTCAAAATGAGGTTTTCAAAGCTTTAAGGAGCGCGTTGAGAGGAGATATTTTTATTCAAGTTAGGACGGGTGAGCCTACTCCACCTGAGGGTACATCAGCATTTGCGGTAATGGAGGAGAGAGGAGTGTCAGCATGTCTTTGGGTAAATCAGTGGTGCAAAATAACTGAGAAGGAAGGTACTTTAGCTTTTCCCTGTTACAGATATTTTAATTTGAGAATATTGGAGAGTTTGAGGAGGGTGTTGTATGAATCGAGGCCCCTTCCTAGATCTGAACAATTTGAAGCACTTGATATTTGGGAATTAATTGCAAGACAAAAAGAGGCCCAGAAATGTGAAAGGAGAATGAGGAAAGCAGAGAAGATGCTAGTGGAAGCTAGATGGGATGCGGAGCAGAGAACGTGGAGAGCAGATACATTACATGCAGTGAAATTGTTCCCGGCAATTACTCAGGAAGGTGATGGAGGTGTTAAATCTAAAGCCAAAAAGACATCTGAGAACAGAAATGGGGTGAAAATAAAAGGGTAGCAGATATTGAGAGTGATTCAGATGATGAATTTATAACTCAGTTGTAGCAGAATCGTCCCCCACCATATGATACAGTCACATCAGTAAGCCAGAATGTAGTCCCAAGTGTTGCTACTGCTTCAGTTGCACAAAGCCAGGTTCAGATCATTCTAAATATGCATACTGCAAATCTTGCATAGGTGCCAGCAGTTTATCCAACAGTTCCAAATATTAATACAGTTCAGTATGTTCCAGTTCCAGTTATGCCACAGTCCATTCTGAATGCAGGAATGACTCAGTTTAAGTCCACGCCTAATGTACAGACATGTGCACAGATTGTGAACCAGATACAGACCATGCCAATGTATTCCTCAGTGATAATACCACAGAATACTTCCCTGAATCACTCAAATCAAGCTTTTGGTTCGGCATTACCTGGCCAAAGTAAAGGATTAATGTTCCCAAAAAGTCAGACCAATTTGTCAGGACCAGAAGCATTAACCGCTCCTGTAACCACCGGTTCAGTAGTCCTGTTGTATGCCCAGTGTAATAATCAGAGTGGCCCCATATTCCAAATCAGGTATCAGCAATGAAATCACCTTTTGGAACAAATGCAGAAATGGAGAGACTGGGCACTAGTGTGTCAGCCATGACCCTTATAAATTCTTTCGGTTCAAACCAGACACATAATGGAATGGGTCCACTGATTTGTGTGACATGTTCCCCATGCTCTACAGGTCCATCGGTATCAGCTCAGGAGCAGGTTATGAGAACATCCTGTATTCATTCACAGCCCCTAAGTTGAGGTAATAACATTAGTTTACAGGGGTTATCAGCACAACAACTGACTGAATGGTCAGACAATTTGAGCGGGGCATCAATTCCAGGAAACATTCCTGGGAGAGAAAAGACATTGAATATGACTTGATTAAAATTGGAATTAAATGAGATGATTGGAAAACTGGAAGTAAATCAGATGATAGAGGAAAACCTTGAGTTCCTACAATGTAAATGAATTGTGCTTCATGTACAAGAATGTTACTTTTCGAGTAGGACAGATTTATGGGAAATTACCTAATTGGGATGAGAAATATGAAATCGAAATGAATAAATCCAAACAGTTGAAGGAGAGTTACAGATTAGAATTCGACTCAAGAGATATGGCAAACATGAGATCACCTGGAATGAAAATTCACATTAGGGAGTTGATTCAAAGCATCCAATCATGGGGAGCATTAGATAAATGGGAAGGCAGATGGGCAAAGAAAAGAGATCAGAAGAAAAAGGCGACTGTATTTTCAAATGATGTACAACAGGCTGAGGGAGCTGTAAAGATGATGCCAATGAGAAAAATTTCTGGCGGAAATGTTGTTCTTGTCCCATGGAGTAGAAGTGATATTCTGTAATTTACAAATGATTACCCAAAGTTGAGGGAGAACCTAGTGGAATGGTATTGGCAAACAGAGAGGTTTGTCAAGCTTGCGAAGTGTTTGTGGGAAGATCTGAACACTTTGTTGGTCATTACAACCTTGGCGGATGGTGTTAAAGCGGCGGAAAGACAGCCAACAGGCCGGCGGTAAAAAATTTGCAATTACGACCGTGGCGGAAACCGCCAACAAAGACAGCCACTTTAACACTCCGACCGCCACGGCGGTACAAACAAACAGCGTGGCAGTCACGGCCAACAGACAGGCGGGAGACAATGTACCGCCCACACTATTACAACTGACCAATCCGCCACCTTTTCCAGGGCAGATTCACCGCAGATAAAAACACGGCGGAAACAGCAATTCCGAAGGGAAAACGCTCACCTCTACACACCCCACGAGGAACGAGGACACCATTGACCTGGAACTCCAAATTCTCCCTGCGATAGTCTTCGTGCTCCTCTACCAGGAGCACAAACGCCGGCGGCGAAGACCACTGTGAGTACTGCACCTACGACACAGGGGAGGGGGGAGGGAAAAAACAGGGACACACACACGTAACATGCAACACCCTCACCCTCACCCACTACAACACACACACTAATGCATATTGATACATCACAGTTACACCCCCCAACCCTCCCCCCAGAAGAATGCAAAGACAATAGAAAATGAGTGTAACCATTGTAATATATTAAAATCAAGTAGGCAAAAATATATATATACACCAAAATATATACCAAGCATAGCAGTCCAGGTAGTGCTCCAATTAAGTCCGTGAAACACTGGGCCCACACGGTATGGGCGAGGCAAGATCCCCGACCATGATGGAGAGAACACTGCAGGGGCATCAGAGAGCAACAAAACAGGCACCTCAGGGTGAGGGAAAGGGGGGGGCACCTCAGCCGGTTGAGTGCACGACGCCAAATCCACGAGGGGGCCACATGCCCACTGTACAATCATGGGGAGTGCAAAGCCACAGCCTCTTAAGGCTCTACAGTGGGTGGGTTGCCCACTGTTCCATCCTGGGGAGTGCAAAGCCACAGCCTCTCAAGTCTCCTCAGTGGGTGGCTTGCACACTGTTCCATCCTCGAGAGTGCAAAGCCACAGTCTCTCAAGTCTATACGGTGGGTGGTTTGCCCACTGTTCCATCCTGGGGAGTGCAAAGCCACAGTCTCTCAAGTCTATACAGTGGGTGGGTTGCCCACTGTTCCATCCTGGGGAGTGCAAAGCCACAGTCTCTCGTGGATAACAGTCTCCCCTGGTTCTGGAGGGGGCATGGTGCCCAGAGTGCTTCATCCTGCTAAGGACAGAGGTAGTGGATGGATCTCTCCACTGATTCTGGAGGGGGATGGTGCCCAGAGTGCTTCATCCTGCTAAGGACAGAGGTAGTGGATGACAGTCTCCACTGGTTCTGGAGGGGGCATGGTGCCCAGAGTGCTTCATTCTGCCTGTGACGGACTCAGTAGTGTCAGTGCCCTTGGCGCTCATGGGCCAGCGGTGCATGAGATGGCGGTGCCCTGTTCAGCGGTGCTTGAGGCGGCGGTGCCCTGTTCAGCAGTGCTTGAGACGGCAGTGCCCTGTTCAGAGGTGCTTGAGACGGCGGTGTCCTGTTCAGCGGTGCTTGAGACGGCGTGTCCTGTTCAGCGGTGCTTGAGACGGCGGTCTCCATTGCAGTGACTCAGCTGCTGGCGGACCTTCATGGCCCAGCGGGGATTTTGCTTGCGGTTCTTCATGGCCCAGCGGGGCTTTTGCTGGCGGTCCTTCATGGCCCAGCGGGGCTTTTTGCTGGCGGTCCTTCTTGGCCCAGCGGGGCTTTTGCTGACGGTCCTTCATGGCCCAGCGGGGCTTGTGTTGGCGGTGGCCTCCTGGGCAGCTGGGCTGGTGCTGGCCTCCTGGGCAGCTGGGCTGGTGCTGGCGGTGGCCTCCTGGGCAGCTGGGATGGTGCTGGCGGTGGCCTCCTGGGCAGCTGGGATGATGGCGGTCTTCTCCGCCGTGCTGCTCTTCCCAGACTTGCTGACCTTCTTGTGCCTCTTCCCCACCTTGGAAGGTGTCGCAGCTGACTCCACACTCCCACCTGTACCCCTGGGTGCGGTTTTGGTGGCTGGATTCTTCCCCCTCTCCCGCCGGGCACTGGCCAACTTCTGATGCTTCACAGGTGGGGGACTGTCTGTGCTGTGGCTCCGTGCCACACTGGCTGCCCTGGTGGCCGGTGCACTCCAGATTCCGGTGACTACAGGCACCACTGGTCCCAGAGATGTTGTGGCTGAGGTGCTAGTTCGGGACCTAGGAGACGGACGGGGTGGGGGAGGTGTGGGAAAGAGGTCAAGGTTGGACAGGAAAAGTTTTTTGGACACACTGGAATGGGTAGCTGGAGGGGGTTTGGGAGTGGAGGAAGCGGTTGTGGTTGTAGGAGGTGTTCGTTTGGTGACTTTGGGTGAAGGTGCATGCGCTGGAGGCTGTCGTGAGGTGGATGGCTGTTGGGTGGGTGTGTGCCTGCGTTTATGTATCTTCGGAGGGGGCATCACAGACACACTGGGAGAGGACACAGGGGACGTGTGAATGGTAGTGGGGGTGGTGACTGCACGTGAGAGGGGTGTGGTGGTGGGTGTGCTGGAGAGGGACGTGGTGGCTGTAGAGCTAGTGCATGCAGGTGTGAGTGTAGACGAGACAGGGAGGGAGAAGGGAGACGAGGAGAAGGGGAACACAGTGGAGGCAGTGGATGTTGCTATGTCTGCATGTGTGTGATGCTTGCGTGAGTGCCTGTGGGATGGATGTGTGGTGCTTATGTTTGCCTGAGCTTCCCTTGTGTGTTGACGTGTGTGCATGCTGGTCTGTAGGTGTGCTTTGGATAGGCTGAGGTACAGGGGATTGGGTCGGGTGGAGGAAGTTGGAGTGGGAAGGCTAGACACAGGGACAATGGCTGCCATCAGTGCTGAGGCCAGAGTCTGAAAAGCTCGCTGAAGGTCCGCCTGACCAGAGTGAATGCCCTCCCGGTATGCATTGGTTTGTTGCAACTGCCTCTCTACACCATGGATGGCATTCAAAATGGTAGACTGCCCAACTGTGAGGGACCTGAGGAGGTCAATGGCCTCCTCACTGAGGGCAGCAGGGGTGACTGGGGCAGGGGCTGAGGTGCCTGGGGCGAAGGTGATGCCCACCCTTCTGGGTGAGCAGGCACGGGGCGAAGGCTGAGGGGCTGCTGGGAGGGCGGTGCTGGAAGGGGGGGTTGCGGCTGTACCTGTAGATGGGGGTGGCACAGATGTTGCCACCACCACAAGGGAGCTCCCTTCAGAGGACGAGTCTGTGTCACTGGTCTCAGCTCCTGTCCCCGCCGTGGAGCTCCCCTCGCCCTCCGTCCCACTGGTGAAGTCTCACTCCGTAGTGTGGCCCTCCATGGCCATGTGGGATGCAGCCCCCTGGTGCTCCGGTGCCACTGCTCCTCCGCCTGATGATGCTAATGCACACAAGAACAGGGAGACCACAAAAAGGGGGACGACGACAGAAGAAAGACATGTTGAATGCATGCATTACCGATACCGTTGGCGGAAACGACAGACACAGAAGCCCCCTGCACCTCGCCGCGCTCTTGTGCTCCACTGTTCAATTCCTGGGAAATGGCCAACAAGGCTATGGACGACATCTGCACACATAGATGACACAGGGGCATGACTAGGTGTACTTGGCACTCTACAGAGTTGGGCTGGGGTGCCACATGGCCTGCCTTACGAAGGGACCTTGAATACGGAACTCACCCTGGCCTAGGGAAACCCACAGCCCACCTCCCCCACCCAGGCCCCTCCACTGCGCGCAAAGTCAGCAGAATGCGAGTGTACTCACCCCCTTGTGGCTGCTGTGATGCCCTCAAGCGCCCATCCAACTCCGGGTACGCCACCGCCAGGATCCTGAACATCAGGGGGGGTCATGGTGCGACGGGCACCCCTCCCACGTTGGGAGGCCATCCCCAGCTGAGCCTCCGCCATCTTCTTGCTCCAGCGGCGAATGTCCTCCCATCTTTTCCGGCAGTGGGTGCTCCGTCAGTGGTAGACCACCAGGGTCCGGACGTCCTTGGCGATGGCATGCCAAATATCTTTTTTCTGGTGGGTGCTGACCTACCTGATTTGTACAGGGGGGAAGAGAAAGTTATTACCAACTGCACCGTCAAAGTGATTGGCCCCCATCCCTACCCTTACCATGTGGCACATGCACTCACCATTGTTTCATGCACGCCACACTCTTCCCCCCCCTTCCTCCTTACATCCACCCTTCTCCACACAGGCATAGCCCATACATCATGCTCCCAGTGTACTTACCTGTTGGTCTGGAGGACCGTAGAGTAGCGTGTACTGGGAGAGGACCCCGTCCACGAGTTTCTCCAACTCCTCCGATGTGAAAGCAGGGGCCCTTTCCCCAGACACTCGAGCCATTGTCTCTTCCAGACCGAGGTCACAGCAGCACTTGCAGTGTAGGTCCTCTCCTGTCAAAGATCAGGTATCGAGTGATTGAACAGATAGAAAATGGCGGTCACGTCCGCGGCAGTGCATACCGTCACCACCGGCGTACATCATCATTGGCTCCTGGGACCAATAGGGTCCAATGTTAACCAATGCAGCATTGCGCCGCGGTCTCCGACCGCCTACCACGACGGTGTACAACGCCAGCACAGTTACCTCACATCCCATTGTCCCACTTTAGAGGTCAGGCAGCTGCCATTTCAGGGGCCCACATAGCTTCATTTTCAACTGCGTCACACATACCTAGGCCTAGACTCAACACACATACAGGCCACTTTTTGATTATGAATGGTGTTCTGTGTAAGCTGTGGGTACGTACCTCTGAGTTGTTTGACTGTGTGCTCGCTGTTGTCCTTCATAGACACCGTCAGCTGGGACATGTGAGTAGATGGTGGCATCCTCCGGTGTACCGACCGTTGGTGGACCTGTCGACAATGGAGGAAAGACATGTGATAATCACATACAGGCTTGACCGTGCCACAATCCAGGAACTGTGTACCGAGTTGGAGCCAGACCTGATGTCAGCTATCTGCCATCCCACAGGAATCCCCCCTCAAGTGCAGGTGCTGTCAGTGCTCCATTTCTTTGCAAGTGGGTCATTTCAAACAACAGTGGCCATAGCATCAGGGATGTCACAGCCTATGTTTTCCAACGTGTTGTCCAGAGTGTTGTCTGCCCTGCTGAAATACATGCGGAGCTACATCGTTTTCCCTCTGGTGGAGGATTTGCCTACAGTGAAAGAAGATTTATATGCCCTGGGACATATCCCCAACATCATAGGTGCCATTGATGGGACACATGTGGCTTTGGTACCCCCCCCCCACAGGAGTGAACAGGTGTACAGAAACCGGAAGAGTTATCATTCGATGAATGTACAGATGGTATGTTTGGCAGACCAGTACATCTCCCATGTGAATGCTATGTTCCCTGGCTCAGTGCATGACGCTTACATCCTGCGGAATAGCAGCATCCCTTATGTGATAGGTCAGCTCCAGAGGCACTGTGTGTGGCTATTAGGTGAGCACCTGGAAGCTAGTCAGTGGGAATGGTTGTCTGGGTCTGGGGATATCCCTCCAGGTTAGTGTGTGTCTAACAGTTGTCCCTCGCTTGTAGGTGACTCTGGTTACCCCAACCTGTCATGGCTACTGACCCCAGTGAGGAATCCCAGGACAAGGGCAGAGGAACCCTACAATGAGGCCCATGGGCGAACTAGGAGGGTGATCGAGCGGACCTTAGGCCTCCTGAAGGCCAGGTTCAGGTGCCTCCAGATGACAGGTGGTTCTCTATTCTACTCACCAAAGAAGGTGTGCCAGATCATCGTGGCCTGCTGTATGCTTCACAACTTGGCTTTGCGACGACAGGTGCCTTTTCTGCAGGAGGATGGTCCAGATGGCGGTGTTGTGGCAGCTGTGGAGACTGTGGACAGTGAAGATGAGGAAGAAGGGGAAGAAGACATGGATAACAGCGTGGATGGGTGCTTGAGGGCATCACAGAAGCCACAAAAGGGTGAGTACACTTGCATTCTGCTGACTTTGCGTGCAGTGGAGGGGTCTGGGTGGGGAAGGTGGGCTGTGGGTTTCCCTAGTCCAGGGCGAGTTCCGTAGGCAAGGTCCCTCCGCAAGGCAGGCCATGTGGCACCCCAGCCCACCTCTGTAGAATGTCAAGTACACTTAGTCATGCCCCTGTGTCATCTATGTGTGCAGATGTCGTCCATAGCCTTGTAGGCCATTTCCCAGGAATTGAACAGTAGGGCCCAAGAGCGCGGCGTAGTGCAGGGGGCTGCTGTGTCTGTCGTGTCCGCCAACGGTAGCAGTAATGCATGCACTCAACATGTCTTTCTTCTGTCGTCCCCCCCTTTTTGTGGTCTCCCTGTTATTGTGTGCATTAGCATCATCAGGCCGAGGAGCAGTGGCACCGGAGCACCAGGGGGCTGCATCCCACATGGCCATGGAGGGCTACATTACGGAATCGGACTTCACCAGTGGGACGGAGGGCAAGGGGAGCTCCATGGCGGGGACAGGAGCTGGGACCAGTGACACGGACTCGTCCTCTGATGGGAGCTCCCTTGTGGTGGTGGCAACATCTGTTCCACCCCCATCTACAGGTACAGCCGCCACCCCCCCTTCCAGCACCGCCCTCCCAGCAGCCCCTCAGCCTTCGCCCCGTGCCCGCTCACCCAGGAGGGTGGGCATCACCTTCGCCCCAGGCACCTCAGGCCCTGCCCCAGTCACCCATGCTGCCCTCAGTGAGGATGCCATTGACCTCCTCAGGTCACTCACTGTTGGGCAGTCTACCATTTTGAATGCCATCCAGGGTGTAGAAAGGCAGTTGCAACAAACAAATGCATTCCTGGAGAGCATTCATTCTGGTCAGATGGCCCTTCAGCGAGCGTTTCAGACTCTGGCCTCAGCACTGATGGCAGCCATTGTCCCTGTGTCTAGCCTCCCTTCTCCAATTTTCTCCACCCGACCCAATCCCCTGTACCTCAGCCTATCCCAAGCACACCTGCAGACCAGCATGCACACACGTCAACACACAAGGGAAGCTCAGGCAAACATAAGCACCACACATCCCACAGGCACTCACGCAAGCATCACACACATGCAGACATAGCAACATCCACTGCCTCCACTGTGTCCCCTTCCTCCTCGTCTCCCTCCTCCCTCCCTGTCTCGTCTACACTCACACCTGCATGCACTACCTCTACAGCCACTACGTCCCTCTCCAGCACACCCACCACCACACCCCGCTCATGTGCAGTCACCACCCCCACTACCATTCACACGTCCCCTGTGTTCTCTCCCAGTGTGTCTGTGACGCCCCCTCCGAAGATACACAAACGCAGGCAGGCACCCACCCAACAGCCATCCACCTCACGACAGCCTCCAGCGCATGCATCTTCACCCAAAGTCACCAAACGAACACCTCCTACAACCACAACCGCTTCCTCCACTCCCAAACCCCCTCCAGCTACCCGTCCCAGTGTGTCCCAAAAATGTTTCCTGTCCAACCTTGACCTCTTTCCCACACCTCCCCCACCCCATCCGTCTCCTAGGTCCTGAACTAGCACCTCAGCCACAACATCTCCGGGACCAGTGGTGCCTGTAGTCACCGGAATCTGGAGTGCACCGGCCACCAGGGCAGCCAGTGTGGCACGGAGCCACAGCACAGACAGTCCCCCACCTGTGAAGCATCAGAAGTTGGCCAGTGCCCGGCGGGAGAGGGGGAAGACTCCAGCCACCAAAGCCGCTCTCAGGGGTACAGGTGGGAGTGTGGAGTCAGCTGCAACACCTTCAAAGGTGGGGAAGGGGCACAAGATGGTCAGCAAGTCTGGGAAGAGCAGCACGGCGGAGAAGACCGCCATCATCCCAGCTGCCAAGGAGGCCACCGCCAGCCCGGCTGCCCAGGAGGCCACCGCCAGCACCAGCCCAGCTGCCCAGGAGGCCACCGCCAGCACAAGCCCCGCTGGGCCATGAAGGACTGCCAGCAAAAGCCCCGCTGGGCCATGAAGGACCACCAGAAAAAGCCCCGCTGGGCCATGAAGGACCGCCAGCAAATGTCCCGCTGGGCCATGGAGGGCCGCCAGCAAAAGCCCCGCTGGGCCATGAGGGACCGCCAGCAAAAGCCCCGCTGGGCCATGAAGGTCCACCAGCAGCTGAGTCACTGCAATGGAGACCGCCGTCTCAAGCACTGCTGAACAGGGCACCGCTGAAGAGGGCACCGCCATCTCAAGCACCGCTGAACAGGGCACCGCCGTCTCAAGCAGCACTGAACAGGGCACCGCCGCCTCAAGCACCGCTGAACAGGGCACCGCCGCCTCAAGCACCGCTGAACAGGGCACCGCCGTCTCAAGCACCGCTGAACAGGGCACCGCCGTCTCAAGCACCGCTGAACAGGGCACCGCCGCCTCATGCACCGCTGAACAGGGCACCGCCGCCTCAAGCACCGCTGAACAAGGCACCGCCGTCTCATGCACTGCTGGCCCATGATAGCCAAGGGCACTGACGCTACTGAGTCCATCACGGGCAGAATGAAGCACTCTGGGCACCATGCCCCTCCAGAACCAGTGGAGAGATCCATCCACTACCTCTGTCCTTAGCAGGATGAAGCACTCTGGGCATCATGCCCCCTCCAGAACCAGTGGAGAGATCCATCCACTACCTCTGTCCTTAGCAGGATGAAGCACTCTGGGCACCATTCCCTCTCCAGAACCAGTGGGGAGATCCATCTACTACCTCTGTCCTTAGCAGGATGAAGCACTCTGGGCACCATGCCCCCTCCAGAACCAATGGAGACTGTCATCCACTACCTCTGTTCTTAGCAGGATGAAGCACTCTGGGCACCATGCCCCCTCCAGAATCAGTGGAGAGATCCATCCACTACCTCTGTCCTTAGCAGGATTAAGCACTCTGGGCACCATGCTCCCTCCAGAACCAGTGGAGACTGTTATTCACTTGAGAGACTGTGGCTTTGCACTCCCCAGGATAGAACAGTGGCCAACCCACCCACTATATAGACTTGAGAGACAGTGGCTTTGCACTCCCCAGGATGGAACAGTGGGCAACCCACCCACTGTATAGACTTGAGAGACAGTGGCTTTGCACTCCCCAGGATGGAACAGTGGGCAAGCCACCCACTGTAGAGACTTGAGAGACTGTGGCTTTGCACTCCCCAGGATGGAACAGTGGGCAACCCACCCACTGTAGAGACTTGAGAGACTGTGGCTTTGCACTCCCCAGGATTGTACAGTTGGCATGTGGCCCCCTCGTGGATTTGCGTTGTGCACTCAACCGGCTGAGGTGCCCCCCCTTTCCCTCCCCCTGAGGGGCCTGTTTTGTTACTCTCTGATGCCCCTGCAGTGTTCTCTCCGTCATGGTCGGGGATCTTGTGTGGGCCTCGCCCATACCGTGTGGGCCCAGTGTTCCACGGACTTAATTGGAGCACTACCTGAACTACTATGCTTGGTATATATTTTGTAAATGGTGTATATATATATATATATATTTTTGCCTACCTGATTTTAATATATTACAATGGTTACACTCATTTTCTATTGTCTTTGCATTCTTCCGGGGAGGTTGGGGGGTGTAACTGTGATGTATCAATATGCATTAGTGTGTGTGTTGTAGTGGGTGAGGGTGAGGGCGGGGGTGTAGCGTGTTGCATGTGTGTGTTTTCCTGTTTTTTTCCTCCCCTCTCCCCTGTGTCGTAGGTGCAGTACTCACTGTGGTCTTCGCCGCCGGCGTTCGTGCTCCTGGTAGAGGAGCAGGAAGACTATCGCAGGGAAAATTTGGAGTTCCGGGTTCATGGTGTCCTCGTTCCTTGTGGGGTGTGTAGAGGTGAGAGTTTTCTCTTCGGAATTCCTGTTTCCGCCGTGTTTCTATCCGCGGTGAATCCGCCCCGGAAAAGGTGGCGGATTGGTGGGTTGCAATAGTGTGGGCGGTACATTGTCTCCCGCCTGTCTGTTGGCGGTGACCGCCGTGCTGTTTGTTTGTTTGTACCGCCGTGGCGGTCGGAGTGTTAAAGTGGCTGTCTTTGTTGGCGGTTTCCGCCACAGTCGTAATTGCAAATTTTTTACCGCCGGCCTATTGGCGGTCTTACCGCCGCTTTAACACCGTCCGCCAGGGTTGTAATGACCACCATTGTCTCCTGAGATGTCCTGTCAATTTGTGCCAAAGGAATCTGTTCATGCTTATTATGAGAGACTGTTGCAAGCATTCAAGCAGTACAGTGGCACAGAGATTATTGAACCACGTGACATGACTCATTTTGTGTTCAGTCATTCAAGGATTGAAACCTGAAATTAGCAGCATGATGTGGAATCAGTTGATTTGCTGGCAAGGAAAGCTGATTGATGAAGTATTGCATTACCCAAAATACTGTAGTGACAAAATTGAGTTGAAGCAGACAAAGTTAAGGGAAAAGGCAACGATGATGCAAATCAAGTCTGCCCAAGCAGTAGGTATGCAGGGACGGCAAGGAATGGTGAACGTAGGAGGAATGCAGGGAACACAGCAGCAAGGAAATATGGTGCCTCAGTTTAGATGTAGAGGTCATGGAATTCGAGTAGATCCGAATGTGAATGTGGCTGATCTTCAGAACGTGAAGAAAATGCTTCCTTGGCAAAGTCGGACATTGGAAACAAGTGTCTCTTTAGTAAAGTAAATAATTTGGTGCACAGATGGTTGACAACAGTCGATTTCAAAATCAAAGAGTTCAAAGGCCCCGAAATCAAACCATGAATGTTCCTAATGGAGCAGTACAAATGCAGGATCCCCAGCAAGAAGCACAATTTCCCCAACAGCAAATTCATGCCCCACAACAAATGCAGATACCACAAGCTCCAATGGCACAGCAACAGGTAATAGTTCCTAAGCAGAACACGAACCAAAGAGCAAATGCCAATGTAAATCAGTTATCCAGACAACACCCATTGATTGATTTCAGTGATGAAAAAATGAGGGATGAATACATGAGTGAAAGTTCACAAGAGGAAGAATGTGTGTTGGCTGCCTCGTTGGAGGTAGATCCGCATGGTCCTTATGTGAATGCGAGAGTTATGGGTCATGATGTTTCATTCCTGGTTGACACTGGAGCAATTTGTTGAGATGTATTCTCTCATTACATTGTTTCCTGCCATGACAGTCAAACAGTTATCTGATGAATGACAAGAGACACTAACGCTTAGAGTTTGGGATCTTTCTGGAAAAGCTATTGGACTTATTCAAGGAGTTGAACCAATCAAAGTGACTGTAAAGCCGAATGCAGTTTTCCCCAGAACTCCACAATATAACATGACTCCAGAAGTGATTGAAGGTATTACACCAGTAATTGCAGATTTTGTTGGGCAGGGAATGTTAAAAGAAGTGATTGGCAGCCCATGTAATTCACCAATTTGGGGATTGCGAAAGCAAAGTGGGAAATATCGCATAGTTCAGGATTTGATGAAGGTGAATGAAATTGTAGAATCCTGTTTTCCTGTAGTGCCAAATCTAGCAGTGATTTTATTTCAGATTCTATGTGAAGCAGAATGCTTTTCCGTTTTTGATCTGACCCAGGCATTTTTCTCAGTGCCTTTGCATGAGGATAGTCGATTCCTCTTTTCATTCCGATTCAACAAACATGTGTATTCAGGGTGTCACACTCCACAGGGGTTTTCAGAATCGCCATCCATTTTTAATCAGATCCTGAAGAAGAACTTAAAGTCTTTGCTCATGCCATTTCAGTCTCCTTCAATGAGGTACATTGGTGAGCTGATGATTGCGTCTAATACGCGTGAAGCTTGCAGACAAGATACCATAGATTTTCTTTACTCATTTGAGTGAAAACGGACACAAAATTCCCCCCGCTAAGTTACAGTATTGTCGGAAAGAAGTAAAGTGTTTGGGTCACCAAATTCAGAAAAGTCTCTCAAGAAAGAGTTGCAGCAATTATGCAAATGAATCTCCCAGTTACACAGAGAGATGCCAGAATTTTTTTGGACATGGCGAGGTACTGTCGCCATTGGATCCTGAGTTTTTCAGTAATTTGCAAACCATTTAAAAAATTGACACACAGAGAAGTCACAGACCCAGTTCCATTCAAAGAAAAATGCATGAAAACTTTCACTGAATTGAGAGACAGTTTGTGCAGATCTTCAACTTTGGGAATGCCTGATGATACAAAAGGTTTTGCACTGTTTTGTCATGAACGTGATGGTTGTGCTCTTTCTGTTTTGAAGCAGTCTGGATTTTTTTGCCACATCGGATCCTGTCACTGCTGCTTTGCCCAGCTACAGCCGGAGCTGATGTGAGCATAAGTCAATGCAAAGGCATTGTGATGGGACACCCTTTAACTGTTTATGTCCCACATCCAGTTGTACTTTTGACCCGGTCTAAAACCTAATATTTAACCAGTGCCCGTCTTACATGTTATGAGTTATTGATCCTTGGGTCAGCCAATGTAACCGTCAAGAGGTGTGTGGTTTTAAACCTGCCACAATAATGCCTGTCAATGTTGATAATTCAAATGATGTTAGTGAAATGGAACATGACTGCCTCAATGCCACTGAATTGTGCACCAGACCCAGACCTGATACTCAGGATACTCCTTTAGAGGAGAATGACCAAGTTGTATTTGTTGATGGCTCCTGTTTAAGAGACAGTGAAGGTACTCTGAGAGCAGGTTATGCAGTTTGCACCCTCTCAGGAGTGGTCGAAGCCTCATGGCTTCAAGGAGTCATTGCTGCCCAAGTAGTCAAATTGGTTGCTCTTACAAGAGCTTGCTGTGTTTTTGAGCAGTTCAAAGTGACAATATTCACAGATAGTCAATACGGATTTGGTGTTGTGCATGACTTTGGGCAGTTATGGCATCAGCAAGATTTACTGACCTCGTCACAATCACCCATTCAAAATGGTGCAAAAATGTGTAACTTGTTAAATGCTTTAGAGTTGCCTGAGAAGATTACGGTTGTTAAGTTTATAGCCCATCAGAAATCGAATGATTAGTATCATTTGGCAAGGCCTTTGCTGACCAAATTGTCAGATATTGTGCACTCCAATGTGTCACCTTCTATGAAGGGTGGAGTAGTGGAAGTGACACCAGTGAGACAAATCAACATTTCTTGATGTCAGTGGTTGTTACCTGGGATGTAATTAAGAGGTTGCAGGAAGAGGCAACAGAGGAAGAAAACAGATGTTGGATAAAAGCAGGTTGTGTTCAAAGAGAGGGAGATGATGTCTGGTTTTCAAATGAAAGGAAAGTTGTGTTGCCAGATTGTTTGTTGATCTCAATAACTAGTTATTTTCATGGTCAGGTTCATCTCGACAGAGATGCAATGATTGGCACTTTCAAGCAGACATTGTACAACCCCAGATTTAGATTGAATGCAGAAGCGGTTTGCCACAGATGTGTTACATGCCAATAAATAAGTGGAGGGAAACATACAGTGGTTAATTTGAGCCATATAGGCATGTATCGGGAAGTCCATTAAACAGAATGCAACTTGATTTAATTGAGATGCCTGCCTGTAAAAGACTGAAGTATGTATTGGGCATTGTATGTGAGATCTCCTATTGGATCGAGGCGTATCCAACACTTAGGAATGATAGTCTCACTGTAGCTAAGCTGCCGCTAAGGGAACTGATACCCAGGTATGGGTTCCTGACTTCTTTGGAAACAGATCAAGTAACTCATTTTAATGATGAGATCATAAAGGTGTTGTGGGCAGCACTGAACACTGAGCAAAAATTACATTGCAGTTACAGACCAGAGGAATCTGGATTGGTGGAACAAATAAATGCAACACTAAAAGCTCGATTGACAAATGTTTGTGCCTCTACAGCATTGAAATGGCCTGATGCATTGCCACTTGTCCTGATGAACATGCATAGTAACCCCAACAGGAAGACAGGACTGTCTCCCCACAAAATTCTGATGGGTTGTGCAATGAGATTACCATCAGTACCTGCAAATGCACTTGTGAACATAACAGAAGACTTAGTGCTGGATTATTGCAAAGGTATAGCTGATGTGGTTCACTCTGTCTCATCAGGTTACAGCAGCAACAATTCAAATGGCTTAGGAACAGTATCACAGCTTGAAAGCTGGTGACTAGAGTTTAGTCAAAAGCATGTCCAGAAGACTTGCTTAGAGCCAAGATGGAAAGGACCGGTTCAAGTTGTCTTGGTGACGACAACAGCTGCGAAGTGTGCTGGTCTTCCGAACCGGATCCACGCAAGCCATACGCACAAATTCCATGTCCTCTTGAAAACACGGAGTCTGATCCCGCAAGAGCAAATAGTGATGAAGAAGGGGTTCAACTTGATCAAGCTGTGAGGACTAAACCAGTGGCTGAAGCAGAAATCGTGCAAAGTGGTGAATGTGCAAGCACCCTGCATGCAGACAAAAGTGCAGGAGAGCAAAGTCAAAATCAACTGATTCCTGCCAGTACAGCAAACGTTGTGAAAGCAGTTGCACCTGAAAAGAGAACTGTGAAAGGAGATAAATGGCCTGCAGCTGCACATGAACTGGTTGCTGATAAGCTCCCATCAATAAAGAGGCAGTCAAAGAGTCAAATACGAGTGAAGAGGAAGATGGTGCTGTAAGGAGAACAAAAAGAAAAGAGTGCCAAGTCGCAGATACTCTTCACCTGAATGGATCTACCTTGTCACAAATGAATGGGAGAACAAGCTTACGGCCTTTTGTTTTGACTGTGAGAATTCAGTTGAACATTCTGGAACTTGAAGTCAGATTTGAACTGAATTTTGAAAAACCCTGCCAACTGATCAGAAAAGACATTACAATCTGGAAGTGATAATAAGCGATCATCAGGCGGTTGTTCTATTGAAAACAAACATTGAACTATTTTTCAAAGCTTTTAGTTGAATCTTGGACAACGTTCTTGAATATTGCAAACTGCTGTAAATAGTGCAAAGACTTAGAAAATCCGCTTTGTTTTAGATTTTTGCTTTTATATATTTTCTTTCTTTTTCTTTTTCTTTTTCCCCTCTGATTCTACATAAGCCATGAACCCTGGACAGGGCAAACACAGTAGATGTAAATATGTATGCATTGGTTCAATTATATTTTGTATGATTGTGTGTATTTTATTGATTGCAGGAATGAGTGTTTCAATGAAAGGAGAGGTGCAAAGTACAGCCACTCCAGTGCAGAGAATGACAAAATCCAAGCATGATAAATTCTAAAGGACTTGGATAAGCTTCATTTAAATGATACAAAGGGAGATTTGTCTTCCAATGTTTATTATAGTTTGTTGTGTGAGAATGTGGACACAATGAATGTGCGTGATTATGTGTGTACACAAATGTCTTCGTCAGTACAAGAGGGAATCACTTATCATAGCTTACAGTTTATTATTAGCATGTTTGTACAATCAAGAGTGCATACAGTACTTCTATCTTCAATTTAGTCTTCTCTTTTGCCATTAATCAGCATTTGAGCAGCATTGCAAAGGCTAGAAACATAGATATAGTAGGAGGATTCTTTGAGCCTACACTGACTTTTGGCAGCAAATGCACACTGGAATAACTTAACATGTCTTCTTACACAGGTAAAGAAGGAGTTCAATAATCAAGTTGATAATAGAAGAAAAACAATGAAAGAAAAGATAGATAAGGGTATAGTTAGCAAGGAGAAAATAGTTCATGACGCACCAGATACACAGGGACGCTTAGCTTTAGATTGGCAACATGAAGGGAAGCTTTGTGTATATATAGACTGCAATCAAAAGCTGACAAGTTTGTAGGAACGAGTGAATGCAGACATGTGTTTTTGTTTAAGAGTGTATGGGATTTTAAGTTAAATGGACAAGACCCCGTTGTACCTGGTGTCTATTACATCTGTGGTAAGAATACTTACTACAAGTTGCCGGAAGGCTGGTATGGTACATGCTATTTACGAGTGTTGTTTCTGAAACTTAATCAAGGGGACAACATTGACAATCCAGCAGGGATTGATAGACCTAAAATGAGATTTAAAAGAAGAGCAAGTAGTTCAGAGATCACATGAGACATTTTTGGAGCTTTTATTCCATCAGTGGGTTGGATCTTGAATGACATAAATATAAAAAAGTAATCAACTATTGTAGATAGGATGTCTACTGATTTTTTGAGGTGCAATGCTCCCAAAGGACACAGAAGTGGTTGATGCTAGATCAATGATTCTGCAGAATCACCTTGCATTAGACATCCTTTTTCAAAGGAAGGAGGATTCTGCCAAGTTTTTAAGTTATAGTACTGCTGCACTTATATTCCCAATAACAGCAGGGAGATACGGAGATACTCATCTAATTTGACGAGTCTGAAAAATGACTTAAATGACCTAAAGAAGATGAATGTTTGGGAGGCAATAGGTGAAGGCTTTTCAAAGGCAGGAACTTGGTTTGGAAACTTGGGAAATTATTTTGTGAGAATGATCCTGAAACCTGTATTGATTGTGACCGTGTGCATAATTTGTGCACTTGGATTTTACAAGGTTTATAATTTTTGGGAAAAGGCGAAGAGTAAAGTGTAAACAGGGGAGGGAAGAAATGGAAATGGAGAATATGAGAAACAGATATTATCAGACGATGAAGAGATTTGACAATTATCGCAAACCTAGATCTATGAGTTATCAAACTACAAGGTTTTGTTTTTGTCTCATTGTAAATGAGAAAAGTTATTTTGTGGCGGCATCGATTGCCGTCAGGAGAGCGACTGAGAGAGATTACATTTTATTAATATATGAGTGGCATACACGTCAGCATATGGTGAGGAATCAACCTATATTTGAAAGCCTAACAGAGAAAATAACACAAGTTGTAAAATGTACACGTATGATTTATGGCGAACCATGTGACCGCCCTTCATATAAAGCACTGTGTTTTCACATGAGATATTTTGCATTCACATTAAATGAAGTACTAAAATGAGTTAACGTAAAGAGTGTTCTTATTAAGACGTAGATGAAGAATTGAAAGTATTAAATGAATATGAATTAATCGTACTTATATGGAATTAAAGGAATTTATTAATCCAAGTTATATGTGTGCAGATAAATAAATGCATGTTTAAATCAGCTCTAACACGTCATAAATAATGTTTGCAATCAAACAATTTGCTTTGCATATTTGTTTTGAATTGTAAGGTGCGCAATAGGTTAATTAAAGCATTGTATTAAGGTGTATTAAGGCTTTCATAGCTTGACTAGGCCTGAAGAATTCATTTTGCAGCAGTAATGGAAAATCACTTGTTTATTCTATTCCCTCTGAGCTGAATTCTTTTCGTAGGCTTTGAATATGATGTTGAATGTCCTATTGTATTTGAGGCAAAGAACATGTCTGTTATTAACAATGTTGCATTATCTGTTCTAGCTTTTGAACAAGACAGGAAACTTATGATTCCCATAAAAATTGTATTAGTTTATTTAGTGTACCGTGAGAGCAGAACCTGTTGTTGTGAATTGTTAGAGATTGTAACATTTTGTTGGAACTGTAAGAAATCATTGAAATCACCATGCACATTTGCTGAGAAAATCCAGAATAGTTGCAAATCTGATGGTGCCATCGACAGCCATTGGACACTGAATCTGACGCCTGAAGTGAGACTCCCTGAAGAACCAATGAATGGATTGTGCATACTTCTAATTAGTGAGGAACTCTGGAAATTGAGAGCTAGTTCTTGCTGGAGTAAGTTTATGTTAGTTCACTTCTGCCTCAAAGCTGTTCAGAACTCTGCCATAGTCTGTCTACTCCTGTCTGCTGTCACCCTCTGTTCTTTCAAATCCCCTGATGGGTTGTTCTCATCTTAGTCTTAACTGCCCTATTCTGTTATGCGGGTTTAGTACTAATAAGCCCAATTAATTCTGAACTGCTGATTTGTCCTATGTGCAGCCCGTGTTCTGCCTTGTCCTGATGCTATTGTCAACTGATGCCGAAAGGAAGTAACCATTCTTCCTGATGAAGTATTACTGTCTGCTGGACCATGAGGACAGGTTTAATTAAATGTGGTTTCTTGTTTCCTTTTCAGTTATATAATTACACCAGCGTATCTTTATAGCGAGTTGCCCTAGTTAGATGATTTTTGTAAATATTTTTTGTCTTTTTTTTATTTTTGTTTTTGCCCGCATGTGGTAGCCCATTCCCATACATGCAAGTCTAAATTCATGTTAGTGACAGGAATGGCCCAGCACTGAAATCTGAAATTGATTGTGAAAAACTGTATTTTGATGATTAATGATTCACCATCATTTGCTTTGAAATCTGATAGGAATATGCATGCTAGGTTGTTGCTAATTGATATTATTAATATTTTAGATGTTTCAGTCAGTCTATGGTTTTCATGTATGTTTATAATTTAGTTTTGCATAACATATATGTGACGTTGAGTTTGGGATTGTAATGAAGCTTTGAAAATGTATTCAGTTTGGAGTTTGATTTAGTGTTAAATTGTTTAGAGTGTTCAGTATTGATTATGGTACAATGTCATTGATTTGTGTTGGAATGATTCTGACTACTACACTTCGCCAAGTCCACAGATCTAGTCAAACTCTATTGGTGAGAATAGTGCTGGTGTTTCTTCCCTGCACAACGCGCCAACACCATTATCTTCATAAACATCCTGGGACCGGAAAGCAATTTCTTATAAAGTACAACACACTGATAATGATGGTTACCTACTATAAACCTCTTTCCTCCCTGAGCACAAATTGGAATGTGAAAATTTGCAGTCCCTTGGAGGTCTACAGATATCAGCCAGTCCTGCAGTTTGCAAAATGTGTTGAGTAGTAACTTAAGTTATGATATGCACACAGAAGGCTAGACTGGTACACAGGAAAAGCATGCTGGATATTCAGGGATCTGAAGGTCATAGAATCAGAGGGGCTGAAGGAGGTGGGTAAGGGGTCGCAAAATAAGGAAGGTGGACTGGGGGGCCTTGCCGAGGGACATCCTTTGTCTCCGTGCCCCAGGCAGCGAAGTCAGGGATTAGAATTTAGCACATTCTTCTACACGGTGTTCCTGGGGCATGCATATGTGGAGCTGATTCTGGGCACAAGAAGGTGTGTGGGGGTAGTGGTAGATGGGATAAGGGTGCAGGTGGGTAGTTAGTTAGTGACTGAGGTGGAAGCAGGTAGTGATGTGAGAAAGGTAAGTAATTGCTTAGGTTGGACAGGTGTATGGGGCTAATGCAAACGGTGATCAGTGCAGGTGTGTGGAGGGAGGTGCATAGTCTCTGAGGTGGGATCCAGGGTGTGGGGAACAGTGGGTACTGAATTGAGGTGGTGACAGAAGTATGGTGTTAGCTGGGTAGTAAATGTAAAAGGGACAAGAGTTTGGTAGGCGCGTAGTGGCAGGTAAGGCAGGGGTGTATGTTGAGGGAGTGAATGAGGTGTGGACAGTTGGATTATGAGTGAGGTAATAGAGTGCGTGGAAGTTAGGTTGATAAGGATGGATGGAGTAGGAGGTGGGTTGTTACTAGGGTGGGACTGGTGAGTAGTGACTAATATGGGGTCGGGAATAGGGGATATGTGGCTATGACAGGTGTTTTATGGATGCATAGTGTTTGGGGTGTGGGCAGGTTGTGGCAGTCAGAATGATAATGATGTGTGGGGGCAAATTATCAGTGACAGGTGGGTAGTGACGAAGCTGAAGACCGGCTGAGATGGTGATAGGGGCTAGCAGAACAGGTTGGTAGTCAAAGATGCGGGCATGAGGTGGGAGAAGGTGGACAAGGCACGTAGTGGAGCTAGAAGTGTAAGAGGTGGTTATTGAATGAGGTGTGAGGGAGGTGGTTAGTGCCTGCAATATGCCCATAAGAAGGGTAGTGGTAGATGGGATAAGGGTGCTACATTGGAGGCCAGGGTGTAGGAGGTTGGTGGGTAGTGAATGAACTGGGGCAGAGATCTGGGTAGAGATTGGTTGGACCAGTTTTATGGGGTTAGGTGGGTAACTGCTGAGGTGGAGCCATGGGTGTGGGATATGGGTAGTGAATGAGGTGCGGGACGAGTTGCTTGGCATATTGAGCAATGCTGGAGTACCGGTTGCCCTCGCACCGGATGTCTCTTATTGGAGGAGGTACTGGGGTTGTTACTTCTCAGAGATGATGTGGCATTCTGCAAATGTGCTAATATGCCATGGAAGAGAAGAGTGACAGTACAGTACTGCCTTCCAAACTCTGTCACTTTACCTGTCACACTTCCTATTCCTGTAATGCTCCACATCCTGATCACTCCGGCCCTCTCACAATCCCAGTCCCTGCTCCTGTCTCAATACCTGTCACATTCTACATCTCTGTCAACTTCCCCATCACACACCCTCCCTATTACCCTCAATGTCACCCTTCTCATCCAAGTCACCCTCTCCACCCTACACCTCCTCTACCCATCATCCTCCTCGTACTGTCACTCTCCTAATCACCTTTACACTCCCAATCCTTTCAACCCGTCACCTTGGTCACACAATCTTCTCATCTCTGTTACTACCCAGGTTCCTACTCGCCCACTAATCACTTTTATATTTCCAGTCTGTCACAGACCCCATCTCTGTTACACTCTCACACCCCTTTCACCACTTGTCCCTGTCATTCGCCCCAACTCTCTCACACTCCACTTTCCTATCAGGCTCCAGTCCCTGTCACGTTCTTTTTTGCCAGTGGCCTGTACTTTTCGATCTGAAAACCAGATAATCTTTGACCATCTCCTGCTTGGTGAGGTGCATATCTGATACAATGATGGTAATATTTCACTTACTGCGGGTTTTTTAATTGAAAAATGCATACTGTGTCACAATATGACACAGTTATCTTGGACAGGAGAAACCCCCAAACCCGCCAGGTGAAGGTCGGGCATGTTTGGCAGACAATGAAGGTACTGGACTGTTTGAAGAGGACTCCTTCAGACCATGTGAAGCATATTTATGAGAGCTTTGCGTCATGCTTGCACCATGCAACGTGGTACGTGTGTGACGTAACCTCGAAGTCTGATTTTTGAAGCCATGCAATACACTTTGTGCTGGTTTAAATGGCTTCAAAAATCTGGAGTAATGCAATGCAGTGCAAATGGCTGTGTTGCATTACTCTGCACAAGTGAGACGTTCCATGGGCACAGGACTCTACTGAAGATTATGGGTGATGTAGATGCTACTGATGTCAAACAGTGATTGAGACTCCACTGTAGCCAAAGGGTGAGTGTGGCTTGACTGAAGATGGTGATTGAGTGAGATGCCACTGAATTGTCATCTTACTCTGCATGAGCAAGACAGCACAGAGGTCTGTATGGGTTTGAGTGAGTAAAGCTCTATAGTCTATGTCTGCATGGCGGCTTAATTTGAGTGACACTCCACTGATATTTACTGGTGAATAAAAATAAAACTTAAACTGTGTCTTAAACCAAGTGTGACTCCACTGAACTCTGTCAGCATGAGACCATTGTAGTCTATGGATGAAACTCTGCAGTAGTCTGTAGGTGAAGCCGCACTGATGCTAATGGGTGAAAATTCACTGAGGTCCATTGTTGAGTGAACATCTAACAAAGTTTGATTGAGTCAGACTACTTAACTCAATTACATGAGTGAGGGTCAACTCAAGTAAATAGATGATTAAAATAGTACTGAAATGTATGATTATGTAAATACTCCATACAGGACTATGGCTGAGTAAGACTCCAATTAAATCTATTGTTGAGTAAGAGTTCACGAAAGGCTATTGGTAAGACTCCTCTAATATCTATGGTTGACTGAAGCGCCAGTCATGCAAGGAGCTAAATAAGACTCGATTATGGTTTACTAGGGTGATTTCCACTGATGTCTATTGATTAGAGATACTCCTTTTTAAATCAATTAGCAATTTGGACTCAACTGAAGTTCATGAGTGAGGGAGACATTGCTGAACTCTACAGCTTAGCGAGAATGTACTGAGGCTTATCATGGAGAATACTAATATCTATGGGTGACTGAGGCTCCATAGCAGTTTCAGTGAGTGATGCTCCATCAGCCATATGGCTGAATGAGACCCCATTGACATTTAAGGAAGGAAGCATGAGACTCCACTGTTGCCTTTGTGGCAGTAAGACAGCACGTAGATCAATGAGTAAATGAAACTCTATTGGCATTTATGGGTGAGTGAATTTTACTGAAGACAATAGTTAAGTGAGACTTATAGGTGAGATCATTAAAGTATATAGGTGAGTGAGATTGCATTGGAAGATATAGGGAAATGAGACTCCTTCCCCTTTATGGCTGAATGACTATTGAAATGTATCTGTGAATAAAACTCTGTGTCAACAAGGCACCTCGGATGTCTGTAAGTGAGTGAGTCTACATTAATGTTTATGGATCGATGAGACTACATGGTTATCTTTGGGGCTTCATCACAGTCTACAAGAAAGTGAGACTATTGAAATTAAAGGTTGGGTTGAATGCTATTGAAGTGTGTGAGTAAGATGGTTAAAATCTATGTATGTGTGAAGTGCAACTGAAGACTACATGTATGAGACATCACTTAAGTCTATTGGTCAGTGAGACTTTACTCTGTAGCTAAATAAGACTTCTTTAAAGTCTCTAGGTGAGTGAGAGTCCAATGAAGAATATGTTCTACTAAGATTCCAATGAGTTGTATCACTGACACTACTGAAGTCTGTGGGTGAATGAGGTTTCTTATGAAATTGGTTGGTAACTGAAACTCCACTGAAGGCTTTGTGTAAGTGATATATCACAACACTATTGAATCTACAGGAAGGTGTGTGGGTGAGTGAGACCCACTGGAATCTGTAGATGCACAGCACATCCACTGTGGGATTATGGGTGAGTGCTAGTCGGCAGTGACTTATGGGGGAGTGAGAAGCGCTGATGTTTTTGGGTGATCTGAAACAAATTAAGATCCATTGGGGTAAGTTGAAATCTAGCTGTTTGATTAAGCAGATAAATTAGGAGCAGATAAGCTCAGAACAAATAGGGCAAAGAGCCGGTAACAATGATTCTTAACACAGATCATGGTATGGAAAGTATAAAGACTAAGAACAGACTGCCTTGAATTATACTGTATAAGTTGTGAGTTTCAGGAGAGGACACTGCAAATTTAGTACCCCACTGACCCTACAAACCCAGGGCCTCATTTACCAGAATTTGACACTTCTCCATAGATGTGTCAGATTCCTTGCACTTTCCGTATACCCCCTAGCAAAGCCACGGATATGATGTAATTACAATACAGAGCTCCATAGCGTACATTTTCACAGATGCATCAGAAATTCTGACGCATCTGTACTAAACTCACACATTGCTGGAGTAGCGTTGTTAGACTGACACAACTCCAGTAATGTGAGGAGTCTCCAATAGGAAACAGCCTATGTCAATTTTACGCCTGCTCTGAGCAGGCGGTAACATTTTGACGGAATGGAGTCGCAGAATGACAGTGAAATGTTGTAAATTTCACTCAGTAAGTTCATTGTGGTTTTTCCCGTGTCTACCCTGCATACATTATGCCTGGCACAGGTATAATGTGACGGAGGGCTTTACAAACTGATACATTGGGTCCAATGCGTCAGTATGTAAATATGGAGCAGTGTAGTGCACTGCTGGTGCCACCGCTGCATCAAAAATAAAATGATGCAGCGGTGACGCAGAGGGCTTGTAAATGAGAACCCCAATATTTACCTACTCATAGTGGCCAAACCATTTGAGATAAAAGAAGCAACATGCGTGATCTATAAAAGGGTGGATATACATTAGCGTTATGTGAAAGAAAAAAAAAAGAAAGCATCTATCCCCTTCAAATGCAAATATTCAGACACATTATTTTGGATTGTTCCTTTCCCGGGGCAATAAAGTAAACATTAAAATCAATTTCCTTAAGGGAAGGAGAAAACCCTTACACGTTACCTGTATAGTCGCATCTTGCTACTGAATATGTAGGTGAAGATTCACAGACTCCTAATAAATGAATTAATGGGTGATGAAAATGTTTTTAATAAGAATAAATGTCACATAATCTTGACTGCTTTGAGTTAAACGTTGACTCTGAAATTCTGACATTTGTAAAACAAAATATTTTAATGCCTAATCAAGTCTTAATTATTACCTAAAACCACCCGCTCATCACACCATTCATTAGTTGACACATTTTGCACATATTTATATGTATATGCCGTTTCTTGCTCTTAATGCAAATGTCTATGTTCTGTTTGCACTGTTGAGTGCAAAAATGTTTTCTAAATATTGTTGCTTATGCAGGAATTTCCACAGCATGGAGAAGCATGGCAAAGCCTTAAAGAGATCCTTGACCTGAGTCATTTGTGCAGAAGCCGTCAGCTGGGAATCCTGGCTTGGAATGATTAGGGGGAATGGGAAATGTTGAGACTTTTCTTTTTATATCAAACTATACATGAGAAAGTGTGCCGACACTAAGAAAGCACGGCACAGTGTCAGTGGGATAAAGGGTTTAGACTGTGATAACGCATAAACACTGGACACTAAGGCCCTCATTTTAAGATTGGCGGTAAATGGCACCTACAGCAGCGGGGAAGGCTGCCAAAAGACCGTCGCCACGGCTAACATCCGTCCACCTAATTATGACCACAGCTGGATTTCTGCCACAAGAAGGGCGGAAATCTGGCTGTGGCCATACTGCCGGATGGTGTTAAGGTGGCGCTGCTACCACAGGCAGCGCCACGCCAGTAGACTGCCGCCAGCCGTATTATGACAAATAATACGCCCTGGCGGTGTTCTGCTGGTGGGCGCTCCTGCGGTATCAGCGCCCCGTCCCGTTTCAATGCCGGAAGACCCCCCTGGATGCAGGTAAATTGGGTTTCCGACAGGGGAGATGGGTGGGGGGTGTTGTGTGTGTATATGTGGGGTTGTATGCATGAATGTGTGTGTGTAGTGTTGTTTGCGTGAGTGTATGCATGTGTGAGAATGCATGTATGAATGAAAGTAGGAAGTTGGCTCTGTATATACTATCTCAAAGTGTGAGATAGTGTGCACAGAGTCCAAGGGTTCCCCTTAGAGGTTGATAGTGGCAACATTGGATAATACTAATGCTCTATGTTTTGGTAGTGTGGTCGAGCAGTAGGCTTATCAGAGGGTAGTGTTAAGCATTTGTTGTACACACACAGGCAATAAATGAGAACACACACTCAAAGACTTATCTCCAGGCCAATAGGTTTTTATATAGAAAAATATTATTTTCGTAATTTATTTTTAGAACCACAAGATTCAGAATTGAAGTAAGTACATACATTGTAAGGGACATGGCATATGGAAATATGGAACTTTGAAATAAAACAGTAATGTACACAGTTTTGGCAAAAATGCCAATAAGCTATTTTAAAAGTGGACACTGCAAAAATCAACAGTTCCTGGGGGAAGTAAGTATTGGTTAGTTTTTCAGGTAAGCACTCACAAGTTCAGTCTCCAGGGCATAGGCAGCCCACGGTAGGTGTTCAAGGCAACCCCAAACACCCAGAAACACAGGGCCAGTCAGTTGCAGAGGTCAAAGTAGGGCCCAAATAACATAGGTGCCTATGGAGACAGGGGGGGGGTCCGGTTCCAGTCTGCTGGCAGGTAAGTACCTGCGTCCTCGGGAGCAGACCAGGGGGGTTTTGTAGAACACTGACAGGGGTCACAAACAGGCATACAAAATACACCCTCAGCAGCACAGAGGCGGCTGGGTGCAGTGTGTGAAGTAGGTGTCGGGTTTTAGGTAGAAATCAATGGAGGGACCCGGGGGTCACTCTGGCGATGCAGGCAGGGCACAGGGGGGCTTCTCAGGCCAGCCACTGACTAGGCAAGGATGAGGGACGCATGCTGGTCACCCCTGGACCGGTAGTTGGTTTCTCTCAGGCCTGGGGGCTGCGGGTGCAGTGCTTCTTCCAGGCGTTGGGTTATTTGTTACCGGGCAGTCAGGGGGAGCCTCTGGATTCTCTCTGCAGGCGTTGCTGTGGGGGTGCAGGGAGGTTGTCTCAGGGTGTCTACGTGGTGGGAGTCACCTGGGGGTCCTCTCTGCAGTGTTGGTTCTTCTGGACACGAGCCGGGGTTGTCAGATGCAGAGTGTTGGGGACTCAAGCTTCTGGAGTGAGGCTGGAGTCCCTTTAAAGATGGTTGTTTCTTTGTTTCTTGGACAGAGCCACTGGTCCTTTGGTTGTAGGGCAGTCCTCTGAGTCCTCAGAGGTCGCTGGTCCCGCTGGATGCGTCGCTGTGCAGGTTCTTTGAGTTTGGAGTCCAGTAGGGCTGGGTCCAAGTCAGTTGTCATCTCTGTCGTCTCTGCGGGGCTTTCAGGTCAGCAGTCCTTCTTGTTGTTGTAGGTCATCAGGAATCTGGTTTGCTGGGTTCAGTGTCACCCCTAAATACTCAATTTAGGGGGGTGTTTAGGTCTGGGGGTGCAGTACCCAATGGCTACTGTCCTTGAGGGTGGCTACACCCTCTTTGTGCATCCTTCCTGTGGGGGAGGGGTGGCACATCCCTAATCCTATTGGGGGAATTCTCAAAAACAAGATGGAGAATTTCCTAAGGCAGGGTTCACCTCAGCTCAGGACACCTTAGGGGCTGTCCTGACTGGAGGGTGACTCCTCCTTGTTTTTCTCATTATCTCCTCCGGACTTGCTGCCAAAAGTGGGGGCTGTGTCCGGCAGGGGGGGACATCTCCACTAGCTGGAGTGCCCTGGGCGCTGTAACACAAGGCTTGAGCCTTTGAGGCCCGCCGCCAGGTGTTGCAGTTCCTGCAGGTGTGAAGCACCTCCACCCAGTACAGGCTTTATTCCTGGCCAAAGAGTGACAAAGGCACACACCCCATGTGGCCAGAAACCCATCTGGATGTGGCAGGCTGGCAGAAACTGGTCAGCCTAGTACTAGTAGTTAGACTGGGATACAGGGGGCATCTCTAAGATGCCCTCTGGGTGCATTTTACAATAAATTCCACACTGGCATTAGTGTGGATTTATTGTACTGCCAAGTTTGATACCAAACTTCCCAGTATTCAGTGTAGCCATTATGGAACTGTGGAGTTCGTGTTTGACAAACTCCCAGACCATATACTCTTTATGACTACTCTGCACTTACAATGTCTTAGGTTTTGCTTAGACACTGTAGGGGCCAAGTGCTCATGCAACTATGCCCTCACCAGTGGTATAGTGCACCCTGCCGTATGGCTGTAAGGCCTGCTAGAGGGGTGACTTACCTATGCCGCAGGCAGTGGGTTGTGGGCATGGCACTCTGAGGGGAGTGCCATGTCAACTTAGGCCCTCATTACAACCCTAGTGGTCAAAGACCGCCAGGGCTGTTCTGACGATTGCACCACCAACAGGCTGGTGGTGCAATCCTGCTAATTACGACCGCGGCGGAAGCGCCGCGGTCGCACCGCAGGGACCGGCGGCTTACCGCCACGTTGGTCCCGGCGGCTTACCGCCACGTTGGTCCCGGCGGCTTACTGCCACGTTGGTCCCGGCGGTTGTAATCCCCCAGGGAAGCGCTGCTTGCAGCGCTGCCCAGGGGATTACGAGTCCCCCTCTCGCCAGCCTTTTCATGGTGGTAGGAACCGCCATGAAAAGGCTGGCGGAAAGGGGAATCGCTGGGCCCCAGGGGGCATAGCAGACAGTGAAAAGCAGGACGGTGCAACTGCATCCGTCGCACTGCCGCAACACCGCCGGCTCCATTTGGAGCCGGCTCCCGTGTTGCAGCCGACATCCCCTCTGAGCCGGCGGGCGGAAACTAGGTTTCCGCCCGCCGGCCCACCGGGGATCTCGTAATGGCTGCACGGCGGTTACAACTCGCCAATGTTGTAATGAGGGCCTTAGTCTTTCTCCCCACCAGCACACACAAGCTGTGAGGCAGTGTGCATGTGCTGAGTGAGGGGTCCCCAGGGTGGCATAATACATGCTGCAGCCCTTAGAGACCTTCCCTGGCCACAGGGCCCTTGGTACCAGGGGTACCATTTACAAGGGACTTATGTGTGTGCCAGGGCTGTGCCAATTGTGGAGACAAAAGTACAGTTTAGGGGAAGAACACTGGTGCTGGGGCCTGGTTAGCTGGGTCCCAGCACACTTTCAATCATAACTAGCTTCAACAAAAGGCAAAAGGTTAGGGGTAACAATGCCATTAGAGGCATTTTCCTACAATGAATATGTCAATGCGTGTCTGCATGTCAGTGTGAATGTGTGAACGGATGTGTGTGAGAATGAATGGATGCATGTGTGAATGAATGCGTATATGCCTGTTGAGTGAGTGTGTGTATGCGTGGTGCATGTCAGCGAGTGTGCATGAATGTGGGGGTGGGAGATCGGAAGGGGGCGTGGATGGAGGGGGGTGGGATTCATCTGAGGAGTGTTTGGGGGGGTGGGTAAGCGTCCTACCGGTGACAGTGAAGGCATTCCCTGTCACTGGTAGGGCCTACTGCCATGGTTTTCGTGGTGTTGTGAATGCCACAAAAACCATGGCGGTAGGCAGGGTCAGAATGGTAAATTGGTGGGTTGGCTGCAGCCAAGCCGCCAATGTCATACTGTGGCGGTATATACCACCAGCCTGTTGGTGGTACTACCGCCACATTATCACCGGCCGCCGGGGTCATAATGACCCCCCAAGTGCCAGAGAGGCATACTGTACAATTTCAAAGCTCAAAAGAGTAGCAGTTCATAGGTTTTCAATGAGATTAGCAGAAATGTTTTTGAACAATATAATAGAAAAAAATGTGAGAACCTTGAGGGTTAGATCCTCAATGGAAGGAGGCACTGAGAACTGTTGAGAGGTTACACAGTTTGGATAGAACACCATCTCGAATAACGTATGAAGTGTGGAGGAAGGGCACAGGGCAGCTGAATAGACAACCCAGATTACAAATGCTATAAGTAACCAGCAAAGATGAAACTGCAAGTCACCATGGTACAGTACAAGATGCTGAGAGGTGCTACATGACAGCTGGTTTGTCCTTTAAAGCATATTTTCAATCAGAACAAACTTTGTTACTCATCCACGTTGTGAGCTTTTTCAGCACAATTTCAACAGCTATTTATTTCATCATATTTTATTTTCAATCGCTTCTTGCAGCTAATATCTATTTTGTTTACCAATCCAAAACCATCAATGTTTTTAATGAAACAAGAAGGTAAACTGTACCCAGGCTATGGTTGCACTAAACACGTCCATACGTTTGTAAAGCCACAGAGAAGTCATAGTGGTGTAGGCACATGCATCCATACTTTTGGAGGCTGGTCCAGTGTGTGGTGGACACCTACAGTGTTACACCTTATACTGGGTCCAGGCAACCCTAATTAGATAGTGTTACAGTGTCCAGATAGCCAGGGTACTCTAGTGTTAGCTGCAGTGAGCAGCCAATATGTATCTAGGAGGAGTGTGAAGCACTTGCAATACCGCAGTAGTCACACAGTAACTGATTATACCTGAAAGGAACCACACAGTGTTGCAAAAATAAAGGTACTTTATTACAGGGACACCCAACTAGGGGCAGATGTATCAAGTGTTTTTGCATTCGCAAACGGGGCGAATCGCTAAAATTGGCCCTTTGCGGATGCAAAAACGTGGTCTGCGATGCGTGAAAGGCATTCGCAGACCAAAAATAAGAAATCGCAAAAATAGTGATTTGTTGCGTTGCAACTTGTTTTTGCGTGTCGCATTTTGCGTCTCGCAATCTGCGACATAAAATACCGAATTGCAATTAGCGATTCGGTATTTCAAGTCGGAAATTGCGAGACGCAAAATGCGACACGCAAAAACAAGTCTCAATTCGATGCATCAAAAAATCGCAAATTGCGATTTTTCGCAGAATGGCCTTTTGCACATGCAAAATACCACTAAGTGAAACCAGGTGGTAACCAGGTGCAACCTATACAAAGAGGCCCAGAATGCCTCAGACTCTTTTCACAATGGCTGCACTCTACGTCATGGCGAGGAGGATGAGGATCTTGGCAAGTTTGAGGAGAGGGAGGAGGAGACAGGAGCGCATCTTCAGAGTACGCATTACCCTTTTTGACCAGACTGAGGAGGACATTTTTGAGAAGTACAGGTTAAGCTCAGCCATGATACTTGACCTGATAGCTGAGCTACAACCTATACTGCAGCGCACAACACACAGGACCAATAGCATACCCACACATGTGCAGGTATTATGCTCCCTGCACCTACTAGCCTCAGGGAGCTATCAAGGGGTCATAGCAGCAGCTGGAGGGGTATCACAGAGTGCCCTCTCTAGATTTTTCAATGCATTTATCAATGCCATGCTGAGTAGGATACACCAGTACATCCGATTCCCCAACACCCCACAGGAAATACAGCAGACAAAAGTAGATTTCTATCAGATAGCACAGTTCCCCCCACGTCCTATGTGCTATAGATGGGACACATGTTGCAATCTGTCCACCATTGGCCACAGAGTATGTGTACCGCAACCGTAAATACCAACATTCAATGAATATACAGGTGATATGCAATGCCTCCTATATCATAACTGATCTTGTGGCCAGGTCCCCAGGGAGCACACATGATTCATACATCTTTCGCCACAGCGGGATTCACACAAGGCTGCTAGCTGGGGAGTTTGGTGAAGGATATCTACTAGGTATTGACCCTCTGTACACTGGCGCATTGATGCTGTTGTGGCGTCTGATGGCTCACTTACTCATCATACCCTCTGTTCCTTCCAGGAGACAGTGCCTACACAGTGCGCACCTACATGATGACGCCCTACCTAAATCCTACAACACCTGCAGAACGAAGATACAATGCAGCACACAGGGCAACCCGCAATGTGGTGGAGTGCCCCTTTGGGCTGCTGAAGAGTCGCTTCATGTGCCTACACAAAAGTGGAGGGGCACTACAGTACAGTCCGGAGACGACATGTAGAATAGTGGCTACTTGTGCGATCTTGCACAATATAGCTACCACCAGGGGAAATACCTGATTCTGACTCTGATGAGGATGATGATCCCATACCCACCCCTACAGCCAGCAGACAGGACCAGTGCAGCAAAGGCGTGCTGACATCACGCACAACCATTTCAAATGTAAGTAATGACAACACAACTTCACTGACGTGTACTTGTAGTTAGAAAATGTATTACCTTAATGTCAGGTAACATAAGTTTCACTAGCAGCACAAATAAGGTTAAGTAACAAAAAAAAAGCAGATAACAGCATCTCACTATTCAATCATAGTTTACTGTATGACACAATGATGAACAGTCCTCTGTGGCCATTACTCTCACTTTCTACGGCCACGCAAGCCACTCGAGTGTGCAGTGGCCTCACTGGCACCTCTGTTGTTGGCCTCAGTGGCAGTGCTGTGCCTGGCACTGCGACACCTAGCATCAGTGGTGGGCACAGCTACGCTGCTGAGGCTAGATGTGTCCTCAGTGTCCCCCCAGTCCCAGTTCACTGGATGTGGCGGAGCGGTTACCCAGCATATTGTCAAGCACATTTGTGATCTGCACCAGTCCTTGTGCCACATCCCTACTGCTATGCGCTGCCTCCACCTGTGCGGCTACAGCACGCTGCGATATGAGGGCTGTTGAATTTGCAAGGCGATTGACTGAGCGACAGAAACCACCAAACATCCCCATGAAACGCCTCTCCTGCCTGCGGTGGCTGACTCTGTCGTGCCGCAGCTCTGTACACAGTTCCCTCACTGCACTTGTTAGCTCCCTGGTGTTCTCAGAGGCTTGGAGCTGTCCCTCGTGCAGTTTAGTGAGGTTGGAATTGAGGAACTCAAACTGCCGATGCAGCCCCTCATGTTTGAATTGTGTGGTGCTTGGTGTGCCGGGTGTGTCGATGTCAGTGACCCCACTGACAGCTTCTGGGAGGAGTGTCGACTCCACCAGGTCTTCCATCGGGGTGGAGGGTGTCTCGGTGGGTGGTCCGCCTCCTGTGCTCCTTGCCTCCTGCAGTCGTCTTGCCACCCTCTCCTGGGCACGGGAACGCAGGTCGTACCACCTCCTCTTTATCTCCTCCACAGAGTGCTGTGCAACTCCCACAGCGCAGATTTTTGTCTGAATGTCTGCCCAGAGTCTGCGCTTTTCACTCTCAGGGACCTGGAGTGAGTTTTTACCAAACAAACGGTCATGGCTCCTCACCACCTCCTCAGTGAGCACCTCCAGTTCCTGCTCACTAAACTTGAGTTTCCTTTTCCCTTCTCCCTTCTCCTTTCCCTGTGCAGAGGTGTCCATGGTGGTTGTGCAGTCCTGCCTTGTTCACAGACTTGCTCACTGTGGCTGGGCTGTCTCTCTATGAGTGCTCCTTTGGGTTTGGCACCTGCAAAATGCCTGGGATGACTCACTTCCTGCTTGTGATGTCATCAGGCTCTTCCAGGTGTGCGTTCTCGAAATATGCGATTTTAAATTACCAAATCGCAAATTGCGATTCAGTATTTGGTCCTCGCAAACCACAAACAGTGATTTTGAAGAAATCGCTAATTCCAAATCGCAAAAGTGATAAATGGCATATTGCGACTCAGAAATAGTGATTTCTTAAAAATCGCTATTTGTGATTCGCAAAGGCCTTTCTTGATACATCTGGCCCTAGATTACTATAGGCAAACCCCCTTCTGGAGGTAAGTACACGCAAAATATAAAAAGGTAAGTATTAGGAAATAGCATAAAATAGCAAGGTCCCATAAGTGGGGCCAAACAATATACAAAAAAAGTGGAATCCAAGAATGGGTCCCCCACCAGAGGATATGGAGTGGTTACAAGGGCTGGGAGAGAGTGGATTCCCAAGAGGTAAGTATTTAGAAGACCCCCAGTGACCAGGAGAGGAGAAGTAAGTTACCTGGTTGTCCCATAGACTAACATGGGGACTCGTAAATGGAATATTGCAAAAGCAGGACCAGGCTGGTGGAACCCAACAGTGGATTCTTGATGAAGAGGGCCTTCAAAAGAAGGGGACAGAGTCCAGTCCACGCAGGAGTCCACGTGGGGCAGGAGGCAAGGCTCACCCTTCTGTGGGTGAAGATCCGGGTCGACGGTGATGGATAAAGTCCAGCTGCGAAGGCCGGGAGCTGCAGAGGAGTCCCAAAAGTCTCCTATGAGCTGTCCCTCATCGGTGGCTGGATTGCAGATGGGTCAGTGGTCAGGAGGACCACCAACAATCAAATGTAACTGGAAATAAGGTTTGCAGCGCTGAAGAGGACCAGCAAGGTCCTGGGGACTTGACCCTCAGAGAGGGAGTCCAGGCTGACCCTCAGAAGACAGGAGAGCCAGCAGAAGCATTCAGAGCCCCCATGAGCAACCCACTGGCAACAGGCACAGTAAGTTGCAGTGAGGCCCGGGCAGCACACCTAAAGAGGAGGTCGCTGGAGCAGCAGAGAGGAGACTGTCCTTGCAGAGGTAGAGTGCAGGGGCTACTTGGTGCCTGAAGATCCCTTGGAGCAGGAACCAACAAGCCTTGGTTGCTGCAACAGTTGCTGTGCACAGTGGTTCTGTCTTGGAGGAAGATGCAAAGAATCGGTGTCTCCCAAGTTGGACAGAAAGCAGAGAGCACTTGGAGAACCCCTCAGAACCACCACCTGTGTTGGAGAATCTTTGCAAGTCCAGAGGACAGCAGAGCCCAGCAGCCGGGAAGAGTTGCCTTAGGTGCCTGCAGATGCAGGGAAGTGAATCCTCCACTCCAAGGGAGATTCCTTCTTGCTTCTTTGGTGCAGCTGAAGTCTTGCTGACCCCAGAGGATGCACAGCCTTGGGAATGTTGCAGGTTGCTGCCAGGAGCCACGGAAACGATGTTGCAAGGAAAGGTCGTCTCGGTGTTGCAGTCTTGTTCGGTTCCTGTGGAGTCCAGCAGCAGTTCCGGAGGCCAGGAGCAGAAGAGGTCTTTGCAGATGAGTCCTGGTGAAATCTTGCACAACTAATCCGGGGTCTCACCTGCAAGGGAGTCCCTAACTAGCCCAAAAAGGGGCTAGGTCACCTTCTGCGGTGACCACCTATCAGAGAGGGTCACTGATGTCAGCTTTCTACTCTGACCAGTAAGATACTCCCAGGTGCCTCTGCAAATCTTGTTTTTGAGATGCCAGAATCTAGTGGCCACCTGGAGGAGCTCTGGGCACCACCCCTGGGGTGGTGATGGTCAGGGTAGTGGTCACTCCCCTTCCCTTTGTGTAGTTTCATAGTCCCTGGACTGGTGCAAACTGGATTATGCAAGGAGGGCACCAAATGTGGCATTCAAAGCAAACCGGGCATCGGGCTACCCCTCCCCAGCCCTGTAACACCTATTTCCAAAGGAGAGGCGGTTGCACCCTTCCCCCACAGGCAATCCTTTGTTCTGCCTTCCCCTGCTTGAGCTGGTCAAGCAGCAGGTGGGTAGAATCCTGTCTGAGGGGCTGCAGCAGCGTAGGCTGCTTGCAGACCCTGAAAGACTGGTTGGAGCAATGATGGTGGTTCCTCTAAAGAGCCCCCGGAGTGCATGGAATCATGCCACCAATACTGGCATAAGTATTGGGTATGATTCTGACATATTTGATACCAAACATGCCTAGGTTCGAAGTTACCATACCATTGTGGCCAGTGCATAGTTAAAATGGCTTCCCCGCACTTACGAAGTCCAGGTATTTGGAACTGGAGTTGGCAGAGGCACCTCTGTTTATGCCCTTTGGGCTGGAAGGGCCTATCATAGGGGTGCCTTACAGTGACCTGGTGTAGTGACCAGCTGTGAAAGGGTGCATGCCCCTCTTCACGCAAGCTGCAAATGGCAGGCCTGCAGACACAGTTTGCATGGGCTCCCATGGGTGGCATAATACATGCTGCAGCCCATGGGGGACCCCTAGTGTATCAATGCCCTGTGTACCTAAGTACCATATACTAGGGACTTACGGGGGTACACCAGTATGCCAATTGTGGGGTGTAAGAAGAACCAAAGCAATTACATTTGGAGGAGAGAGCACAATGTCCTGGGTAGCAGGAACCCAGTGAAGATAGTTGAAGCACACTGACATCAGGCAAAAAGTGGGGGTAACAATGCCAGAAAGAGGGGGCATTCGTACGCATACCCCCTGGTAAATAAACTTATCTGTAATTAAATAAAATGTACAATAATTTTACTTTATGTAAGGTAAAAGTGTTTTATTATTAGAGATTGTTGCTAGGCTATAGTTTAGCATTGCTGACTAGTGGATTAAGTTGTTGACTGAAAGATAAAGTAGTTGAACATCAAGTAAACATTTTGGCTAATACTTTAAGTAAATGAAGAAGATGGCTCTTGAGTTAAGTGGTTTATTAAATGTACTTAAATATGAGTCGACATTCTTAAAGAATAAGCTGTTGACTGATAAAGTTGTTAAATATTACATTACATTTAGGATAATAAAGTTGTTGAGTATGTAATTCAGTCTTTCAATCTTATATTCTTATTGCTGCTTAATAGTTATTCACTTTTAACATAACTGACTGATAAATGAAGTTGTTGAATTAACATTAAGATATTTTCTACAAGATACAGATTTTGGCTTTTAGATACAGTTGCTACTTAAGAGACAATGATGTTGATTATTAGAGTTGCTTAGTATGAAGATGGTGTTGCTCAATGGATTTATTTGTTGAGCTTTGCATACCAACTTAAAGAAATAACTGCATGAATATCTGGAGAGGAATATTTGAGGATTTCCCATTAGTGAATGTTAAGGGCATGCCTGATGTGATCCTTATTATGTGAAACCCATGTGTGGAATGTCTGCACCTCAGGACAGAGTTCTGAGGTCAGCGTTCTGCTCATCTGCTGGCTGCCCTTCTTCCAAAACTCAAACATGTTTCCAAGATCCGGGGCATCTGGACCACCGTGTGACTCCACAAAGGCACGTACAGAAATCTAATGGGAACGAGAAGATGAGAAGATCAATGTTCCTTCAAGCCACCATGTTTAGACTATTTTGAAATGCTGTTTTTATTTTGGACGAGAAATGCTTGCAAAAAATATGTTTCTAATATACATGAGGACTCTATAAAACCTCTATGTGAGCTAATACAGATCACACATCAACAAATCATTATTAGGTGAAAGCATATGGACTAGGTGTAGAGTGAGGTTGAATTTAAAAATATTGCATCGTGGAATTAAATGATTGTGACACTCCTCTATTATTCTAGAAGCCATGCTAGATTCAAACAAAAGGTATACTAGTGATCTAAGCAAATCCAGACAGGTTCATCCAATGTTTTCTAACGACTGCAAATAATATCTTACTCTAGAACTGCTGCATTGTACCTAGAATTGTAACTCTTTTGCTTGGTTGCTGTACACTAACCACCTCCATTGTTTTATTTGTTAGGTTGACTATATTTGTTTTGTAATATCAATACACAATTATTAAAATGTGCAAACTCTATCAGATCAGTGAATTAGCAGCCATATCCAACACATTTAGGAACTCTAAAGAACCCATCCTATACATAAGACCTGTATGGAACTCCATGACTGGCCTGCATCACTCAAGAACCCAACAGTTCATCTTTCAAGGAATGAGGTACGAAAATTGTATTTACATTAGATCATCTTATGTCTGGCCTGCATCTTCCATGGACCTTTTCTTTAGTCCTCCAAGGCATGAATCACCAAAATATGTGTTACATAAGGAAACCACACGCCATTTCTGGGACTTATTTACAAGCTCTTTTTGTGACACACCGGTAGCGCATAGTGCTGGCCCATATCTTCACAGCCACGCAAAGCCACTTTGTGTGGCTTTACATGCCCTTGTAAATATGGTGTAAGGCAATGCAGCGCAAGTTGCTGCATTGCTTTACACTGTGTCAGGAATGTATTCCATGGGCATTGTGGTAGGTTTTCCCATGCAAACCCCATGGGTTTGACACACTACCAGATTTACAAGAATCTGTAAACCTTGGAATACGTCAAAATCTTACGCATCCCCAGGAAAAGTGCAACAAGGAGAAATATCTTTATTTCTCCTCGCTCTTATCTCTTTCTATCTGTGCTGCAGTCTGCAGCACAGACAGAAAGCGAAAGAAGCCTCCATGGATTATTTTTGTGCAGGAAGGTGTCCCTTCCTGCACAGAAACAATCTGTCTGCGACGCAGGAATCCTTGCACCATGGTGCACGGGAGCCTGCATCAGCGCTTGGCAGCCCACTGTGTGCCAGCACAGAGGGAGAGGACAGAAGTGCACCCTATCTGGTAGATACTGCACATTTCTGCCCTTACTCTGTGGCGAGCGCAGCAAGGTCACTTGCTGCGCTGCCCTGTGCCACAGGGCTTGTATATAAGCCCCCTTGTCTGGTCTGGTTTGTAGGAGATACCCACTTCCTTCTTCGCTTGACCTTCCAGACACCTTTTAAACGAGGAAAACCATATGTTTGCTTTGCTGTAAATTCACTATCTAAGGACCACTCTTTTGGTCCACCAAAGCACAAGGCACCAAACAACTCTTAACTATGAAAAACATTTGCCTGATTTGGTGAGTAGGCATCATCCAAGGACAATTCAGTGAGTCATTTCACATCATTTATGTGAACTGTAAGATCAAGATGGGGCAACCTTCAGCCAGCATAAGCATGCATGGAACACCAAGGATTATTTGCATCTTAAGCAAGCACTCACTGATAACAAAATGCCTCATTCTCATTGTGTGGAACTTTGGCAATTCCCAACAAATGGGGTACTTGAATGTATGCATATTAAAAGTCTGGTTTCCTTTGATATGTTTATGCTTAACATGTTTTGGGGTATAAGCGAGAAATTCATGTTACAACTGAAGAGCAACACTCTTGCCAAACTAATGTTCGAGGGTCCTTTCAAGGGCTGAGAAACTCTCCACTGTGTTGAAAGAACCACTGCAATGTTAATGCACAGGTGTCATGTCGTAAGGGCAGCTCTACTGTCCTTGTGCTAACTCGCTGTGTGGGAGTCACTCTGGCAATTTAATACTATTAAAAAAACAAAAAAATCACACACACATTCTCTCTCTCTCACATTCACTCACTCACACACATGATACGATTGGGGAATTATTTTTAGTCACAAAGACTTTGGAGTAACCATGACAATTCAAGGTGGCACTCACTAGTGATGTGCTCACTTGTGGTGAGTTTGCATGCAATATTGAGTCACCAGAACCTCGACTCCCAGTATGTTTTGGTGCCCTAAGCATGCTCTTTGGTCTTGCTTTCTACCGACCTTCTTTGGTCTCCACCAGTGATTAATTTGTAAAAGAATGAGTAAGAATGGTCAAAGCTCTGCTTAGAACCCCACAACTGGTGCTATTAAAAGTTGACAAGCCAAATGCAAAGGCTGCGTAGTTGTGAATCCTCCTCATGGTTCTTTAATCCACTACCAGACTCTCTGCCTCTTTATCTCACTCTTGCAGGTTCCTGCTTTTTTCCTTGGTGACAGCTTTTCCATCTTTCTATTCTTCCATCTTTTCTCTTTGTTTCTTTTTCCCTCTCTTGCTCTCAGTAAATGTCTGATGCAGGAAAAAAAGTGCAGGCCCCAACAATGAGTGCTGGTGGCCCCAACATCTACTACCGGCTCAAACTCAGCACTGGCCTCCACCATGGTGGTGCCAGAGTGGTATACTAATCAGCAGACACTGGCTTGTCAGATCAGCCTTGGCTCCTATTGCCTGCTACACTGAATATTAGCATTACTCTGTCTGCACTGGATTCCTTGCATTCCTGTAGGGTTTTGGTACAAGTGGGGGTTCTTTGCACTTCGTTAGGAGCCCAATGGTCATCATGCCCAACCCACTGCTGTGGGACAAGAACAACTGCTATCCTCTGGTCTACAATTTGCACCACCTATTTATACGAAGCTCTACAAACAAGTGTAGGAATACAGATCTATGCCCCAGGTTTGTATTTTTCTCCAAAGACGGGCCCATATACTGTCAGATACTGACGAAAAATCTATATAGCAGATGGAGACTAGAAATAGCCCTCGTTAGCACTCTTTATCCAAAAACTATTATGTATTTCTACTGTCACACCCTAAGACGCCATTCCCAGCACATTACTACCTGTGATGTCACTTAATTCAAAGTTTGTGTTTTAAAGCTTAGTATTCCCATCTGGGAAAGCTGGAAACTGTTACTTCTGCCAGTAAGCTGAGCCACTTGCCAAGATATGTGTGCTGTTTTGTTCCTATTCCTGCTGGGTTTTTTCACAGCCTTTGTTTGTTGAACTTCTGTACAGCCACAATATTCGTCTCAGCAAAAAATCGGAATATTTGATATAAAGAATGGCCCCACCACCCTGCAGGTCAAGCAGTGGCACAGCATTCGGAGGCCCACATTGAATAACAAACAGGAGGAAAAACTCATGCTTCACACCAAATTGGATAAACAGCACTGCTCCCTGATTCCATATTCCTTAATACATAGGGGCATATTTAATAGGCCCTAGCTCCACCTTAGCGCTGCCATAGCGTCTTTTTTTACGCTAAGGCGCCACTAAAGTGGCTTTTTCCTCACGCCATATTTACAAAGTGGTGCAATACCTGCGCCAGCCCTAGTGTATGCAAGGGGGGGCGTTCCGGTGCTAAGAGGCCCGCAAAAATGGTGCAGTGAAATTTAACAGATTTCACTGCGCCATTTTTGGTGGCATTTTTAATGCCTGCTCAGAGCAGGCATTAAAATGATGCTTCCATAGAAACCCATGGGCCGCCTTGACGCCAGTGTAGCAAAATGTCACTATAGCATCAAAAATGTTGATGCTATTGTGGTAACGACTGACATGGTGCGCTGTATCATAAATACGGCGCAACCATGGTGTAGTTAGGTGCCGGTAGGGAGGTGCAAAAAAAGTGCTGCATCAACTCTGATGCACCACTTTTTCTTAAATATGGGCCCTAAATTCTTCTGGAACAGTGGACTGAGCTGAGATCGCAAAGAAAACAAGTAAATCGAATAAGCATACCCATTGAACCAGACGCCACCCTCCTGAAGACGTATTTTCACACAAAATTGTTTTGAGTCCACTTTAGTTAAGAAATCAATAACATTTAGGCAGACACTCAATAGATGCATATATCTGCCATACTCGACTGGTGAACATGAGGACTTTAACAGAATCCATTTCTGCAAGTCCTGAACCACATTATTCTGCTTTTACATTACTACTAATCTTAAGTAGAATGACTGCAACACAAGTAATTCAGGCAGATGTCTGTCCTCTCCCTTTCCTTCCCCATCAGCCTTTATGTACCACCACAAAACTCAAGAGTTCAGCCTTTGTGCTACTAAACGGTAGAAAGGAGCTGAAAGAACAGACAGCACAAAACCAGGGTTCTGCAGACCTATTCATAGCCACCAGCCTATTACAACCATACCTTTGTGCATCTGTCTATCGCATCTTTTTGTCCATCACACCATTAAGCGCAGACTCTCAAGGTAATATTATAATTCCTCCCTGCTCAATCACGTACAGCATCAATATGCTTTCTATCAGTGCTTAAGTTGCAAATAAAAACGTGCCGGTGCCAAAAGCCCTCCTAAACACGCGTCTGCTGCAATTAAATATGCAAACAGAATACTGAGGCAGCGTAATCCTGAAGCCATTTCGGGCCGCTTCAATCCGTTTACACCCACTCCCTGCCCCTTCAGCTCACTCTTGCAGCCTTCTGCTTTCACCTATTGTGACTCTTTTTCATTTTTCTCTTTCTCCGTATTTCCCGTATGTGTCTTTTGCTCGCAGTAAATAAGTTTCAGCTTGAGCAGTGCTGGTGCCTCGCACCGGAAACAACAAGCACAAATTAAGCACTGCTTCCTATATAGGCACAAATCAAAGGACAACACTCTGTAAATCGCACACTCCCTTTGGTGTAGTATGCTATCCACCCAGAAAAAGATTCTGCGTCCTACATAGGGAGATGAAGGCCCAGATTTACCTAATAGTCACACAGTGCAATAGCGAAAAATGCTGTGCCACATGAGAAGAGAGCACCATATTTACTGAAATCTGGGTCTCTCCTCCCATCTCCCTAGCACTGATGTTGATTTTAGCTACCGAGCGCCACACACACCTTAGCACCATAGTGCTAGGGTGTGTGCGTGAGTCTAGCATAGGTTTTGTACTGGAAGAGTGCAGGAGTGGAAATTTTAATAATTACTTTTATTAATCAATAACGTACTGATCATTGATGAGCTAATATGTGAAAAACGGGTGACTTTTGTAAATGGTCACCATAATTCATTTTGTTCTCTACTTAGACTAGTTCTAAAAAAAAAAAAACGCACTTATTTTCCATTGCTCAATCCTTACCTTAAAAGAGTGTGATTAATAGCTTATAGACATGTAGACAGCTACCCCTAGTGGGTTTTTGCGTTATGTCTTACAAGGTCAGATTTATTAGGTCATTACTCGAGTTTGACTGTTCTATTGTTTAAAATTGTCACTAATGTGTGGTTTCTTCCTCGAGGATGGAAGTAGATGTTACTATGTGAGACGCTGGGTTCTTCCTGAGAAGTGAAGGTTTGATGAGATGGAACAATGGATCCACAGACGAGACGGAAGAGAAAAATAAATTGTTATAATTGTGTTTAGTTAATGATGTCGTCAATTAACTTTTAGTTATCTAACAGTAGTTTTATTGGCTGAATGTGCAACACCCCATGTACTGACCAATCATGAGCTTTGAAAAGATTAATAGAACGTTTTGTCACCTATTCTTGGGGCTCATCTCGTCCTTATTCTTATTTCCTGATTCATTTGTTTGTGCGGATTGAGGGAGTTCTTAGTGGAGGTTCTTCTTGGGAAAAAGTCGTATTAGTGATGTGGGTTTAGTTGTCAATGTAGACCAGACCCTATGAGACTTTCCTGATGGTGTCCACTTGCTGAAGTAGACTGCATGTTGTTGTCCTATGGATAATGTATGAAATTGTATTGTTATATGTGTCTTTTGTTTTACAGGTACCAGCTGCAACTTATAATTTAATTGTTGCATAATGATAATATTTTTATTATAACCCGAGTATGGTTTTCTAAATTTGTGTTTCTAAATTATTATTTTTTACATGAAGCCCAACATGTTAATGCTAATTAGTGGTTAGGGAGGGAATATGACTTTACATGCTCATGATTCATATTGACATTCTTTTATCTTTTGCTCAAATGTATAACATTTCGCTGCTTCAAATATTAATGTTATTAGTTGAGTTATAATACTTGAGATAATTTTCTTACTTGCTTTGATTAAACTCAGATATATAAGACATTCTAATCAGCCATTGATGATTCTATGCTTATCATTTATGTTTAAGAATTATTTTCGTGACTTTAGCATTGTTAATATAAGGAAATACATTTATAATATTTCTTAATAAACTGGTGTGGTTATTGCGTAGAGATTAGATTACTGATTCCTTGGTTATTAGTGTTTATTATGATGTTCATTCTTGACATCCCATCAAATCTATGTTGTGTCGATCCAGTGGTCTAAGGTGTGAAATCCACTATTTAGCTTGAGGTAATAGCTAGGATTTCTTGGAGCTGTAGCAAGAGTACCTTCCAGTACAAAATAATAGGCGTAGACATGCTTAAAACTTTTCCTACATTGTATGTTTGCAGCACAGTGCATGCAAAATTGGAAAAGAAAGTAGAAATTAAAACGTTTCTGCTTTTAACGCCTGCTTTTCATAGTGTTATTTTTTGGCGCTAAACGCTGTCTACTAATGTTAGTAGATATGGTTTAGCGTCAAAAAGCATGGGTGGTTGGGAATGCCCATGTACCACCCATGTAAGATCCCCTTGGTGCTAAGAAGTGCAAAGCAGTGCTTCGCGCTGCTTTGCGTTACAGAAAGTAAATAGGTAAAAAAAAAGATTTTGCGAGGATTTGTGTCACTTTTATGACGCAAACATGGCATAAAAGCTTAGTAAATATACCCTGAAATGCGTTATAAATATCCCAATACAATGCAGTACTGTATAATATGGTACAAATTCTACTTTGAAGCAAACGTCATTACTCGCTTCTATATTTTCCATATAACCGCTACCTTTAAAGTCTTTTAATCATGAGCTTCCAAACTCTTCACATAAAGGCTATTCCAGGGTGTACATACTGTAGATAATTATAAGGAATTGCTTAGTCACCAGCATCAATTTAATTTTTTTCAGTTTTATTCCCCAGTAATAATGTTACTATTAATAGATCATTTGATGCTTGTTCATTGCTCATCCCTAAATATTTATCAAGATGAATCATGTTAATCTTATAAATAGTATGGTCTTGTCCAGTGATCAATTAATACTGGAGCAGGTGGTGATGTGCTGACACGGGTAGGGTGCTGAGGGTGACACACTCCTTAACATACTGTATACAAGGAGTACAACCCAAATTCAAGAAGGCCCAGAACCAGTCTAGATTTGCAATTTTGATAATGCTGATAGGGTAACGTAGAATAATGACACACTGGTTACAGACATTTGGAAAAAGGACACATACAAATGGCTGCTGGCAGAAAAAAATCAAATGAAAATGGAATGTAATGAAAATAAACTGCAGGAAGGCATGAAGGAATGGGGGAAAGATTGATAGGTTATTTGAAGAGGAAAATGAGAGAGCCCTGTCATACATTTGAGAATGTTAAGCTTATTTTTTGCATAATACGAACATTGTTATATAATTTGTTACATAATGGGAGAATTGTTATGACATTGTGGACAGGCATTGTCAATATATGTACTACCATTGTTCCCTACAAGAAACTAGTGTGATTATAGTTATGTCCGCTGTAGTTTTTTTGCTGTAATGACCTTCTTGTTGATTAAAAAAAAAATTACTATGATGTGTTTTAAAAACATGGTCATCGTATTAAGATTTATTTGTATATTTTGTTCAATTTATGGTTACTACAAGGTTTTGGGACTATCTTTGTGCATAAACATCCATATTGCTATGCCCCAGGATCCGCAACCTCCAAGGATAACTGGCATATTAATGAGAGATGACATCATAAAAGTATTCAGTTGACCATATACGGCTCTACCTGACAAGTACTCGTCTATCGTCTTTAAAGTTTTACTCGCCAGATGACAATTTCTCCTTAAAAAGTTCGCTATTGTTTGCTCTAGATGGTAACTCTTTATAACTCTTCTTCCTTCCTTTCCTGCTATCCATTGCTTCTAAAGCATGTTATAGGTACGCTTAACTGTGGTCGCCATATTAACCTGTAATGTTTTGAATTTTAGCTACTCCTTTTAGTTTGAAAACATTGGCTGTGTCCAACCCTTGTTTTCCCTCTTCTCATAAAAATAAATAAAAAAGTAAACAAAACAATACCTTGATTTAGTAAGCATTACTTATGTAAGCCTATTTCTGTAGTTATTTACTTGTTCCAAAAGTAATATTTCTTACAGGATTAAGGGGACTTTACCAGTATTAAGCCCTTTAGCATTTGCTATGAAGAGGCAATCTGTTAAGCAAAAGGATTACCTGCGCCAGGTATAATGTATGTGGGGTAGCCGTTCCCACGGAAAAAGCCAGGTAGAACTGATGCAGTGAAATTTACAATTGTTCACTGCGTCACTCAGACCAGGTGTAAAATTGACACAGTACGACACAGGACTTTTTCCAATGGGACTCTCCTTGCAATGGAGTTGCGTCAGTTTAACGACGCAACTCCAGCAATGCGTCACTTTAGCGCCAATGGATGTGTCAGAAATTCTGACGCATCTGTGAAAACATGCGCCATGGAGTAAGTACAGCCTCATTAGGGGGTGTGCGGTAGGCACAAAAAAACTGACACATCAATACGATGCATCAGTTTCTTGTAAATGAGGCCCTTAGTTTGAATTTGCCATTAAACCAATGGCAAAGCTCCAACTTCCCTTAACAGTATAAGTAAGTCTCCCATAAGGAAGGCCTATGGAGCTTTAAGGCAGGGAGCTATATATTTTTAAATAGGACATATACTTTGAACATGTCCTTAAAAGCAAAACTTCCAAATTGTTGTTTTTACAGTGGAAACGTTAGTAGCCGTATTGGCTAACACAGAGTTGCCGGCTAACCTCGCAGTCAGTTTAACTTCTGAATGGGACTACTAAAATGGATACTTCAAGGTATCAAATTCATCTTGGCATTAAACCTGACTTGATGCCCAAGTCGAATTTAATGTCACTTTTAAAGAAAGGCAGCTTTCTTTTAGAAAGTTGCCACTCTGTTGCCCAGTTTGTCCAGTGACCACGCAAAGTTGCTGGCCGCCAGACAGCCTTCTGCCCTCCTTGAGAGCAATGTAAACAACTTCCAGGCCCAGGAACAATAGAAGCCTTCTACAGATGAAGGTGTCACCTCGTCCTTGCAGGAAGCCACATAGGTGTCATCAGAGAGCGCGAGGGATCCTGGTTGCCCATTGGCTAATGAATGCACAATCCTCCCAGGCACTTTTGACGCAAAAAAATAGCACCCCTTTCACCCTGAACCGCAGATCACACCTTAACTGGAGAAGGACTGAAGAAAGACAGCCCTGCTAAATTCTGTACCTGGCAAGAGAGGGTGCACTGACTGCTGGGCCACACCTGCTGCACTTTCAGCTAGCAAAGAGAGGACTGTGCCTGTGGTGTTTGGCTCATGGAAGTTGCTCCCAAGTCCCAGACCAAAGAAGTGACTCCAAGGGACAGTCCGCTAACCCCCTGGAACCAGCACCAGGGCCATCAAAGCTGAAGTAGCCCACTCCAGCAAGTCAGTGGTGTCAGAAAGTAGCCTCTTTCTAGCATGGTTACCCCCCCCTCCTTTTTGGCCTGTTTTGTCAGTGTGTTTTTACTGTGTCACTGGCATCCTACTAGCCAGGACCCCAGTACTCATAGATAAAAACCTATATGTCAGTGTGTTTTGCCTGTCTCACTGGGATCCTGCTAGCCAGGACCCCAGTGCTCATAGATAAAAACCTATATGTCAGTGTGTTTTGCCTGGCTCACTGGGATCCTGCTAGCCAGGGCTCCAGTGCTCATAGTTTGTGGCCTAATGTATGTGTTGTCAGCAGTGTTTGACTATGTCATTGAGGCTCTGCTAACCAGAACCTCAGTGCGTATGCTTTCTCTGCTTTTAAATTTGCCACTGTAGGCTAGTGACTTCATTTACCAATTTCAATTGGCACACTGGATCCCCCTTATAAGTCCCTAGTATATGGTATCTAGGTAACCAGGGCATTTGGGTTCCAGGAGATCTTTATGGTCTGCAGCATTTCTTTTGCCACCCATAGGGAGCTCAGGCAAAGCCATGCACAGGCCTGCCATTGCAGCCTGCGTGAAATAATGCACACGTTATTTCACAGCCATTTTCACTGCACTTAAGTAACTTATAAGTCACCTATATGTCTAACCTTCACTTGCTGAAGGTTAGGTGCAACGTTGCTAAGTGTGAGGGCACCCTTCCACTAGCAAAGGTGCCCCCACATAGTTCAGAGCCATTTTCCCCAGACTTTGTGAGTGCGGGGACACCATTACACGAGTGCACTACATATAGGTCAAAACCCATATGTAGCTTCACAAGGGTTACTCTGAATATGGCCATGTTACATGTCTAAGATCATGGAATTGTCCCCCCATTCCAAATCTGGAATTGGGGGGGCCAATTCCATGCATCCTGGGGGCTCCACCATGGACCCCCAGTACTGCAAAACCAGCTCTCTGAGGCTTGCACTGCAGCTACAGCTGCTGCCACCTCACAGACAGGGTTCTGCCCTCCTGGGGTCTGGGCAGCCCAGTCCCAGGAAGGCAGAACAAAGCTTTTCCTCTGAGAGCAGGGTGTTACACCCTCTCCCTTTTGAAATAGGTGTTAAAGGCTGGGGAGGGGTAGCCTCCCCCGGCCTCTGGAAATGCTTTGAAGGGCACAGATGGTGCCCTCCTTGCATAAGCCAGTCTACACCGGTTCAGGGACCCCTTCTCTCCTGCTCTGGCGCGAAACTGGACAAAGGAAAAGTTAGTGACCACTCCCCTGCCCATCACCACCCTAGGGGTGCTGCCCAGAGCTCCTCCAGTGTGTCCTAAACTTCAGCCATCTTGCTTTGCAAGGTGTGGGGGCCCTCTGGAGGGCTCTGAGTGGCCAGTGCCAGCAGGTGACGTCAGAGACCCCTCCTGATAGGTCCATACCTGATAAGGTAGCCAATCCCCCTCTCACGGCTAGTTATGGTATCTCCTGTGGGTTCTCTTCAGATTCTGCTTGCAAGTTTCCTTTAGGAATCCTCTGCAACAACTTCAGCTTCCTCTGAGCTCGGATCAACCGCAGCCTGCTCCAAGAAACGCTGTAACTGCAACAAAGTTTCCACCAGAGATACTTTTCTTCAGCAACCTAAGCTCTAAGTCAGCAACTGCAACAGTTTCCACGGTGTGCACGCTCTGAGGACTCCCTGTCTTCATCCTGCACCAGAAGGACCGAGGAAATCTCCTGTGGAGTGACGGAGTCGCTCCCTTGCTCCAAGCAGGCACCGTCCAAGATGACAACCGGTATCCTTGGACTTCTCTCACAGCGACAAGCATACTCCTAAGGACACAGAGGGTGGACATCATCGACATAAACTGTCCTGAGGTCCTGATGATGAAATTTGGAGGAGGTAAGACACTGCCTTTCCTGAGAGCGATGGTACCCCTGTGTACTGCTTCTTCTTCACCTGCTGAGGTCTCTGTGCACTATTTGCAAAATTCCTTTGTGCACAGCCTGGCCCAGGTCCCCAGCACTCCATCCTGTGACGCTCAACTCACTGAGTTGTTCTCCGGCGGCATGGGACCTTCTTTTGTTGTGCTGCATCAACTGCGTTTTGAACCTCCTTTGTACCCGGATCCTGCGGCTCCTGGGGGAGCTGGCTGGCATCCTGAGGGCTCTCTAAAGTGCTGAGAGACCCCTCTTCCTCCTCACATAGAGTTGAGGCCCGCAGGTCCCTCCTGGGTCCATCCAGTGCCATTTTGATACAAAACGCCCTTTTCTCATAGCCAAGGCTTGTTGGTGACTTCCAACACGAAATCACGTCTGCAATGATCTTCATGTCGTAGGACATCCTTTGCATCATGCAGGAACCCGCTGGCATCTTCCTAGGGTGCATTCCTGCAGTCTTCGACTAACTGGGACTCTTCTTTTGCACCGTCTTCTGGGTTAGCGGGGGCTCCTGTCCTTCGTGGAACTTCTTTCGACTTCTGAACATGGTCTCCTTCCTTTGCAGGTCTTCAGGTCCAAGAATCCAGCAGTTGTTCTTTGCAGACCTGGTTGGCAGCTGCAAAATCCCAATCACGAGGTGTAGTGTGTCCTAAGGAAACTTGCAGTACTTTACTTCTGCTTTTCTGGGCTCTGGGGTGGGGTAATTTACTTTCCTTTACTGTATTATTACTCTCCCAGCGATTCTGCACACACTACACTAGTCTAGGGGGGAATTTGTGATTCGCATTCCACTTTCTTAGTATATGGTTTGTGTTGCCCCTAGACCTATTTTTTCCCATTGCAATCTATAGCATTTCCTACTGTTTGCATTGTTCTATGACTAGTTTCTTGTCTAATTTTGGTGTCTAGTGTATATATTGTGTACAATACTTACCTCCAGAAGGAGTATTGTCTCTAAGATATTTTTGGTACTGTGTCACCCAAATAAATACCTTTATTTTTGGTAACACTGAGTATTGTCTTTACTTGTGTATAAGTACTGTGTAACTATAAGTGGTATTTCATGAGCTACAAACCAGGCCAGCCTCCTACAAGTGGCCACATTCTTCAAATCACCGCTGACTGCCAACGGGCAACCCCAGAGACCGATCCTCAATGGCCAAAAGTTGCACCAGAGTCTGTTGGACCAGGGAATATCATCTGAGTCCAGATTGGTCACCAAAGGCAGACATCTGCCTTCATCAAAAGATATTGTTGGTTTGCAGGACCCACTGTTCATGGAGATACATAGTCCAGCCGTAGCTGGCCTTCTACTGGTTCAAAGAAGACTTTGAGGGACACCAAACCCACTAGCCAAAGTAGCCCTACCTTACTCGTGGACTAAGCAATAACAGCTAGGACACCCCCATAAACCATACAAAAAAACGGCGATATACTTACAAACTCATAAATCTATAACTCCAGTACCCTCTGATGGATGTTGCTAATCTTAGTGTCTAAAAGTTCATAAAAATAAACAACCTATTTTTATAAATTGGTGTTGGATTTCTTTCATATTGCATGACTTTTTTTATTCCGTCCATTGTTTGGTGCTCCACTTCTACTCAGAGTTGAGCCAAAGGTTTTACAAACGAGCCTGACTGGACCCAAGACAGCTTTGCAAGTGTATTATATGGTAAGCTCGCACAACCATACCACATAATACACCACAAACCTTGCACTTGCGTTACTCTATTTACTAAGCCATGCACAGCCACGCAAGATGGATTTACGTGGCTTAGTAAATCTCAATTAAGCCCAAAGAGTCAAATCGTTTTTATATCTATTTAAAATACCACCAAATACTATGCATTATTGCACGTTAACACTCATTTTAAATATAGGTCCATTTTGTATTTCAGGGTTGTACACTACACATTTTTCAAGTAAGCGTAGCTTCCTTTTGGAGTTTACATATCCAGGTGAGAGTTGTAGATCTAATAAAGTCAGCCTTTCTACCCTACCCCACTGAATCGTTTTCTCAAAGTTTTCTCTCATTATTCCCAAGAGTCGATCCAGGCTCCTGCTGGCTAGTGTCTATCTTGAGATTCAGTGTAATCGTATGCTCTTTCCTCTGCTTACTTCTTTGAAGAAAATGCACAAAAGTAGAGTGAAGATGTTTCAGAATTTAGCACTATGTGCTCTAACAGCTCAGGTGGTGAAGCAGTTGCCCATTGACACTGATTATTAGGATCTTTTTGCTGATTGCTATATTTCTGGTTTTAAACATGTATTAAACTTCTGTGAAGTTTCCAGACTGTCTATTTTCTTTCAACCCTTGACTGTGACAGGTGTAGTGCCCCTCCCCCCACCCCTTGCGCCAGGTGAGGAGGGTGAGGCACGCAGCCCTGCCGAGTGCCACACCTCTCATGTTAGGGTAACACAATTTAAGTCAGGTCCCCGTATTACCCTGTGATCAATAATTTATCACACAAACCAGATGAAGAGAAAGCTAAGTGGGTTACCCCTTTTTCCCTGCCTTGTGGTGGATAGCTCTACTCTTTTCATGTGACTGTCAGCCAGTGACAGTGTGCTCGGAGCAGCCAGCCAACTTAGGGCCTTGTAAGTTATAATAATGCAGCAGGTTGAGACCTGATTGGACTGTGCTGTGATGTGGCTTGCCCACCTGACCCGGCTGCCTCCTTTGGGTGCTGATTGGTGTCAAATGTATGCACAAGCGAGTACTGTGAGATACTTCCAACACCAAGGGCTTTGCAGGGGTTCTGGATTGTGTGCAGAGATACTGAACTTAAGTATGGGGCTTCAGAGTGTTGGTTGATGGATCAGACAGACTGAAAAGCTGTGCCAGAGTGACCGTCAGGTTGGCTAGTCCCTGACACAGCACCCACGTGGGAATTCCAATGCCTGATGATGAAACGGAACTGTGACTTCAGCAGAAGCCTTTATGCTCCTTTGGTCAAAACAGCCATAAGAGCGCTCCTGACACACGGGCAAGTTTGCATAATCACCTGAGAAGAGGTGCTCTAACCCAACCCAGAATTTGAGTGTTCCAGAACTATGTTGCAGCTGGTGGTAAGTGTATTGGGGCCAAGTAGATGGGGCAGCTTAACACACTCTGGGGCTCATTACGAACCCCTAGCACTACGGGAGCATCACTTTTTGTGACGCTTTGGTGGCGCTGTACATTGTGACATATTTACAAGGTGGTGTTAAGCCACTTTTTGTGGCTTAACTCCACCTTGTAAATACAACCCCTTCACACTCAGCACTTTGCATTGAAGAGGCGTGCAATGGGTGTTGCTATGGGTGTTCCACAGCAACACCTATTGCATTTTGATGCTGCCCCAGATTTACAATGTTTTGTAAACCTGAGGCAGTGCCAAGATCTAAGACCACCCTAGGGGCGCAACCAGGAGAAATGCTTTCATTTCTCCTTGTTTTTTGCTCTTTCTATGTGTGCTGCATCCCGCAGCACACAGAGACAGAAAGAGCAAATCGCCATTGAGGATTGTTTTTGTGCAGGAGGGGGAAAATACAACCCTCTTGATCCTTATAAAAAAAGCTTGCTGATCACACTTTATCTCCCCCAGGCCATGGATGGGGTTTTGGACAGAGGGGGCGGGGATGTCCAAAGACCCGCCCCCTCTCCCATTGAATTATTATTATTTTTTTAAACTTGCAAGATCTGTATATATTTTTTCAGCTCTGCGGCAACCCAACACATAAAATGTCAGCCGATGACTGTGTTACCGTCTTACTGTTTTGGGTGTCTGGTATCGCAAAGTCCTCAATAGAATCCACAAATAGGGCAAGCTTCATGCCTAAGTACAGCAAACTCATAGCAAGCTTCAGCAACCCATGTATCAACATTCAGGGTTTCCGGTCATGGATTTGGAAAACTAAAGCCAAGGAGGGACAGATTTGGTTCAGAAAAGCATTCCATGGATTCACCGTGCCTGGGCATCATGCTTGCCATAGATTTGCGGCACAAAATTAGGATTTGAAAATTACACAAAACATTTTTTTTTTAAATCAGGCAAAAGCCAAAGGCCTATCTGTCACCCCAAATACACAGCGTCGGTTGGCCATCTGTAGTGAATTGAGAGTACAGACTAGCCTCCTGTCAGGCCCTGCAGCCAAACATTGCTGTACATGGCCAAAGGCCTTGTGCACCTTGTGCAGAATGGGTTGGATCCAGTGCATGACGACAGGCCCATGTGCCTACCCCCACTGTGCAGTCTGAAGGTTGTGTGCAGTGCGGTTTGGCACTGGCCAGGTGTTATGGCCAATCCTCAAAGCTGTAGTCTAATTTAGTTGGGGTGGAGTTACTGGCCAAAGCAGGTGGTGGTATCACCTAGCTTACCTGTAGATTGTCTCTTTGAGAATGACCTAGAGGCCTCAGGTTGAGTTTAGGACCCATGCAAGGTATCCCTGAGGAAATGCTTCCTCTCATTTCTGGTGAAATGAAAAAGCAAATGAGAGAAAAAGGCCTGAAATCTCAGGATCCCTCTCCACCAACAGGTAAGAAGGATATCAAAGTATCCCTTCTCCACCCTGACACTAAGGATACCATTCCTGTGGTGGGAGAAACCGCTCCTGGGGTGGAACCTGTACCAAAGGAGCCATTAGCTACCACAGCTGGACTTCCAGAGGTACACATACCTCTCTGTGGAACTACTAATCCAGATGTGCAAAACTGCACCATTTTATTAAATTTGGAGCATCCCTCCAGCCCTCCCAGAGAAACTTTAGTGCAGCAGTCCTGCACTACCTCTAAGCACTTAGGACAGCAGCCCTGTCCTATTGTGGAGCTTGTAGGACAGCAGCCCTGCCCTGCTCCAACTCAAGAGAAACAGCAAACCTGTTCTCTCTTACAGCCATATGAACAACGTTTTTGCCCAGCTATGGCTTTATTGAGACAGCATCCCTGTCTAGCATTTACTGCATTTGACATAGGCCCAGTGGACCAATCCCTCTGCCCAACTTTAAAACATACTGATAGAAGCTCTGAGCATTTACACTCACACTGTTGGTTAGGTAAAAATCTCCAAACAGGGTGGTTTACATCACACAGGCAAGTAACCACATAGTGGATGATAAAGGGAGTAACCACTCTATTGCAGATCTACTCTCCACTTATCACCACTTAGACAATAAAGTCTCAACTGGCCAAGGTTAGCCTTATTGTCCTTTATTTGGGGGGGGGGGTTGTGTGAGAAAGTGGCCTCTTTCTAGCATGGTTACCCCCACTTTTGGCATATTTGTGAGTGTGTGTCAGTGTGTTTTTACTGTGTCACTGGGATCCTGCTTGCCAGGACCCCAGTGCTCATAGATAAAAACCTATATGTCAATGTGCTTTGCCTGTCTCACTGGGATCCTGTTAGCCAGGACCCCAGTGCTCATAGTTTGTGGTCTAATGTATGTGTTGACAGTAGTGCTTGACTGTGTCACTGAGGCTCTGCTAACCAGAACCGCAGCGCTTATGCTCTCTGCTTTTAAATTTGTCACTGTAGACTAGTGACTTCATTTATCAATTTCAATTGGCACACTGGACCCCCCTTACAAGTCACTAGTATATGGCACCTAGGTACCCAGGGCATTGTGGTTCCAGGAGATCTATATGGGCTGCAGCATTTCTTTTTGCCACCCATAGGGAGCTCAGACAAACCCTTGCACAGGCCTGACATTGCAGCCTGCGTGAAATAACGCACACGTTATTTCACAGCCATTTTCACTGCACTTCAGTAACTTATAAGTCACCTACATGTCTAACCTTCACTTGCTGAAGGTTAGGTGCAAAGTTACTAAGTGTGAGGGCACCCTTGCACTAGCAAAGGTGCCCCCACATAGTTCAGGGCCATTGTCCCCAGACTTTGTGAGTGCGGGGACACCATTACACGCCTGCACTTCATATAGGCCAATACCTATATGTAGCTTCACAATGGTAACTCCGAATATAGCCATTTAACATATCTAAGATCATGGAATTGTCCCCCCATTCCAAATCGGGTATTGGGGAGCCAATTCCATGCATCCTGGGGGTTCCACCATGGACCCTCAGCACTGCCAAACCAGCTCTCTGAGGCTTGCACTGCAGCTACAGCTGCTGCCACCTCACAGACAGGGTTCTGCCCTCCTGGGGTCTGGGCAGCCCAGGCCCAGGAAGGCAGAACAAAGCATTTCCTCTGATAGCAGGGTGTTACAACCTCTCGCTTTGGAAATAGGTGTTACAGGCTGGGAGGGGGAGTCTCCCCCAGCCTCTGGAAATACTTTGAAGGGCACAGATGGTGCCCTCCTTGCATAAGCCAGTCTACACCGGTTCCAGGACCCCTTCTCCCCTTCTCTGGCAGGAAACTGGACAAAGGAAAGGTTAGTGACCACTTCCCTGTCCATCACCACCCTAAGGGTGGTGCCAGAGCTCCTATAGTGTGTCCTAGACTTCAGCCATCTTGCTTTGCAAGGTGTGGGGGCACTCTGGAGGGCTCTGAGTGGCCAGTGCCAACAGGTGACGTCAGAGACCCCTCCTGATAGGTCCATACCTTATAAGGTAGCCAATCCCCCTCTCAGGGCTATTTAGGGTCTCTCCTGTGGGTTCTCTTCGGATTCTGCTTGCAAGTTTCCTTCAGGAATCCTCTGCAACAACTTCAGCTTCCTCTGACCTCAGATCAACCGCAGCCTGCTCCAAGAAACGCTGTAACTGCAACAAAGTTTCCACCAGAGATACTTTTCTTCAGCAACCTCAGCTCCAAGTTAGCAACTGCAACAGTTTCCACGGTGTGCACTCTCTGAGGACTCCCTGTCTTCATCCTGCACCAGAAGAACCAAAGAAATCTCCTGTGGAGTGACGGAGTCACTCCCTTGCTCCAAACAGGCACCTTCCAAGACTACAACCGGTACCCTTGTACTCCTCTCAGAGCGACGAGCATGCTCCTAAGGACACATAGGTTGGACATCATTGACATAAACTGTCCTTAGGTCCTGCTGATGCAATTTGGAGGAGGTAAGACATTGCTTTCCCTGAAAGCGACAGTACCCCTGTGTACTGCGTCTTCTTCACCTCCTGTGGCCTCTGTGCACTATTTGCAAAATTCCTTCGTGAACACCCTGGCCCAGGTCCCCAGCACTCCATCCTGTGACGCTCAACTCGATGAGTTGTTCTCCGGCGGCGTGGGATCTTCTTTTGTTGTGCTACATCAACTGCATTTTGCACCTCCTTTGTTCCCGGATCCTGTGGCTCCTGAAGCTGCTGGCTGGCATCCTGAGGGCCCTCTAAAGTGCTGAGAGCCCCCTCTTCCTCCTCACACAGAGTTGAGGCCCCCAGGTCCCTCCTGGGTCCATCCAGCACCATTTTGACGCAAAACTCTTTTTTCTCATAGCCGAGGCTTGTTGGTGAATTCCAACACCAAATCATGTCTGCAACGATCTTCACATCGTGGGACATCCTTTGCATCATGCAGGAACCCGCTGGCATCTTCCTAGGGTGCATTCCTGCAGTCTTCGACTAACTGGGGGCTCTTCTTTTGCACCCTCTTCTGGGTTGGCAGGGGCTCCTGTCCTTTGTGGAACTTCTTTCGACTTCTGGACTTGGTCTTCTTTCTTTGCAGGTCTTCAGGTCCAGGAATCCAGCAGTTGTTCTTTGCAGACCTGGTTGGCTGCTGCAAAATCCCAATCATGAGGTGTAGTGTGTCCTAAGGAAACTTGCAGTACTTTACTCCTGCTTTTCTGGGCTCTGGTGTGGGGTATTTACTTACCTTTACTGTATTCTTACTCTCACAGCGATTCTGCACACACTACACTTGTCTAGGGGGGAATTTGTGATTCGCATTCCACTTTCTTAGTATATGGTTTGTGTTGCCCCTAGACCTATTTTCTCCCATTGCAATCTATTACATTTCCTAGTGTTTGCATTGTTCTATGACTAGTTACTTGTCTAATTTTGGTGTCTAGTGTATATATTGTGTATAATACTTACTTCCAGAAAGAGTATTGTCTCTAAGATATTTTTGGTACTGTGTCAGCCAAATAAATACCTTTATTTTTGGTAACACTGGGTATTGTCTTTACTTGTGTATAAATACTTTGTAACTATAAGTGGTATTGCACGAGCTTTGCATGTCTCCTAGTTCAGCCTAAGTTGCATCCTGCAGCACACAGAGATAGAAAGAGCAAATTGCCATTGAAGATTGTTTTTGTGCAGGAGGGGGAAAATACAACCCTCTTGATCCTTATAAAAAAGCTTGCTGATCACACCTTATCTCCCCCAGGCCGTGGGTGGGGGTTTGGACAGAGGGGGCGGGGGAGTCCAAAGACCAAACCCCCCTCCCATTGAATTAAGGCCCATATTTATACTTTTTTTTACACCGCATTTGCGTCATTTTTTTATGTAAAAGCGGCACAAACTTACAAAATACTATTATATTTTGTAAGTTTGCGCCGCATTTGCAACACAAAATGTCGCAAATGCGGCGAAAAAAAGTATAAATATGGGCCTAATTTTTTTTTTTAAACTTGCATGGTCTTTATATATTTTTTCAGCTCTGCAGAAAACCGACACATAAAATGTCAGCCGATGACTGTGTTACCTTCTTACTGTTTTGGGTGTCTGGTACCGCAAAGTCCTCAATAGAATCCACAAATAGGGCAAACTTCATGCCTGAGTACAGCAAACTCAGAGCAAGCTTCAGCAACCCATGTATCAACATTCATGGTTTCCGGTCATGGATTCGGAAAACTGAAGCCAAGGAGGGACAGATTTGGTTCAGAAAAGCGTTTCCTGGATTCGCCGTGCCTGGGCATCATGCTTGCCATCGATTTGCGGTACAAAATTAGGATTCGAAAATTACAGAAAATAATTTTTTTTTAAATCAGGCAAAAGCCAAAGGCCTATCTGTCACCCCAAATACACAGCGTCGGTTGGCCACCTGTGGTGAACTGAGAATACGGACTAGCCTCCTGTCAAGCCCTGCAGCCAAACATTGCTGTACATGGCCAAAGGCCTTGTGCACCTTGTGCAGAATGGGTTGGATTCAGTGCATTACGACAGGCCAGGGCCAGGCCCAGGTGCCTACCCCCACTGTGCAGTCTGAAGCAGTGCTTTAAATGGGCCGGTACTCTCCGGTACTGAGTACCGGCACTTTTTTATTTTGAGAGGGAGAGTACCGGCATATCTCAAGAAAAACGTAATACTTTTAATTGGAGAGTACCGGCACTTCTCAGAAACAAGCAGGTACTCTGATAGAGAGTACCTGCACTTCTATTTTTCCATTTAAAGCACTGGTCTGAAGGTTGTGTGCAGTGCGGTTTGGCACTGGCCAGGTGTTATGGCCAATCCTCAAAGCCAAAGTTGGAAAAACTGAGTTATGGTTCTCACACTTGTGTGCAAAATCACTAAATTTCCCCAGTTATAGTTAATAATATACACAACACACGCCATAACTTGGTTCCCACACCATGCTCAAAACACCAATTTGCCAACGGCACATTAACAAAGAAAGCATTATACACATCTTTACATAAATGAGATTAACAACTTTAAGCCTCTTCCCACCCACAAGACAGCTTTCCCAAGTTCTATAAAACATATGAAACCATGGAGCATTTAGCAGGGAGCAAAAGCATTCCCTAAGAGGCCTTTGGCAAGTCCCAGTAGACCAGAGGCACGAGGGTAATAACTAGCAATTCCCAATAAATCCATGAATTCCCTCTGCCAAGGGGGATTTATCACGGTTTCAGTAATACTATGAGAAAAAAACGAAACATAGATATAGAAATTAAAGTATTGTAAAAAAGGGAGACTGCATGATTTCACCATATCTATTAAGATATGGTGCTGCTGTCACCCCCTTGGCTTGCACAGTTTCCTGGTGCATGGCACCACGCACACACCTTTGCTCCACAGAGCACATGTGTGATTCATGTGTAGTGTAGGTTTTGTTCTGGATGAGCACCATTCCAGTACAAACTTTGGGGCAGATTTACAAGAAAGTGGTGCATCGGTCCCAATGTGCCACTTTTCTTTCATCCCCCTACCACCACTTAATGACACCTTGGTTGCGTCGTTTTGAAATACGGCGCACCATGGCTGTCATTAGCACAATAGCATCAACATTTTTGATGCTATAATGGTGCTTTGCTGCACTAGTGTCACAAATGTTGACGCTAATGCAGCAAAGAACAGGAAGGCCCATAGGTTGATATGGTTACGTCATTTTAACGCCTGCTCTGAGAAGGCATTAAAAATTACAGAAAAAATGGTGCAGTGAAATGTACATTTTTTTCAGGCCTCCCTGAGTCGGAGTGCTCCCTTGCATACATTATGCCTGGTGCAGTCATAATGTGATGCAAGGGGTTACAAAGTGGTGCAATGCATGCATTGCGCCACTCTGCAAATATGGCACAGGGAAATGGCCTCCTTAACACCACATTAGCATCAAAAAAGTTACGCTAGTGTGGGACAAGGAGGCGGCAGGGGCTTTTGAATATGCCCCTTTGTATTTATGCTATACAGTACAGCACACATGCAAAGTTAAGACAATTTTAGAGAAAATACAACTTTTTGTCCCTCTTTGCATTTGCCTCCAGAAAGTGTCGATTTTTAGGCTTACTTCCCTCTCTACAAACGTAAATATATAAGGCTTTGTATCAAAAATGAGTCAAAAAACCGTGGGTGGCTGTTTAGCAACGCCCATGTACATGTTTTTGCGCTGGAAAAATAACCCCAAATCGTTACTTTGCAACACCTTTGGTGACTTTGCATTGGTCCAAAGTGTTGATAAATTTAGCCCTTCTCTGCAGCCCAGCACTTACCCTATCATCCTGAAATTGTGTTGGGTGGAGTACTCTTGATAACCTAACGGCGTACTCTTTAATCGTCAGGCGATCTGCAGACAATGAGCAGCTCTTCCCGATCCATCTGTGAGGGTTCTTCAAGATGGAGGCGATAACTGGGCCTACTTGGACCAAGCTGATCCCGTCCATAGCGGTATCTCCCATGGGGAGAGCTGCAGGGGGAAGACAGAGAATGGATAAGGCCACAACCTCTGGACTAAATAAAATCTCATATATTTATTAAGAGGGATCAATTCATTCACCCAGGCATCCTTTCATTGACATAGTCTCAAACCAGACACTTCAGTTTTTCAGAAAGTTGAATTGAAATCTATACATATGGACACTTTTGTTTTGCTGCTAGTACAAACATTTGGTGTTGCTTGCTGCTTCTAGTGTTAAATCTTGCTCCTAGAGGTTTCAGCAATGGCTTAAAGAAATGCTGACACATAAAAGACTAGCTATAGTTGTTCACAGTTCAGCACAAGGGGCACTGATGTGTGGTTTTCTAGTTGTATAGAACACTGAATATCAGGACTGAGGTTCTCTGCGTGGGTCAGAGAAACAGAATGGCGAGAGTCGGTGGTCAAGCTTGTGGAGCATCTGTATATGTGTACGGGTCTTAGCCCCAGCCCCGGGAATTATGCGGCAAGTGAGGACCAAACTATTTAGTATGGTAGATGCAATTATGTTGTTAACAATTAAAAACATTCGTTTGCTATTTTGTCATTTTAACACCCATTAATAATGTCTGTACAAATGTTAACCTAATAGTACCAGTTTAACACAATATGACATCAACTAACAACTGACTACTACCTTCCCAAAAGGTCTGGCACTGCGAGGCACCAAGCGCACGGCGTTTTCTTTTAGCAACTGTTCATCCATATGAGTTAGAAGTCATTTTTTGTTGAAGTCTGTAAATTATGCAACTGATGGTAGACTATGTGGCAACTGCTTGAATATGTGGGAAACGCGCAGCCACAGATACGCATAATTTCAGGGTCCCTGATCTTAGTACAGGAAAAGCAGTCTGTGCTTCGAGTGAACCTGAGGTGACTAATTGGCACAGCTGTGAGTGCCCGCGTTGGAATGGCAGGTGAACGGCAGACCATGCTTGTGCTGAACTGTATGAGCCATTTGGATGGCCAGTACTGGACATGGTATTGCAGGTCGTCAAAGGGTGAGCTTTGTGCGTGTGTCCACACAGCGGTCAGTAAGAGGGTACCAGGAGAACAGCTGTGGTGCTTGTGATTTACCGTTCCCTCCAGTAATGACTTTCTCTCACCTAGTTTATACGTGCAGTGGCCACTTGGAGACGGCTTCGGTGCAGCGACAAGGTCTTCGAAGTAATATGGCAGGATAACCTCGGTTTTAGGCAGGGAAATCTCATTCATGTAGTCGTTGATGCTGGCCTTGGCATCCATGTGCCTGGCGGGGAGGCCGTACTTCCGGTGCACGTGGTGCTGAGCAAGGAACACCACGTGCCGGACTCCCTGCCGCTTGCACCCCTCTGCCAGAGAGTACCCACGCCGAATCTCGCTCTGGGAAGAAGAAAATAGCTTTATGCAAAAATGGCAGTTAAATAGAATTAAACGCGCAACTATGATTAATATTCCTTAGAAAAGTACAACGACCGATCAACAGATAGGTTTATCTTGGGTCCTACGCTGTAAAACTCACTGACTAATACATTCTCAGTGCTTGCTGGGCACTTTGTGAGTTAGGGCTCCGGGCCCGTTGAAGCCCACTGTGCAGGCTGGGCCTTGGTTAGCTACAGAGTGTCCATTCCCTGTGGCACGGGAGCTCAACCGCCCCGACCACTTTGACTGCAATTTTAACAGGTATTTTCCAGTAGCCACAACAATTACGACAAAACTTTGCTATCTGAGGAGAAACAAGAATTGGCACCTCTCTTTGTTGGACTCATATCTGAAATCTCGTGTCCTCCATTGTTTAGATATCAACATTGTCAGCATGCTAAACTTCTCTTCCAAGAGAGTGTCAATGGTGCAGACAACCTTGACCACATAACTCCCACCTCACACAATCTGCTCTGGCAGACTGCTTTCTTCCGGGCTAAATTTTATCACAAAAGCCGAATATGAGTATGTGATGAAAACATTTGGGGCATATTTACAAGAGAGTGGCACATTACTCCCAATGTGGCACTTTCCTTGCGTCGTCCCTGCCCCACCTAACAACAAAATGATTGTGCCAGATTTACAATACGGTGCACCATGGCAGTCGTTAGGACAATAACGTCAAACTTTTTGATGCTCTTGTGGTGCTTTGCTGTACTAGCGTCAATAATTTTGACCCTAGTTCAGCAAAGCCCAGCGAGAACCATTGATTAAAATGGGTGCGTCATTTTAATGCCTGCTCTGAGCAGGTGTTAAAAATGATGGGAAAAATGGCGTAGTGAAATAATGTAAATTTCACTACGCCGCTTATTCGGGCCTCCCTGCATCAGAACGCCCCCCCTTGCATACAATATGCCCGGCGCAGGCATAATGCGGCGCAAGGGTTTCCAAAGTGGCACAAAGCAAGCACTGAACTACTTTGTAAATAAGGTGCGGGAGAAAGGCCTCCTTAACGCTGCCTTTGTGTAAAAAAAAAAAATGAGGCTAGGGCGATGCAAGGTGGCGTTAGGGACTTGTAAATATGCCTCTTGGAAAGCAAAACCTTGGACTACAGAAAGGCTTTACGATGCCATACTAATGACAGGCAGTGTGCTAGCCAATTGCTAATTAACAATAACAACTTCTCTGAAACGTACAGTGTAGGAGCTAGATTTTTATGATCTTAATTGGTGCCCTGGGAAGCCAGTCGCTTTATCTCACAGTACGCACTTTATGAACATTTTCTAGTTCATGTGCACCTTTTTATTCTGTACTTCACATGGAATTGCCACTGTAGGGGAATTGCCCCATCAATACGCAGCAACTCCAATGGTTGTGCTCCTGTGCCTCAGAACTCAGAGTGTGTTCCTTGATGCTTCTGAGCATGTGCAACCAAAACTACGCAGTGTGATGTTATTCTGCAGAGTTAAATTTGTGAATCTAGGATATATCCAACGGATTTTACTGAAACCTCAATCGTTTGCTAAATCAATTGAGTGGCTAAAATGGATTAATCATCCACGAAATAACTTCATGGTAAGATAAACATGATTCTTTTTGGTGTACATGTCAAATAGTGTGAATTATGGAACACATCAGTAATATGCAGGAAATCATTCAGATGATGGACACCTACCTGCAGTGATAGTTTTAGGTAAAGTCTTCTTTTATTAATGTCCTGGTGTATGACAACATGTCTAGCAGGCCATCAGATCTCTCAGTAGTTCCAAGTAAACCCTGAAAATCACAAGAGATAGGATAGAACCCCGGTCACCCTCTCGGTCACTGCACTGGAGTTGAGTGTGCTGGGCTTTGAGTGTCATTTGGCCTGGTCATATATGCCATGAAAAGGAAAATTTGGAACAAACACACATGAAGCTGAAAATAGGTGCTTGTGTTCTTCCTCACATTAGCCATGCGGAGTCTTTGAAATGGCAAGTCTGGCATGAGTGTCGGAGGCCAGATCACTCCTTTGGGAGGACCTTAAATAGAGCAGGCCAAGTCCAGGAGGGATGACCAGGCCTTTGGGCACACATGATTGGACGGGCTTAGCAATTGTCCTGATCGAGCCACCATTGGGCAGGCTCACTGAGGCTATCCATGTCAGAGGCCCATCCCCTTTATACCCTGCAATGCACTAAGGATTGAAAGGAATCAATGGCGCCAATTCCATATCTGGTGCAGACAGTAATTTGTGCCCATAATTTTGTTTTAAGTTACACAGTGTTTGCTGTGTGCTGCTTACTAATTTGCTGTTTACCCACGTACAGATGATATACCCGTGCTGTTGGGCTACAGGCTTGTGCAGGTATATCTTGGTGAAGAAGCTTATAAATTCTGATTTTTGCAACATGGAAATGCTGCAGCGTACGCAGATCAGATTTTCATGCACTGGAGCACATTTAGGTTTCACCAAAGATAATTCGTCACTAAGATGCTTACCTATTGTAGAGTTGTGGGAAAATAGCCTGGGGTACATAATTACCCCATGACCAAACGGCCTTTGTGCACTGAACAGACGGACAAATGCCACCCATCGTGGAATCATGTTTCAGGTGCAAATGGCAGTTTACACTTGAAATGGAATTAGCCATGTAATTGTAATTCTGGTCTTGGAGGTGGTTCTTCGAGTGAGTTTGCCATTACATAAGGCTGCCATGCTCACTAGTTCATCCCTTGCAACGCTTTATGTCCTAGCATTCAGCGAGGAATCGAAGACTGAAGGCATTACTGTACACTCCACCCACCAGAGCCAGGGATGTTGCCGTGGTGACCCAGAAACGTTCTGCTAAATGTGTAGGGCGGCCATCTGGACTACTCCTCACGCCTTCGGTAAACTCCTCTCTCTGAATGTGAGCTCTAGGGCCAGACTGTACTTGACGACCTCTTCGCCTTTAGGCACCAATAGTTCTGCACTGCTCTATCCTTCTCGCTTCGACTCATTTTGCAATCAGTTCCAAAGGAGAGGTGAGTTTAGAAATGAGCATGCTGGTGATAGACGTGTTCACAGGTCAATAAGATATTTCCTGCTCACACCTACTCTGCTCGGGCCTGTGCTATTCTGGGTGCAGGTTAGTGGCGTTTGGCGCATTCAACGTTGTTGTGCTGAAGACCAGTGTTTGGCCTTGACAACTACAGCATTCCCAACAAGTTGTGAAAGCCATTCAATTTGTTGTCTTCGCAAAGAGGTAACTAACCCAGTCAGCTGAAAAGAGTTTGGGTGACGCTTTGCATGTAAAAATGTTTGTGTAAAATTCACGTCAAACGGAGGGCGCGCGAGCCAACTGTGCAGTAATCCTATGTCGGTGTTGCATTTAAGATGGATGCTTTATTTTCCATAATATAAGCGCGTTGACTGCTTTGAAGAAGTGTTGCCGTCGTTGAATGGTTTACACTGCAACGTTTATTGAGGCTTTTACTATTTGTAGCAAACAAAACATAAATACGTGTTCTAACCGCAGCTGAGACACGGGTTGTTGTATAATGCAAAACTACCACAGCACGTGTAGTTCAATAAATAGAAAGTAATGTCAATAGAAAGTTTTTTTAAAAAGACATAAAATACACAAACTATTGCGTAAAATATTAAGACAAAACATGATTTCATAATTTAACAATAAACCAACACAGCAAATGAAGCCACGATAAATGTTCCCATAATGTAGCTATCATACAGATGATTGCATAATATGGAAGGACTTTGTCATCTAATACAATAAAATAGAAATAAAACAAATAAGTCCTTAAGCTTAGCATGCCACACGCTGCCCTTTAATGTATCGATACCACAAATGACGCAATTTTCAACATTATGTCATAGCATGAAAACACAAATTAATCCATAATATAGAAATAATATAAATAATCAAATAATAGAAATTAGGCACATTTTTAAATTTCATATAAATAACACAGGGGATCCAATAACGTTAAAATATGTTCCATAGCAGAGCAATAACAAAATTTATCAAATAATAAATGACCAATTCATGGCCATTATAATCAATAATATCGAAAATGCCTTAACAAAGAGAAAGCACATTGCTAACAATGATAACAAAAAATCGGGCACAACGTGTGCAATCACACAGACATAACACTTAGGTGCTGATTGCAACTGCATAGCTTATTTCATTTCAGGTGCAGACGTCTGTTTTCACCGAAACGGGATTCTAGGCCGTTCTGTATTTGCTTGTGCTCTAAGTACAATATTTTGGGCCAAGTTATGCAGCGCTGCGTGACAGGAAAAAGGCAGGAATGCGCCATTTTTAAAGGAATACAGTGCATTCCTCCCTTTGTCCCTGTGCTGGTGCTGTTTTGGATGCCAACGCAGGTACCCTTGCACACCATGGTGCGAGGGTGCCTGCTTTATAAGGTGGATTGTTTTGTGCAGGAAAGGGCACCTTCCTGCACAAAAACAATCCTGTGAGCAGTGCTTAATTTGAGCCTGTGGTTTATGGTGCTTGGCACTGGCACTCAATTGCCAACACCAGCACTTGACAGCTTCCTCATGGTGGCACTGTTTTTGTACTTTGAAGATGAGCAGAACAACAGTTGTTTACTAATGCAGTATACATTGTAAACAACTAATACCTGACACCCATGTCATTCTTACAGCTTTGGGAGCCCTGAACAGTATAACTTGTCACACTTGTAGCAGTTTGATGGTTAGGAGTTCTGTAGGTCCTGCCATTGGCACTGCAGCCAGCGACAACATATGGTGCAAGCTGCGTTGGCCCTCTAAGGAGAGCTCTGGCACTTTTTTTTTTTTTTTACAAATTAAGCACTCAGGTATTTTCCTCTATGTGTGCTGCAGAAGGCAGCACACATAGAAAGAGGAAAAAATAAAGAGAAATAAAGATATTACTCATCGTTATGCCTCACCTGGGAAGGAGTAGTATTTTGGAGCATTCCCAGGTCTACCTATACTGTACTGTACTGTACTGTAATAGTATTTATATAGCGCTTACTACCCCTGACGAGGCGCCGAAGCGCTTTTCGGTAAGTAGCATGCTACTCTGGAACCCAACAAGAATTAGTGATGGATTAGTATTGGGAAATATGAGTACAGTTTTAGTATTATTATTGACCGGAGTAATGGAGGGGTGGAGGAGGAAAGAAATCCAGAAGTGTTAATTGGGAGTATATCCCTCATTTACTCAACCAAAAGGCTTGGGATGAGTAAAGGGGGATGGAGGAGGGAAGTGTGGGGAAGGGTTATGGAGAGCACAGTAGCCGGGTGAGATAAATGAGGGAGAATTTAGTAGGGTTGTGTGGGAGGTCATGGTAGTAGAGTGAGGTTTGGTGAGTTAGATGTGGAAGCGGAGGGAAGAGGTTAGGCAGAGTTATTTAGGAGATGAAAGTAGTAGAAAGGATTTGGGATGAGTCAGAGTGGGAATGGTGGATAATTTGATAGAGACATGACATTTGATGATGGGTAGATAAGTGTGATAAGATGAGAGCAGGGATTCATAGATATCCAGTATAACAACCCATCCAGGAGCCATGCAATGACCCACGAACATGCCGAGCACAGAAACATATACACATACATACATGAATACACATATATGTACATACACTACATTATTAGAACCATGGGTAAATATATAAGGTGTAAGTACCTAGGGTACCCACTACAAACCAGGCCAGCCTCCTACAATAGTACTTCCGTTCGGTTCACAAAAGGCTACCAAGAACACAGTTTTAGACAGAGGTTTAGTGATCTTAGTTTAGAGTTTATGGGGTGCTTAAATATCAACTCCTGGCAAAAGATTTCAAAATTACAGTACATGGTGTGGGGTAGCAAATTTAGACATGCATACAGTTTACAGGACGGATGTGTAGAAGTGTGCAGATTATATTGGCAGTTCTCACATTTACAAGAGGCTCAGGAGACTGGAAAGCCTGATCAAATACCTCATACTAAATTATCAGTATTCCCCTTAGAATTTTTATGTGGCTACCCATTCAAATTGCCGGCTTCAGCTTCTGGTAAGACTTGTGTAGACCAGAGTGACCTCAATCAGTTTAGTGCCAACATTTGCCCTAGTCATTCATTCATATATATTGCAGTTTTCTAGCATGCAGACAAGACTTAAATTGGGGGGCGTGGGTCAAATAGCTTTACACAGAACCTAATTACAAGTGAGAACCAACACATCAAAACGTTGGACTGTTTATTTTAATAAGGCCATTTCCATGGCTCTATATAGACTTATCACAGGTGACTGCGATACAGAAGTAACTGATATTTTGATCCTCTTTAGAAGGTTTTGAAGAAATTCTTTTGGCACACACTCAGGCAAGGGTCGTCAAAGTGTTCTTTTCATTTGGAAGGCTGTAGCTCAGTAAGGAGGATACAATATGTTCAGTTTACACAAGGCTAACATAGGCACATAATGCACTGGGAGAAAGATTTAGTCACACTGGCTGGTGTTGGTAAATCTAGAAATATATCAAAATCCATAGATGTTGCGTGGGAACACCATTGCAACACCCATGGAATACCTCCCTGGGGCACACTAATGCAATGCAGCGATTTGCACTGTGTTGCCTCACTTCAGATTCATGAAGCCACTCAGGACCATGCAAGGTGCCCTTGCGTGGTTTCATAAATCACATTCTGAGCTTGCATTGCACACGCACCATGTTGCAAGATCTTAGCAGCCTCACTTATAAAAATAATGTCCCTTTGAATCCTGGTCCTGAAGTGCAAAGCGATTTTCAGGGTATGAGACTATAAAATGGCTATTTGTTAGGTACTATACCCATTTTTCAATTCAGTAACAGGTTACCAAATTGCAAAATGGATTTAGAAACCTATAATTAATCATTATTTGGAAGAGCATGTTTAGGGTATCCCTACCAAGTAGCAATTCGTTAAGGAACGTGTCTATGTTTCACAACTGTACTCCGATTGCTAATCACTGAAAAGTTACAGAGTTGGGGTAGTAACATAATCGCAAAAGGAAAGGGGTCCCTTTTAGATCCCTTCCCGCTTGTGAATGTTAAAAGAAGTTTGTTAGGGAGAACATAAGCGGGCTGCATTTTAAAAAACGTTTTCTTTATATAAATGTGATTACAGACATGATGGTCACCGGGCTGGAGAAATCCACGTGCGCATGTGTGTTTGGCCAGACTCAAACAGCCGGCTAAACACGCATGTGCACTTAGGTGCATTTTCCCCTCTTCCCCCCTCCCACTTCCCATGCCCAGCCCCACCTCACCCTGCACTGCTGTCTGTGCCAGAAACAGAAAAATAAAAAAATAGTAAACTATTGTTTTATTTTTCGGCTTCTGGCTCAGCCAGTGGGACGACGCTCTTTTGCTATAGCGAAGGAGCCACCCCTGATAAAGTTGGTAATGTGATTTATGCATGAGTGGTTTGGCAAATACTGCTTGGTGGGAGTCAACCACCTTGCATGCTACGTAAAGGATTTGAAAGTAATTCTGGACTTTACAGTGAGCCAATGTAAGCCGATCAAGAGAAGAGCAACACGGATGAATTTGTCCTCTCCATGTAAGACTGATGTTGCCAACTAGAGGTGCCTTTTCAGACAGTGAAGAACAGATGTGTGGAGACCCGCAAGGACTGCATTCCGCCGCCAAAAATGTAAGAAAACTAGGGTTGAAGAAGTGGTCAAATGTCAAAAGGGGATGAGTGATTTGACTTTTCAGATAGAATAAAACTAAGGGACATATTTATAATGCCCTCGAGCCACCTTGCGCCACATTAACATAATTATTTTTGTTGTTAATGTGGCCCAACGAGGCCGAAATCCCAGCGCCATATTTACAGAGTGGCACAATGCATGCATTGCGCCACTCTGTAACCCTTTGCGCTACATTATGCCTGCGCCAGGCATACTGTATGCAAAGGGGGCGTTCCCCCGTAAGGGGAGCTGGAAAAATGGCGTGAGGAAATCTATGAGATTACCTTGTGCCATTTTTTACGGCAATTCTAACGCCTGCTCAAAAGCAGGCGTTAAAAGGGGGCTTCCATTCTTTAGAATGGGGCCCTATGTACTCTGCAGGAGTAGTGCCAATATTTTGGTGCTACTCCTGCAGAGTACATCAATGGCGTCATGAGAAATTACGCTACTGCCCCCTACCCTGCGCCATGGTGCGCCGTATTTTAAATACGGCACACACATGGTGGCGGTAGGGGGGTGCTAAGACGCACAGGGAAAGTGGTGCTGCACTCAGTGCAGCACCACTTTCCATAAATCTGCCCCTAATTGTGATATAGGTTACCTGGAATTGCATAACCAGATTTCCACTCACAGTGACGCCTAGAACTTGACATTTGAGCATAAGATTGAAATGATATTAAGCAGCTTACCTTTCATTTTTATTTGGGAATATGCAAGGTGGTTTTACTGGGGTTTAGTTTTCTGGAGAAGAAAGCAGTCCAACTTTATTGGAAAGATTGATTTTTAGCATTTAACTGTTGTTTACTGTTGTAAACTTGAGGTATAGCTAGAAGGCATTGCACATTGAATGGCAGATACTATTCATTCTCCTGAGATCAGTAATGCATTAATGTATATGGTATTTCTAGATGCAAACCTAGGCAAAAGGCAGTGGAGCACGGTACAAGATCACAGACAAGCATAAGTCAGAGTGTTAGGAGACAAAGCTTAGGTTGTAGATAATTATTGCATTTGATGCAGTGATCTTTAAAGAGATGATTCTTCAGCTCTTTCCTGTATTGGAGCACCACTGGGGCAGTCCTGATGGATAGAGGGAATTTGCTCCTGATCCTTCATTGCCTGCAGTCTGATGGTGTCATGGCTGTGGGTGTGTCGAGATCCACCAGAAATGGTGAACTAGTCTACAAGATAAGTGAGGTCCTGGTCGTCATAGCTTTGTAAATGATACCGCTGGTTTTGAAGATGGTGCCTGCCGACGAGGGGAGCTCATTCATAGTTAACACCTTGTGTTGAACTCCCCTTATTCTTGAAGCACAGAAGACTTCTGAGTTCTTGTATGAGTTAATACATGCACGCACCTCAGGGATAGGTAAGAATGAAGGCCAACTCTTTTCTGCTAGTTCCTCTCATCCACAATTGTGACAGAGGATATTTTGGTTCCAACCTACTATTTATACAATCAGTAGCGGCTGGTGCAATTTGAAAGTGGTGGGGCTTAAAAGATAGGTATGACTTTTATGAAACGAGTGAAGCAAGCAAGTTTAATGGACAAATGTGGGGTCCAAGGTGAGTTCTCCTCTCAAGAAAAAAATTGAAAAATGATTGACAAATGGTGCATGTGAAAGCAAATGAATTTAGTGAGAAAGCAAGGTTTATAAAGCAGTGGGAATTTATAGTTTTGAAATACTAAACACATTAAAATCCTCCCCATATCTTACTGCATTAGTACATTCAACAGTTGCTACAGAGCAGACTTTTGTTTTATCTCCTACATTTAACATATGAACACAAAGGCTTCGATGATGCTTGGGGAGAGGCTGGCTGCTGCACTCACTCAGCTGCCATTTGAGGAGGAAGGTGTACTTAGCAAGACTGAAAAGCAGCTTTCTCTTCTCTTGCAGGCCCATAAATGTGCTCCCTGGGCTAGTGTTGAGGACCTAGTGGCTGGAGCATGTTTCAGTTCTGACCTGTAGAAAGTAAATTAGGCCCGGGCAAACCTTTTGTTTTAAACGTTGATACTTAGGGGCAGATTTATGGAAAGTGGTGCTATACCGAGTGCAGCGCCACTTTCCCTGCGCCCCTTAGCGACCCCCTACAGCCACCATGTGTGCGCCATATTTAAAATACAATGCACCATGACGTAGGATAGGGGACAATAGTGTCATTTTTCATGACGCTATTGATGTACTCTGCAGGAGTAGCGCCAAAATATTGCATGCATTGCACCACTTTGTAAATATGGCGCTAGGATTTTGGCCTCGTTCAGCCACATTAGCATAAAAAAAATTACGCTAATGTGGCGCAAGGTGACGCTAGGGGCTTATAGATCTGCCCTTTAGTTTTTCTCTTTAAATCATGTTAGGGGATTTCCGGCGTGGAAAACAAACCATGCCATTTATAAAGCTTGAAAACATTGAATTCAATATACAGGTTTGAAATACCTTAAGATAATTGTTACTTTTTCTCCAGTATTTTTTTCTTTTTTTTTTCTTTTGTAAATAATGTTTTACAAACAAGCATTAGCAGAGCCAATAGCTTGGTGCTCATATTATGAAGACAGGAATTACTGGCTTTGGCAAAGCTTGTGCCCACAGCTACCAAGACAAGATTTTTGCAGACTTTTAACATGTCGAGATGTAGTCTTGGTTTTATAATTTTTTGTACCCTGGCCGAAGTGATTTCTGGGACCCACATCTACTAGCAAGATGTCAGATTTTATGCTTCTACGAGCACTCTTGCACCCTCCATCACCTGAATGGTCCTGAGACAGGTCCAAGTTATCTTTGTTGAACGGAACTACTGTAGTGTTTGCCACGCCCAAGTGTTGTGCCTACTATGGGACATAAAACCTTGGCCTGTGAGGATTATCCTACCCACCTAGAGAAGGAAAAGTGCCTTTTGCAGCATATTCACATGCTGGGTGGGCTGAGCTTAAAATCCATACTTGCTTTCCAAGACTATACCCCAGTGACTGACTAGAAAGAGCTCCTCCATCACCACCCAAAATGTGAGCAGCAATCCAGAACCCCAGAGCATTAAGCCAGCAGGAATTAAAAACTGACCTTGAAACAAGTGTCTTTCGGGCCCTATAATCATGCCGTTCATTTTAACAGGCAAAAACTGATCGATTTCTCAATAAAACCCTTAAAGTAATCCATGTCTGCAATCCAGTCCCTGTTTTCATATATTTTGTGTCATCTCGCATAATGTAACAGTATATGCTTTTCCACTGGCTGTGTTTTTGGAGTTTCTGTCGTGCAACTTCTGACTGTTCTATACCACATGCCAGGTGTGTGGGTGGGTTTGGGTTGTGGGTGGTATTTTCAAAGGTCTCGGCTGAGAGCCCTGAGGCTAAAGGCAAAGCGAGCTTCTCACAATGCTTGTCAGTGCGTTATAAAGATAGGCAGACTACAGGCCCATCTGGTCCTTGGCGCCTCTGCAGAGCGCACAGTGCCACATATGTGCCAATTTTAATTGTGAATCAGTGACAAAGTGTGTGATGGAAGTACACCACTGTGGAAATACTGACAGAGCCAAATGAAAAGAAAAGGATGTGCTTATAAGTGAGAAGTAGGTCGTAGGGGGGTGCTTACATGGAGGAGATTAAAGGAAGTGCGTGCATGTAAAGAGAGTGATAAGATGGCTCTATAGAGGCCAGAGATCACGTGTGAGAAATGCACCTGATAATTTCAGAATTATATAGGGGAAAAGAGGGTTTAGGGGTTTAACAGAATGAAAGACTACCGTGGAAAGTGACGTCGTGCACATAGAACAGAAGTGAGTGAAACACTTCAAAGACCACTACCCCTCACACAGCCCTTAGTGTAGTTTAATTCACAGTCTCATATTTTCAGGATTGAAACCTTTTCAATCGCAGTCATTTATAAATCAATCATTTTTGTTACTTATTTGATACTACTAACAAACATTAGTAATGGCAATACGTCTGACTTATTTTAGGAGTCTGCCTGTTTCATTGTTATATGTTTGAATACAATAACAGAGAACTGAAGCGAGGCACCCAAATACTGATCAGGTGGTATGCTGTGTGAAGCACATAACTTTAGTTTACTTGTTTTTAAGCCACGCCTTTAAACACTTAGGGCACACCTCTTAAGAAAGATTCTTAGGGACATGGTTGCAAGCCTATTTGTGTCACCTTTGTGCCACGCAATGTGGTGCAACAGTGACACAACTGAAAAATGAGATTTATGGAGCAAAACAAGGCCACTTTGCGTGGCCCTGAGTGGCTCCATAAATCTGGAGTAAAGCAACGCAGCACACATTTTTGCATTGCCTTAGCCTGCCCTGGAAAGGCATTCCACGGGTGTTGCCTGGGTGTTCCTATGCAACTCCGATGGATTTTGAGGCATTCCCAGATTTACCGGACCTGGTAAATCTGTGAATGTGGCAAAATGCTAAGCCTTCTCAGGGAGGTGTAACAAGGAGAAATATCTTTATATCTCCTTGTTACTTCCTCCTTCGATGAGTGTTGCATTCTGCAGCACACATAGATAGGGGAATATGCCTCTGGGGATTGTTTTTGTGTAGAGAGGTGCCACTTCTTGCACACAAAAAAATATTTTTTACAGCACAGGCACCCCTGCACCGTTGTGCAAGGATGTCTGCGTTGGCATTAGGCAGCCAAAACAGTGTCAGAACAGGGGAAAAGGCAGGATTGCACCGCATTCTTTTAAATGTGGCGCATTCTTGCCCTTTCCCTGTCTTGCAGCGCAGCAAGGTGACTTGCTGTGCTGTGTCACTTTTTCATAAATCTGTCCCTTAATTACTAATCTTTGACCACATCCCTATTGGAGGCCCTCCCTCCCCCACCTTTTTGATCCCACTTAATGCACCGAGCAAGGCAACAGTCCAGGGGTCTTTTGTGTGCAAATAAAAGGTTTAAAAAAAAAAAAAGAAAGTTTGCAGGGTTTAGTCCTTGGAGGCGTAGAGGCGAGAGATCTTGGTCCAACACCACAATATTCGCCTTTGCCTATTCTGTCCGCTGCAGAAATGTGTGCCCATTCTAGGGTGGCATTAGAGCCATCAGATATATACAGTATGAGAAGCCAACATGTGGATGTCAAGATTAGAGGTGTGGCAGATGTGTCAAGGTCAGTATGCCCATTACTGGGAAGGTAAAGTAGGGCAGAGGAGATTGTTTTTTAGTCCAAGTAGCAGGGGTAGTGGAAGAGTTTTCTATCCAAACCTTCTGCCTGTCAGAGTTAAGTGCACGTCAACTGGCAACTATGTTGTGGTTGGTGAGGTTAAATGATGGTCTATTGGGAGCTATGTGCATGTCTGTTAGAGAGCCATGCATAAGTCTGCAGAGGGTATGTCAGGGTCTATTACATCCTCCTGAGTGGGTATTTGATGGGTATGTGCGCCTTGTTGGGTTATGTGTTGTCTGTGAGAGCTTGTGTTGGGTTTTTATCATTGTCTTTGGAGTGATGCAGCTTGGTCTGTTTGGGAATGTGTGAGGATCTATTGCATGGACTCTTACATGGAAGGGATGTGCAAGAGAAGGGAAGGCTAGGTGAGGGTCTTTCCTTTACTGCATGAGGGTCTTAAAGAGATGTATTTAATTATGCTAACTGTAGAATGATTTCAGGCCACTGTACCGTGTTATAGGCGTGTGGGATGGCACTGGCTTCCGAATTAGGCTATGTCAGCTGCTTCTAATGTGCCCACTATGACATGAACTCTAGGCAGATTCCACTGAGAAGACCCTGAATGCAGAGACCATTTAGGGAAGATACACCAGGGAATAACAGAGATCAGCAGAGAATGAGAGGTGGGGGGTTTTCTTCCATTTTCAGCATTTGTAATTAAGGTCTTCATTTGAAAACCAGTCGCAGAGGTTATATAGTGTATATAGTGTGAGTATTACATTAAGCCAGCCACTCTGCTGCAAACCTCAGAGGGGCTTAGAACCTATCACAGAGGCCCATAATGCAACAGGTAAACCCTGAGAATCTCTGAAAGATAGAGATTCCCCTGCTGTGTTACCTCTCACCTTCAAAGGGTCTGACTCCTGGAAGTTTGTGGTAGTGATAATGACACTGCAGTTCATGCCTCTCAGGGCTGCATCCACACTGCAAGCATCCTCTGGGTCATACTGCACTGTCTCCACCCCAGATGCACTCAGCGTAAGGGCCTCAGGGGAGGCGAGGTCCTGGAAAGCAGCCCTCACTTTGAACCCTCCGTCCTGGACCAAGGCACTGGCAATGCTCTGCCCTTCCCTGTTGCCAGCGCCGATCACAGCCACTGTAACCTCCATCATCTGCAGCAAAAACAAATATGTGGTTAACCACATCTGATGGAAGGAAAGAAGTTGTTAAAAATCACATCAGCCTTTATCTTCAGTGAACAACAGAAGGAGTTAAAAATACAGTCCGAAAAAGAAAATACCCCAACTGGACTCTAGTTTTTAATCTCAGTGGCAGGCAGGATTCCGAGTACCCCATGTCTCCATAGGAGCTCACGTTAAAATTGCTCATCTTTGACCTCTGCACCTTGCCAGCCCAATGTTGCTCGTGGTGGGTGTTTGGGGTTAACTTGAACCCCAACCGGAGGACTTCCTAAAACCCGGAGACTGAAACTGTAAGTGTTGTATTTACCTTCAAAACAAACTAATATTTCTTCACCCCAGGAACTGTTTCTGAAAACTGCAGTGTCCATTTAAAAAAAATTAATTGCCAATATTTCAAAAACTGTATAACTTATCGATTTCAAACAAAGTACTGGTGATACATGTGGGAAATACAAATCTATTGAAGTACTTACCTACAACTTGAATCTTGTGGTTATAAAAGTAAGTTAAGAAAAGATATTTTTGATACATAAAAAATCATTGATCTGGAGTTGTCATTGAGTGTGTGCTTCTTCTACTGTGTGTGTACAACACATGCTTTGCACTACCCTTTGATAAACCTAACTGCTCGACCACACTACCACAAAGGAAAGCATTAGCTACTTTAGCCTCTGTTAAGCCTCTGGGGAACCTCTGGACTCTGAGCACACTATATCTCATTTTGATATAGTATGTACAGAGCCAGCTTCCCACAATCGTTTTAACTACAAAATTATTGTTTTCATGTTTAGCGGCATCCTGTGTGCACACAGGCATAACTATATACTTAATAAAAATATATTCATTAAACAGTAAAACACGCTTATTTTCATGCAGAGGGGAGTGTAATCACATTAGCAGTACCCAACGCCACGATTTAGAAAGTGCAAAGTTCTTGAGAAAAAAGATGTGCTTTTCAAGCTAATCAGGGCACCAGCAATAATTTTAGAGGAGAGGTAATGCTCAAAATCCAAGTGTTAATGTAATTACTTCATTACAAGAGACACAGGGGTTAGTAGTGCAGGAGGTCCACTTACAAGTGGACTCAGTACAGTCCTGATGAAACCCTGGAATAAACGGAGGGGTTGAAACATGTCAACAGAGAACAGCCGGGGGAACTGCTCATTAATCCACTATTAATCTTTCTGCTATATACAAAAATTGATTGAATCAATTGATTACCCCCTGTGCTACCAGCCACCTGGCCATAGGACTCTTGGAATGGGTCATTACATTTTTCCATAACCCAAACTCGACTCAAAATCGCCCTCACATCAAGACTGCCACAACTCCTGACCAATTACTGGTTCATGAAGTCTAGTGTCCCTGGGGCTTCCTTTACTGTAGAGACGGCCAAACTCTGCAACACCCTCCCAGCATGAGTCAGGAAACTCCTTAATCAACTTAAGTGTCAGAAAGAAATATAGACCTGTCTGTTCCCCGTCCTCTGTCCGTCACCCTTCTCTGTCATCGATTCTGGACACCCCCCACCCCAGGTCAAATACTCCACGAATAAGGCAAACAACGTTTGTAGGTATCAACACGTGCTAACCTGTGCATACCGCACACTTAGGGCCTGATTTATAACAAGTTAGCGCCGCTTTTGTGTCCAAAAAATGACACAACTTTTCATGAATCAGGCCCTTAGGCCCATATTTATACTTTTTAGCGCCGTATTTGCAGCATTTTTTTACGCAAAAGCAGCGCAAACGTACAAAATACAGGGGCATCTATATATATTCCGTTTGTGCTGGATTTGCGTCATTTTTTATATGCAAATCCGGCGCAAACTTAACTCCATATTTATATTTTGACGCTAGACATGTCTAGCGCCAAAATATTGTAGTTAAAGTCATTTTTTGCCTGCGGAAAACTACCTTGCGTCAATGAGATGCAAGGTAGGCGTTCCCGGGCAAAAAATGACTCAAAGACCCTGGCGCCTTATTTATCCTCCCATGCAAAAATCACACACAGGAGGAGGAGGGCCTTAAATAATGGCGCTAAGCCTGCTTAGCACCATTATTTAACACCTGGGACAGGGCAGGCGTTAGGGGAACTGTGGGCCTTTTTCCATGGTCAGAGACCATGGAAACAGCCCACAGGTGCCCTTCCCTGCCCCCAGGGACACCCCCACACACTCGCTCCCACACCTGGAGGATACCTAAGGGGGGGCCCATCCCAGGTAAGTCCAGATAAGTATTTTTTTTTAAGTGCCATAAGGGGGGGCTAACTTGGGGCCCCCTAAATGGCTCTGTGCCCAATGGCCACTCTAGGAGACTTATTCCCCTGGGCATGGCCACTGGGCTGGGGTGCATGACTTCTGTCTTTACTTAGACAGGAGTCATGCCATGGGGGTTGTGCGTGGAAATAATTACGCTAATCAGGTTAGAGTCATTTTTTTTACTCTAACCTGACTAGCGCCATTCTTTCACGCACAACCTCCAGTTTCCTCTACACCTCCCCCACCCGGTTAACGTCAATAATTTTGACGCTAACAGGGCCTTACTGCCAGCTAGCGTCATAGCTTAAATATGACGCCTTGCTGGCATCCAGGAATGGCGCTAGCTGGCAGTATACTTTTTGACGCAAACCTGCGCTAATGCAGGTTTGCGTCAAAAACTATAAATCAGGGCCACAATTGTATTTTGTAAGTTTACGCCGAATTTGCGTAAAAAAACGACGCAAATGCAGAGCTAAAAAAGTATGAATATGGGCCTTAGTCTGCTTTACTGACTTAGGCAGCACCCGCTTTGCACATCGGTTTGCAACGATTGCCACATAGACCATACTGTAAACGTGCGCTTTCCCAGCTGTGTACATTAGGCAGCAAGGGCACAAATCAGACATGCAGAGGGCAACGCTTTAGGGCCCCACCTGTGATATCAATATGACAAATACATGACACACTACAATACAGCTCAAACCAAGAAAAAACAAGACCAGATTTACAAATAAATGTGCAAAAATATTTCTGCACCAAACGTTGACGCAAATGAGTGTTAAAAGGCTTTGGTTGCATTGCGCCGACCCCCTGATAATTTATACAAAATGGGTACCAAAGATATGGAACTGCCAAAAACATACGGGATTCTTCGCAATGTCAGATCAACTTCAGACACACAAAGTAGCTCAACCTAACTTTGCAAGGAATTCTAACTCCAAATAAAAGAAGTGCAACCAATGTTCAAAAGGAAAAATGTGCAATTTTCCCATGCGTAATGTGGTTAATTTCTACGAAATGGCGCACTACATGAGTAAAACTTGGGTGACTTTCTGCGTGTAGAGAATTGCATTGGAGGATGTGCCTTGGGTATCAGTCTCACGTGACTCTTCGCTCTCTCGCATTTGTACCGTAGCGCAGCACCTCACAAAGGAAGCATTTTAGTGTAAAAGTGACTTATTGCATACACGCACCACAGAGTAAAGATGACACTGGGATATTTTTGCCATTATCGAACGCCACAGATTTCCGTGCAGCAGCGCAGTACGTGAGTCTTGGTCAATCTTGGCTTTAGATTTGAAAAACACAAGTTGGTTGCACATCCCATGCAGAGTTTGCAGGTACAGAAAGACATATGATGGAGCTGTAACAAAATCTGTGAATTAGGAAACACTGATTGCACAATGCTGAGAGTGATACAATCCTAGTCACTTCAGCTCGCTAAATGCATAGAGAGGATAAAATGCAAAAGCCTAGGTTCATGTAATGATGTATATTGCCCAGGAGAAGTCAGTGTAGCCTCTTTCATGTGCCACTGACTTCTGACTTGAAGACAGGAAATCTGAGAAGGATTGTTCAACACTTAAAGCTGGTGCAACCCAAATGATGCAAAACGGTGCAAAGGATTGATCTGGATTTACTTCCCGTTGCAAAACGTGCCTAAAAGTAGCTACTTTACCCTACGTCAAGGGGGTATGCCATAGGTAGTGCAACACTTTCCACATAGGATGAAAATAAAGTCAATACGCTTCCAGCTAAATACCCTACAAAGTGCAGCATGTCATTCATGTAGGCAAGCAGTTCAGTGCCCCACATTAGGTGGCATTTGCTATATAAATTATGCAGACTAATACAACACACAATACAAAACACAGTGCAATGGTGTTCCCATGCCACCACCACCCATGGTTTTTAACACAAAGCCTTATCTACTAACGTTTGAAGGCAGAGCTTTGTGCCAAAAATTCAGCTTCCTTGAAGCAGACGCAAAGAAGGGGAAAACGTAGAACTGTTTTAAAGTAATTAGAAACATAGTATTTTGTACTGAAAGGATACGATTCTAGTAAAAAAAAAATACTCTGCTAGACTCAGGCTGACGCCTTTGTATTATGATGAAAAGGTATGTGTGCAGCACAGCCTATAAATCCATCAGCACTAGGGAAAGAGCAGCGCCTCAGTAGACCCTCTCGTGCCACGCAGCGCAGCAACTCAGGTAATCCGAAACGGAAGTGGAAATTGAAGGCACCGGTCTAAACGGAAGATCTGCGCGCAGGGCCTTGTGTCCCAGGCGACGCGGCATGGAAGAAATCACTACACCGAGCCGTGTGGACGCCAAAGCCCATAGGCCAGAGTTAGTATGAAAAAACACTGATTGCTGGAGTGATAGAGGCAGACACAGAAGAAAAACACAAAAGACGGATGGATAACACCTGCTGTGCAGATTTTGTGCGGAGAACGCTTGATATTTAGGAAGTGCCAGCGTATTCGCAGTCAGGGCTGTCCTTAAGGCTGGTTGAGCTAATAAACGACTACGTCGCTGACATTCTTAGGGGTGCAGGGAGCTGTTTTCAAGCGCGCCATTCCGCAGTCTCCCTCCGACCCGGCTCTAAGGAACGAAGCGTGTTTGCACGCGATTGTAACTGTCAATGGCGCTGCAGGGGGAGTGAGGGGCAGGCCGCGCACCCCAATACTTTCAGCCGAGGGCATCTGCGTTTGGAGAGGAGGCTACAGCGGTGAGTCTCACCGTGCCACATCTGCAGCACGTGTGTTGTTGTGTCACACAAGTGCTGCACGTCAGGATTTGGAAAGCGCACAAAAGCTTCGTTCTGGAAAAGAGGACCCAGCAGAGATTTTCTGGACTACATGAGGGGGGGGACTCTCATTGTGATGGGTACTATGGTTTCTAGCAGACCCCGATTGTTCGAGAGAACTGTGAACATTTGCAGAATAGCCCCCTCGGGGTTCTCGGCCCTGGTGCCACTGCACCTGCTGCACCCATGGTTGCTATACCCCGTGTTTACGCATTATACTGGGCAACGCCCAGTTATGTAGATGATGAGGGTCGGTCAGTCAGTCCCTGTGGATAAAACACTATGCTGGATGCTCAGCTAAATACTGCATATGTACAAGGTACGTGTTTTTGTTAATATGCAACAGGTGCATACCAAGTAATGGCATTTATTTAAGACTTACTTTAACTAAATCTGCAAACAGCAAACAATTAATTTGGCTAAACACTTTTATTATGTTAAATGTAGATATTCTGTCAGTAGATTTGTCGATTATTTTTGTGAATCAATTCAGATAACTGATTTCTCAGGTCAGGAACACCGGCTAGCTTCATCAGGCTTTGGACGTGTTTGCCCTCTGCACCCTGCACCATGTCTTTCCACCAGAGTACCGGGAGTGCTCAGAGGATGCAGAGAGCATATGGGCAGTGTGAGAGCCGAAGCAGTAGGGAGCAGAGGTAGCGTGTGCGCAGAGCAGGCAGCAACAGAAATATGGCAGTGAAATTAGGATGTGGCCAAGTCTTAAAATTGATCAAATTGCTAACACATCACACGTGGATAACTCTGCCACGCTCTCATCCACCAGCATTCCGTCCCAAATTACTTTCAACATAAGTCTTACCCCACCAGTGTTTTTTTGTGTAACTTTCTCCCATGATTGCATTAGGACCCGCTGTGCTGCTTCTACGCTACTGTTTCTGCAGGGCACTGGTACCTGTGTTCATCCTTCCTGTTAAATGCATGTCTCTTGTCCACTAGCCTCAAATGTGGCAAAGTCAGTGCCAGGAACACAGGGGCAGCTCATCCTTACGGACGTCACTTGGTGATCCACTTCCTTCTTTTCAAAGTTTTTTTTATTACGATAACAGTGAATGACTTTATATTATTCACTGTTATTTTAATAAAATGGCGTACAGTTAGCTAGACTGAGTCTATGACCCTCCATGGTAGCTGAGGTAAGTAAAAAACACTTTTTAGTGTATGTTGTGTAAATGCTTGCAGATGTGTGTGCTTATGTAAAAAAAAAGTGTGTGCATGAGTGAATATGTGTGTATGTGTAAGCATGTGTGTGAGTGAAAGTAAAGATAACATAGCGTGTGATGTCACTTCTGCTACCCCTGGCATTTTGGTGAATTGACGTCCATGCTCTTGTCCCCTTCCATGCGTTCATCACACTTCACAAGAGCTGGCATTGAAAATTAGAAAAAAATGATATTTAAAGTATTTTCATTTTGAAAGTGTGTACTATTAAATAATAATGTATTGTTAATATACTTTTATTTTATTTTATGATGCATTCATCACACTTCACAAGAGCTGACGAGAAAAAATAACGCATCGCCTCACATCATGAGGAATGGGTGTCTCCTAAGATAACACATACCCCCCCACCCCAAAATGTGGTTTTAAAAAATCCATGGTTTTGTTGCAGCACTTTGTTCAAGAGAAGGAAGCACTTGAAATGATTGCTATAAAACATCCTTTTGTGAGAAATTTGTATTTTGCTACAGTGACTACACATTTGAAGTCACCTGCTCTGTATAAGGGTTGACTTCTCTTCCACCTCCTCTCTACCGCCCCCTCTAACCCAAGGCCTTGGGAGCAAGCAGCTCAGCTTTAGGTGATCCAGGTATGGGGAAGAGGATGTCTGTTCACAGGACAGTCACTTCAGGAATATGTCTGTGTATAAACTAAATGACACAATCCCCATGGGATCCACTCAGCCTGTTATAGTTCCAATGTAAAGAAAAGGATCACATTTCTTTGAGTAATACGTCTAGACATTAGCAATTCAGTTTTTATTACTTTTATTGTTTTTCTTTCTCAACCCATTGGAATCCTTTTGTGGAGTTTCTGGGTTCCAAAGCTGCCTAGTCTTGATAGTACCTCATGTCTCTTTCTTCCACTGCCCTAGAATTCTTATCTCTTTATTTCAAACTTTCAGATTCTTCTTGTAGCTGAACAGGGGATGGCAGCCAAGGACTCCAATGCTGCGCCACCTGAAGTTTCCACCACGTCACTAGACTAAGGCCCTCATTCTGACCTTGGCGGGCGGCGGAGGCCGCCCGCCAAAGTCCCGCCGTCAGATTACCGTTCCGCGGTCGAAAGACCGCGGCGGTAAATCTGACTTTCCCGCTGGGCTGGCGGGCGGTCGCCTTCAGACCGCCCGCCAGCCCAGCGGGAAAGAGGCTTCCACGATGAAGCCGGCTCGGAATCGAGCCGGCGGAGTGGAAGCTGTGCGACGGGTGCAGTTGCACCCGTCGCGTATTTCACTGTCTGCGCAGCAGACAGTGAAATACATGTAGGGGCCCTCTTACGGGGGCCCCTGCAATGCCCATGCCAGTGGCATGGGCACTGCAGGGGCCCCCAGGGGCCCCGCGACCCCCCCTACCGCCATCCGGATCCCAGCGGTCGGACCGCCGGGATCTGGACGGCGGTAGGGGGGGTCGGAATCCCCGCGGCGGTGCAGCAAGCTGCGCCGCCGTGGAGGATTCAATGGGGCGGCGGTACACTGGCGGGAGCCCGCCAGTGGTGCCGGTCCGACCGCGGCTTTACCGCCGCGGTCGGAATCCCCATTGGAGCACCGCCGGCCTGTCGGCGGTGCTCCCGCGGTCCTCCGCCCTGGCGGTCAAAGACCGCCAGGGTCAGAATGAGGGCCTAAGTTGCTCACTTCCAACATGTTAACACAGAAAAGAGAGGCAACAGATAATTATGTATATATCAAAAACTTCAATCACAATAGGGCTTGTAGATCCCTTTTATGTGTTATGTTTCGTATTCAAATTCTTCATTCAAAGGCAGAAGGGCAGCCAATATGTTTCTCCTTGACAAAGGCTTCCTCAGGGCAGTTTAGGTCCCCCAGCTAATGTCTGTTAACCTGACAATCAGCAACACTACACATACTTGGATACACAAATAACTACCTGCTACCTAAGGCTGGAAGCCATGCTCAGTAGGAGAGTTGCCTGAATATGATGAAAACCCCCAAAAAGTCAGCCCTAGGGGTGGGCATAACTTGCTGTAGCATAATTTTGAGAAACTGCAGTAAAATTACTTTGAATTGCACAAAGAGCAGAGGTCAGCATTTAGCGATATTTCTTAGCGCAAAAACACCCTAATGTCTTAAATGGATCCAAGGATGCATTTTGAGCTAAGAAAATTGTGCTAAATGCAACAGAACACAAACTATGGCACTCATTATGACATTGGCGGTAAATCCCACTTACCGCCACGCTGACTGCCGCCAACATACCGCAGCCACGGCAGATATCCGTTCACCATATTATGACACGCACACACCAGTCCGTCACTACTCAGCCACAGACACAAGTCCAGCCACACCAAAGGTCAGTGATAAACTGGCGGTATCAAAACCAACACCGTTATGCCAACAGAACAACGCACACCACATTATCACCCACGAATCACCATGGCGGACATTCAACGGCGGTACACCATTGGCGGTACATACTTCCGCACTCAAAATACACACACACAAACAAAACAATACCCCATTGGACAATTCAAACAACACACATCTGACACTCATACACACAGCACACCCACACCACTATAGAACACCCACCCACAGTACCCACAACCCCTTACGAATACAGACCATTGGCACAAGACAGACACCACAACTACACACAAAAATAGCGCCACCCACCACCTAAACCTATACACCACCCACGCACCCCACCTCACACACCCCAACACATCACCCTACACACCCTCACCTACACATCTCACACAACACCCATGGCACCACACAACACCCCAGATTCTCAGAGGAGGAGCTAAGGGTCATGGTATAGGAAATCAGGGTAGAGCCTCAGCTATTTGGAGCACAGGTGCAGCAGATATCCATTGCTAGGAAGATGGAGCTATGGTGAAGAATCATGGATAGGGTTAATGCTGTGGGACAGCACCCCAGAACAAGGGATGACATCAGGAAGAGGTGGAACGACCTACGGAGGAAGGTGCGTTCCATAGCAGTAAGACACCAACTCACTATCCTGAGGACTGGCGGTGGACCAACACCTCCTCCCCCACAACTAACAACATGAGAGGAGCAAGTCTTGGCAATCATGCATCCTGAGGGCCTGGCCAGAGTAGCAGGAGGACTGGATTCTGGTAAGTCAACTCTATACTACTACTACCCTCTACCTGCATGCCATCACATACCCTCACCCGCACCTTCACTCCCATCACTCCACCACCTCCCACACACCCCACCATCACATCCCACCCATTCCAATGGCAAGCCCTGCATTCACCACCAATGCATGGACATCACTCACAGCCCTGCATGGACACCTATCACCAAAGCATGCGCACTAGAGAGAATCAGCTAGCCCACCATATGCCAGCTTACACAAGTTAAAGCTGCCAGGGCAAATACAACCAAATAGGGCAACCCACAGATGCACAATATGTCACACACAGAAACAATAACACACCATTTAGATCCCCACAGGTATCCCAGCCAATGTCAGCGAAGAAGAGGTGCCAGCACTATCCAGTCCCCCAACTGAAGAGACCCACAGTGATGACAGCAACTCTGGTCACCTGGATCTGGATGACCAACCTGGCCCATCAGGGACCTCTGGACAGTCGGTTACCCAGGCCCAGTCACACACCACCACAGAGCCTCCCCCATCTGGAAACACCACAGCACCCAACCAGCGTACCGATACCTCTGTCCCTAGGACACGTCAATCACCAGTGTGTTGACCACTACAGGGACCCAGGGCACACCTCATACCCAAGACAATCAGGGACCTGGGGTCAGTGGCAGTGGGCTCACGGTTCAGGGGACAGAGGCACAGGTCACCAGGGAAACTGGGATGAGTGCTGTGCGCCGGGGGAGGACAGGACCAGGGAACCGACTCTCCAGGAGGCACTGACCGAGATCCTGGGAGCCTACCAATATTCCCAGGACACGCTGGGCCAGATCCTGGACAACGAGCAGGAGAACAGGCGGCTGCAGGAGGGACAGTACCAGGGGATCAGGGAGGACTTGCAGGCCATCAACAACACCCTGGTCTCCATAACAGGGGTGCTGGCAGACATGGCCAACATTATGAGGGAGGCAGTCTCACAACAGTGGGCCCCTGCCACTAGCCAGACATTTGAACTGCTTTCCACCTCCGCTGCCGCTAGTGGACAGGAGGCCCCACCACAGGACTCACAGGCCACCAGAACCCCTCTCCCTGCAGAAGGAGAACCACCCCGCAAACATTCCCTGCGATCCAGGTAAGAAGCCAGAGACTATTGCCAAGACCCCGCCAGGAAATGAGACTCTCCTGATTGTCACCCTTGTGTCCCACTCTGTCACCCTGTCCACCTTGAACTGCCATTGCTCCCCTTCCTATGTCCCCATGGACAATGCACCTGGGCTACAAGCAGACTGGAACAATACCCTGGACATGCCTCCATCATTACCCCATCCCCTTGCACTTGCCCCTCTTCTGCTTAGCACCTCAATAAACACCTCTTGACAAAATACAAGTATGGAGTATGGAGTATGTAGGGTTTTTAAAGTATGTATTCTTTTAACCAGGTTCAAACATTGCAATTCAACTGTACGATAATGTTCACATGGGAAAGACCTGTAGTGTCCTGCAGTGATCACACCAGGAGGGATAGTGAGGCACCAACATCTGAAAAATGAATTGCAAACGGTTACAGTGAGTGGGCATTGAAGTGGGAAATGACAGCATGCCAGTGCCAAAGATAATCTAAATAATGACAATGAAATGAGAAGTAACACTGTCTTACTTGTGTCATTAGAAATATTGCCATATCACTGCTGTTCTGTTGTCTCCATCCTCATCCTCTGCCTCCTCATCCTCACTGTCCACAGGGTCCACTGCTGCCACATGGCCATCTCCAGCCCCCTCCTCCTGCAGAAAAGGCACATGGTGTCTCAAGGCAAGGTTGTAAAACATGCAGCATGCCAAGATGATCTGGCAGACCTTCTTCGGTGAGTAGCACAGGGATCCACCAGTTAGATGGAGGCACCGAAACCTGGCCTTCAGGAGGCCGAAGGTACATTGGATTATCCTTCTTGTTCGCCCCTGTGCCTCACTGTAAAGTTCTTCTGCCCTTGTCCTGGCATTCCTCACAGGCGTCAGTAGCCATGATAGGTTTGGGTAACCGGAGTCACCTGCAAATATTGAGGGACAACATTTAGCCACACGCTATCCTATATGGCCCACATCATACCCATACACCAACATATGCTGGGTGGGAACCAGGGCTCACCTATTAGCCACACCCAGTGCCTCTGTAGTTGGCCCATCACATTTGGGATGCTGCTATTCCTCAGGATAAAGGCATCATGCACAGACCCAGGATACTTAGCATTGACATGGGCGATGTACTAGTTTGCCAAGCACACCATCTGTACATTCATGGAGTGAAAATTCTTACGATTTCTGTACACCTGTTCATTTTGCCGGGGGGGAACAAATGCAATATGAGTACCATCAATCGCCTCAGTTACGTTGGGGATATGCCCCATTGCATAGAAGTCAGCTTTCACTGTGGCCAAATCCTCCACTTGGGTGAAAACAATGTAGCTGTACATGTGTTTAATTAGGGCAGACAACACTCTTGTCAGCACTATTGAGAACATTAGCTGTAACATTCCTGCTGCCAAGCCCACTGCCACTTGGAAAGAACCTGTTGCCAAGAAATGGAGCACAGATGGGGTTTGCACAAGAGGGGCGATCCCAGTGGGGTGACAGATAGCAGATATCAGGTCAGGCTCCAGTTGGGCACACAGCTCTATGATTGTGGCCTTGTCAAGTCTATAGGTGAGAATAATGTGCCTGTCCTCCATTGTTGCCAAGTCCACCAGGGGTCTGTACATGGGGGTATGTCTCCATCTCCTATTCATCGGCAGCGGTTGCAGTCTAAGGGACAAAAGAGTGAGAAGCCGGTCACAAACTGTACATTGGAGACACAACAGTACAATGCATGATGTTAACAAGTAATGGGTAAGTGGGATTTGTCCTGTATGTCCAATTTTTGACTGTGACGCAGTTATTGTCCAGGGTCTGCCCCCCCCCTTAAATGGCGTCCGCCTGTACTGTGTGGAGGGACAGGTGGAAGTGAGGTAATTCCGCTGACGTTGTGCGCCGTTGCAGTAGGCGGTCGGGAACCGCCGTGCAACTCCTCATTGGCTAACATTGGGCCCTTTGGGGAACAGTGGTCAATGGTGATGTACGCCAGCGGTGACGGTATGCACCGCTGCGGACATGACTGCCATTTTCTACCTGATTCCTCACTTGCTACCAGACCTTCAACACGAGAGGACCTACACTGCATGTGCTGCTGTGACCTGTGGCTGGAACCTACCATAGCCCATGTGACTGGGGAAAGGGCCCCTGCCTTCACCTCGGCGGAGTTGGAGAGACTGGTGGATGGGATCCTTCACAGTACGGACTGCTGTGTGGGCCTCCAGACCAACAGGTGAGTACACTGTGGCCATGATGCATGTGGCATGAATGCATGGAGTGGTGTGTGTGAAGGCCTTGTGTAGGGGGTTTGAGTGGATGTCCCCTGGGTGGTGTACGGCTTGTGTGCTGGGCCAAGTGTGTGTAAATGGTGAGGGAAACGGGTATGTTGGGCCATAAGTGTAACAGGCCAACGGTCAGACTGATACCATTTCATGTGTGTATTTCCTCTGCAAGTCAGCGCCCATCAAAAGAAGGGTATATGGCGTGCCATCGCCAAGGACGTGCGGACCCTGGGGGTCTATGGCAGGTGGAGCACCCACTGTCGTAAACAGTGGGAGGACCTAAATGCTGGGCACAGAAGACGGCGGAGGCCCAGCTGGGGATGGCCTCCAAACGAGGAAGAGGTGCCCGTCGAACCCTGACCCCCTGATGGCCTGCATACTGGCGGTGGCCTATCTGGAGCTGGATGGGAACTTGGGGGCATCACAGCAGCCACAAGTGGGTGAGTACAGTGCCCATCATCACAACTTACGCATGGTAGGGTGGTATCCGGGTGGGGGATGTGTGTCAGTGGGTACCCCTAGCCCAGGCCTGACATTGCAGAGTAGGTCCCATGTTGGCCAGGGTTCTGAAGTGATAATTCTGCTACCCAGCTCGTAGGCATCCACAACTGGTCAGGGCAGTCTGGGTCCCAGGTGTGCTGCTTTTGGCGCTGTGTGCCCCTCCCCATGCCTTGGTGGCTAGCATTAACTGGTAGTGCAATGCATAGTGCGTAGGCGTGTGCGTGAGTGTGCTGTGTATGCCAACGGTGGTGTTGGTGCAGCCATCGACCCAGTGTATCCTTTGTCTCTTCCCCCCCTTTTTGTTTTGTCACCCTGCCCTTATGTGCATTAGCATCATCTGGAGGAGGAGCTGAGGCACAGGCGAAGGAGGGAGCCGCATCCCACAGGACACAGGAGGCAGATTCCACAGACAGTGAGGGCACCAGTGGGATGGAGGGCGAGGGGAGCATCACGGCGGAGACTTGAGGGGACAGTTCGGACAGAGAGCCCTGACCCAGTTAGCCCTGCTGCCCTGAGTGAGGAGGCTGTTGACCTCATGAGATCCATCTCTGTAGGGCAGTCAACCATTGTGAATGCCATCCAGGGGCTGGCAGCCCAGATGCAACAGACTAATGAATTCCTAGAAGGCATTCACACTAGCTTGGCAGCCCTACAGAGCTCAATCCAGGCCCTGGCCTCCTCTCTGATGGCAGCCATTGTCCCTGTTTCCACCCTCCTCCCTCCAACTTCCTCTTCCCAGTCCCATTCCCCTCAACCCCAACCTATCCCAAGCACACAGGCAGATGAACATGCACACAAGCCAACACACGAGTGGCACAGGCAAACACAAGCACCACACATCATCCCAGAGGCACTCACACAAACACCATCCAGTTGTAGACACAACAACATCCACTATTTCCTCTGTCTCCCCCTCCTCCTCCTCCTTCACCTCCCTCCCAGTTGTGTCTACACTCACACCTGCATGCACTACATCCTCATCCACCACCAGCATCACCACCACACCTAGCAGAACACACACCTCACTGGCAGACTCCTCCACAACAGCCATGCACACGTCCGCTGTGTCCTCTCCCACTGTGTCTGTCCCCCCTCCTAAAGTACACAAACGCAAGCACTCAGACACCCTACAGCCATCCACCTCACAACAGCATCCAGCCCATGCAACTGCATACAAACACAGCAGACAGACACCACCTACAACCACTCCGTCTTCCTCCACTCCCAAACCTTCTCCCGCTTCCTGCCCCAATGTCCCTAAGAAGCTTTTTCTCTCCACCATTGACTCTTCCCTACCCCTCCCCCCGTCCTTCACGTCTGGCCAGGGTGGCAAAAACCCAGGCAAGCACCACAGCCACCCAGTCCACAGGCCCTGAAGTCTCCACACCCACTTGTCGTGGGAAAGAATCCAGGGCACCTGTGCAGAGGTTGAAGGAGCCAGCCACAGCTGCTGCCAGGAAGGGAAAGGAGCCAGTCACAGCTGCTGCCCGGAAGGGCAAGGAGTCAGCCCGAGGTGCTGCCAGGAAGGGCAAAGAGCCAGATCCAGCTGCTGCCAGGCAGGGCAAGGAACCAGCCCCAGATGCTGCCAGGAAGGGCAAGGAGCTAGCCCCAGATGTTGCCAGGAAGGGCAAGGAGCCAGCCCCAGCTGCTGCCTGGAAGGGCAAGGAGCCAGCACCAGCTGGCATGAAGGACAAGGGCCTGGTGCAGGGATTCAGACAGAGCCCCCATCACCAACCATGGTTGTGCAGCCGTCCGAGGCTGCAGGGGATGGGCTGGAGCCCCCCCCCCCACCAGCAGCAGCAGCACCACCACCAGTGGGCAGCCATCCAAGGCTGCAGGGCCTCCCCTCACCACCAGCAGCACCACCACCACCACCAGTGGGCAGCCATCCGAGGCTGCAGGGGATGGGCTGGAGCCTCCCTCCCCCACCACCAACAGCAGCACCACCAGTGGCCAGCCACCCAAGGCTGCAGGGGATGGGCTGGAGCCTCCCCCCCACCAGCAGCAGCAGCACCACCACCACCAGTGGGCAGCCATACAAGGCTGCAGGGGATGGGCTGGAGTCTCCCGCCCCCCACGAGCAGCAGCACCACCACCACTACCAGTGGGCAGCCATTTGAAGCTGCAGGGGATGGGCTAGAGCCTTCCCCCACAACCACCGGCAGCAGCACCACCACCACCACCATTGAGCAGCCGTCACCGCCGTCTGACGGTATGTAGTCCTGCCTCCATGGGCAGCTGTGCAGCCTGCCACCTGCAAATCCAGTGGGTATGACACCCACCTGTGAGACTGTGACCTTGCACTCCCCAGGATGAAGAGCACAGGGCACGATGCCCCCTCCATAACCAGTGGATAAGACACCCACCAACTCCAGCCTCCCCAGGATGAAGAGCACAGGGCATGATGCCCCCTCCAGAACCAGTGGGTAAGACACCCACCAACCCCAGCCTCCCCAGGATCAAGAGCACAGGGCACGATGCCCCCTCCAGAACCAGTGGGTCAGACACCCACTTGAGAGACTGAGGCCTTGCACTCACCAGGATCAAGCACAGGGCATGTTGTCCCCTCCAGAACCAGTGGTCTTCTTTCATCTGCCGGCTGAAGTGCCCTTCGTTCCCCGTCCCACTGAGGTGCCTGCCTATTTTCCAAAGGATGCCCCTGGAGTGTTCTCTCCGTTTTGTTGCAGGTAACAAGTGGGGCCTTGGCCTTTGGCCTGTGGCCCTGTGGCCCACGCACAATGAGGACTGGGCAGTGTCCCTTGATTTGTACATATGTATATATCAGGTGCATAGCATTTTCTTTTTTCTAATGTGTTGTTCTTATTACACTCACTTTATCACATGCCTGTTGTCCTTGCATTATTCCTCAGGGGTACGGGGTAAAATTTTGTTTTTACTGCAGCTGATTGTGTGTAAGGTGTTGGGGGTGGGGGGTGTGACTCTTTTTATCCCCCCTCCCCTGTGTGCTAGGCGGCTGTACTCACCGTTGTCGTCTTTGCCGTCGTTGGTGTTCATGGTGGAGCAAGACATAGAAGATCATTGGAAAGATCTGCAGCTCGGGCTCCATGGCGGCGTGGTTGTTCCCAGTTTCTCCAATGGCGAGTCCTTTCACTTCTGTGCAGTGTTTCCCCCAGGCTTTTGATGTCGTTGGTACAGCCCCGGAAAAGGTGGCGGATTGTGTTGTTGTAATATGGTGAGCGGAACATTGACTTCCGCCTGGCTGTAGCTGGCTACTGCCGTGGTGCCTGTTGTTTCTGCCCTGGCAGTCGGTGTGGTAAAGTGGCTGTCTATCTGGGTTTTCACCGCCATCCTCATAATTTGGCTGTAGTTACCGCCAGCCTGTTGGCGGTATTACTGCCACTTTATCACTGACCGCCAGGGTTGTAATGAGGGCCTAAGTTCTTTGATCCTGCAGTAGGATTGTTGTGCCAAATTACTCATAATTAGGTGATTAAGTGTAATTGCATAATTTTTCAGAATTTTACATCAAAAGAGTAATGCAAAATTACCAAAATTACTCCAACTAGTCTGGCATAATTAAAATTTCACCCAGGTCTTTTCAACCCCAGCCCACTTCAGCCATAGGCTGGCTTCCTTGCACCGTGATCGACGATATATGGCGATCGCTTACGTACATCCGTCTATAAGGAAGTGCACTATAGTGTCAAGTCGGTGTGCCACAATTTTAAGTTGCAAATGTTTTTTTTCTCTCTATTCTTTATCAGTTTGTTATATTTTTGTGAACCCTGTGTGGTTAAGCTGCATATTCAGGTTACAGTAGTTCGAAGCCAATGGTATTTTTCTTTGCGCCATCAAAAAACATATATTTTCCTGTGATGTGCATTAAACCTTAAAAGGGCTTTTATACCTCTTAAGTAAAACAGCCTCGTATTAAGCACCTATACAGTTCTGTTCCAATTATTTACAATGGTTATTTTTGATTAAATTAACATGTTTAACTGAATGTATATAGCTGCTGTATTTAGATGGATACGCGCGTTCTTGTTTTTATTCCTTTTATTTTGTGGCACATGCTCTGCAATAACAAATAAAAAATCACCATCCCAAGAACTTCACAAGGCCAGACCTATCAGTTTTCCCAATGCTTTTTCACCCCGGTTTATCAATTGCCCATTGTTGCTTATCTTTCTCTTCCTCCTCCTTGTACCCTTTTCGGCCTTTCTCTCTTTTGCTCTGAGTCAAAGTTTGATGATGACAAATAAGCGTTGATCCTCAGATATAAGCGCGGTGGCCACCACCTCCAAGCACCAGTACAAATTAAGTTTGTCTCATTAGCCGGGCTACTCTGGGAAGCAATCCACGCCGATCACCCCCCAGAGCTTGTAAACCGATATGGTTTTCAATACTCTGATACGAACTGTTTCGGCTCCGTGCAGTAGCACTTTGTAAAATGGTTCAAAATACGTAGCCCTCAGATATCTAGCGCCTTTTGGAGGGTGTGCGTTTTTTTCCCCTGGGCAAGGTTCACACTCACCTAACGCCTTTTTGAGGGCGTGGGTTTCTCTCCGATGGGCAAGTATATCTCTGGTTTCAGGGGCTGCACAGGACGATTTGGTGACCAAGTCAGTACAACTTTCCGAGTTGTCAGCCTCTGCCGGCCTGTGCTGTCTGCACGTTTTAAATAAAGTTGCCTTTTCCCCTTTTCTCGGTCCATGCAGAATCCAGTAACCTCTGTTTATAGCGGTTGCTATAGGAACGTCCGTAGGCAGTGGGAGGAAGAAAGACTGGTTGGTACAGAATGAGGAAGGCGGGAACTTCTGCCTCCTCTCAAATGACAGTTCCAATTATGTGCCTTGCTGGCAGTACCTCTTGCATTGGTTCGTTTGTTCATTCTACACCCTAAGATCAGACTTTATAGCTACTGAGAGAGCTCAGTGAGTTAATGCACATATTCTAGAATTAATTCCACTGCAAATAAAACAGCCTTTGGTAAAATGTACCTACTAGAGAGATGTTGGTGGAATCTACCAACGCCCACTTGAATTATACGACAGTATGGGCTGAATTATGTGGCAAGAAAATGGTAAATTATGCAGAGTAATGCTCGGATTACTTACTGGTAATCTCCATTACTCCGATTCCTCCTTTCTTGTCCCATTCCGAACTCTGTGGAGTGAGTGCGCCCATTCACTCCCTTGTCACGCACTGTTAAAGATATTTCTTCTCTTTCTATAAAAGGGAAGGTCAAAGAGTATGTAGCCCTCCTCTCACTGCTGAACATCCTGTTTATCACCAAACAACGGGCTGATGAAAGAACAGGGAGGGAATGGGATGAGGAAGGAAGAATCGGAGTAATGAAGATTATTGGTAAGTAATCTGAGCATTACCTTCTCATCTTCCTTTTCTCCCCCCACTCCAAACTATGTGGAGGAATGCCCAAGCAAAGACCTCTTTCATCAGCCCCTCAAGGTACCAGAAGGACCAAAGTAAAGAATTGCAAATACGATCTTTATTCAACATACAAAAAATGCGAACAAGAAGCAGCCCCTCAAAAAAGACCCCCAGGATGGAAACAGAAGCCTCCGAAGGAACAAAGGGGCAACAGAAACCACCTAAAATGAAGAGTTAGCAGCCATCAAGAGTCCAGAACCAAAAGACAACTCAGAATCCTGCGCCACATGTAACCTGTAATGGGAAATGAAGTTGGAAGGAGAGGACCTAGTGGCGGCCTTGCAGATGTCTTTGAGGGGAATGCCAGACCATTCTGCCCAAGACACAGTTATACCCCATGTAGAACTGGCCTTAACCCCACCTTGGACCTCTCTGCCAAGAGCCTGGTAAGCAGAAAAAATCACCATCTTCACCCAAGACAATCTAGAGGAGGATGGCTTTTTGCCCTCTTTGACAGGGCCAAAGTTGAGAAAAAGACTATCAGAGTGATGAAACTCTGAAGACCACGCTAGATAAATCTTTAGAGCACAGACCACATCCAAAAGAGACAAAGAAGGATCAGAGTCCAAAGCATCCTGCGACAACACATGGAGAACAATCTCCTGGTCATGGTGAAAGGAGGAATTTACTTTCGGCAGGAACTTAGGATCAAGAGAAAGAATGACCCTGTCATCAAAGATACGCATGTAAGGATGTCGACAAACCAGGCTAGTTCATTCCCTCAAATGTCTGGCCATAGTTAATAGCCACAAAAAAAAACACTTCAAGGTAAGGAACTTAAGGGACACTGACTTCAAAGGCTCATGCAGAGAGGACCTCAAATGAGAAAGGACCAGAGGGAGATCCCATGGAGGAAAAGGGTTGCATAGCGTAGGCCTCAGAAACCGATACCCCTGGAACAGTCTAGAGGCCATGCACTCGATAGAAGATAGATTATCCCAGGGGGCACAAAAAGCTTTAATGAAGCACCACTGAAGTTTAAGGGTAGCAAGAGAGAAGCCCTAATGAAATCCCTCCTGTAGAAATTGAAAGATTTCAGGGGTGGGAGCAGACACAGGAGACAAGGACCTTGCACTACTTAACAGAGGAACCTCAATGAGGTGCATACACCCTGTTCATGGAGATGCACCTATAAGACTGAAGAGAACGTGAAACCTTCAGAGAGTGACCTTTTATTCAGGAGATCCTGCCCCTCAACTGCAGAATGAGACAAAAACTTGGCCAGAGTCTGCACAGGAAGAAGAGGGATGGACAGGGGAGAAGGCTCCAGAGGAAGAAGCTACTCCAGGTCCAGAGTTAGAAGCCTGAGAAGAGGAAACCAAGGCCTCCAAACCCACCAAGAAAGGATTACCACCACCTCTTCCCTGAGCAGTCGAGTCAGAAAACTCTGAATCAAGGAAATCAGTGGGAAAGCGTAGAGAAGCCCTAGAGGCCAAGGACTGTTCAGGGCATCGGTCCCAAGGGCACCCTTAGAAAGGTACCTGTAGAGAAAGAGTGGACGCTTGGCATTCAGAGGAGTAGCAAAAAGATCTACCACCGGGACCTCCCCAACGACTGCAAATATAGTAAACACTGAAGGAGCCAGAACAGACTCTTGGGAGAACGGGAATTCCGGACTCAACCGATCCGCCTGACAATTCAATACCCCCTGAATGTGGATGGCCCTCAATCCGAGAAGGTTGGCTTCCACCCAGGACACAAGGAGGTGAGCAAGGACGTTGAGGGAGGAAGACCCAGTGCCAAACTGGCGATTGAGGTAAGACATTGCCGCCCTGTTGTCTACACAGACTATCACCAAGCGACCTCGAAGCCTGTCTGAGAAGAACAACAGGGCATTCCAAACCCCCATCAGCTCCCTCCAAATGGATGACCTTGCACTCTCCGCCATGGTCCAAAGACCCTGAGCTGTGGGAGCCCCGGGCACTGCTCTCAAGCTGCTGGCATCAGTAGTCAAAATCAGAGAATTCAAATAGCAAAGCAGACAGCCGTGCTCCAGAGAAGGAGGATGTAACCACCAGCTGAGTGCTTGCCAGACAAAAGTGGAGACTGGAATCTGAGCATCGTAGTCACCCTTTGCCAGGGTCTAGTGGAGCAGAATATGATGCACAATTGGACCGAAGGTGAAGACTAGCCAAGGCACGGCCTCCAATATCGCTGCCCTAAAAGACAAAAAAAGGCAGACAAGAATAGTAACAGAAACAACCAAAGAGACAAAAGGGTCAGGACACGAAAAGGGTCAACAACAAAAAAGAAAACCCTGTCTACCATCTGTCCCTGAAGTTGCAGCCAAACACCTGCAGAAGCCTCCCGGCGTCTCATCAGGCTCCGAATGAATTGTCTCATTCTGGCACCTCTGGATTCAGGAACACCATCCCATCGATCATGTCAAAAAAGGCCCCAATATACTCCAACCTCTGAGAAGGGACCAGGTGAGGCTTTAAGGGGCTGATCAGAAAACCAAAGTGCTGTCCATGTCTGCCAGTAATTTCTGCAGAGAGGGGCCTGAATAAGAAGATTGTCCAGATACGGATGGACCATTCTTCGCCGAGAATAAAGAAGGCCCATCACCGGAGCCAAGACCTTGGTGAAAATCCAGGAAGATGACCAGTCCGAACTGGACCACCTGGAACTGCCAGTGCAGGAACCCATGGCAAACCTCAGGAACCACTGGGAAGCAGGAGCCACTGTAACATGGAGATATGCGTCCTGAAGATCGATTTTAGACAGGTAATCTCTCTGAGAAATCAGAGAAATCACCTGCTACATGGTGTTCATCTTGAAGTGTAGTGTCAGAAGATAGCTGTTCAGGAAACGCAGGTCTATGAGCATGCAATAATTCCATCTGACCTTCATGACCAGGAACACACAAGAATAACATCTGACACCGCTCTCCTGAGATGGAACATCGAGGAGGGCCTGCTTCAGGACAAGTGAGGCGATACTTTCTTCCAGAGAGACTTTTTTCCCAGGATCCAGAGGCCAGGTGGTCAGAAAGAAGTAGGGTTCACAAAACGTCAGTGAAACATCCAGAGAAACAACTTGAGATACAACCTGAAGAACCCAACTGCTGGCATTCCAAGCTTTCCAAACGCCAAAGAACAGACCGAGGCACCTCACTTTCAGACAGACAGGAGGGGTAAGACTTGTCAGGAAGAATGTTTAACACCACCCTTAGCACTTTACTGACAGGATGCACTTCCAGACTGGGAACCATTTCATTGGAGCCTGGAGCGGTTCTGCTGGAAATCAGTCCTTTCGCTCCTGAACGAACTAATCCAGACACCTCGTACTGCCTTCCTAGGACATCGTCTTGTGACAGAAAGGCTGGGCTTCTGACTTTTGAAAGACGTCCTGGGGACTTCCTCCAGTTCATCACCAAAACGTTTACTACCCCCAAAAGGGCATACGTAATAAACAGTTCTTTAGAGAGGAGTTAACTTTCCAACTGTTATAATGAAGATAAGGCCTTGCAGCAACTGAACTGGTTGTAGCCATTGCCGAAGTCCAAAGAGAATCAAAGGCTATGTCAGAAAGAAACTAAGCTAGTATCTCCAGACGGCCCAACAAGTCAGAAAAATCCTTTCCCTCCTGATCAGTAGCAGAAAGAGATTGGAAATCCTTGACTGAGGACTGAGAAGGGTAAACCCCATAAATCTCGTACAACAAGGATAGACTGAAGCTATCGTGAGACCTCTTCAAAACAGCCTCAACCTTCTAACCCACTGGGTCACTCAATGTTACATCCTCAGATAACACAGACAGTTTCCCAGTGAGACTGGTAATCAAAGGATTCACAACGAGGACCTGAGGAACTTCTGTATCTCCTGGACACAAAGGATGTCCCAGGAGCCCCAAGCACTGAAAATCTGTCAAGATCTCTCTATTCATGCTGCAATATTGAATGAATAGCAGGAATGATAGGAAGTTTAGGAATGGAAGGACGTTGAAACTTACAGAACCACTCCCCATTAGTGCAGGGCTGCTCCATATCTACTGGAAGCTGAAGATTGGAAGATAGGTTAGACACCACAGGTTCCAAGTCCTCCTTGAGAATATACTTCCCCCTAGAAGAAGCACCAGCAGGATTACCTTGATCCTCCCCATCATAATATGAAGGGGGCCAGGATGAAACTGAAGAAGGAGAAGATACAAACCAGGCAGAACCTGAGGAAGAGGCAGGAGACAGCGGCAACGTCTTCCCCTGCTGCCTATTATAAGCTTCAGACGGCTTCATAACCATACCCTGGAGATGCACCTCGGAAAATAGGAGGGGAATGATATCTAACACCCCCCTCACAGACTCCCAAACAGGGTCCCCTAAAAGCAGATGGCCAGAAGTAGGGAAAAGTAGGGACAATCCCTGAATGAGACAGCAGCTGCCTGCAGGGAAACAGCACATAAGCAAACCACGCGCTGCTGCTGCAGCCGCCACAATGGAGCAGGAAAGAGCTGCTGGGTCTCCAGCCACGCTCAAATGAGCATGCCACAGCGGCACCCCCAGTACACAGTGTGTGCCGGATCCATGCAGCTTCCATTCAAGACGCCTAAGTTTACATTAAAACAACACTGCCGCCACCAAAATAACACGGCAAATGATGCTGTGTGCCACCCCCGCTGCCACAATGAAACACAAGGTGTGTAGCAGCCACAAAAAAAATGGGCCCCCAAATGAACTCCCACGGCATCCTGCAAGATGCAGCACCTGTCGCAGCCTGCATCAACACACATGCAACTGCAACATAAAGATAAAGCAGCGGCACCCTCACAGTCTTTGGGCAGGTAGATCAATGAATGAGCTTCACACTGAGTCCGTAGTAGAAAATTGAAAACAAAAAAATACCTGAAAACTCCAAGGGCACCCCAGCAGCCCTTTACAGCCCAACAGCAAGGTTTGTGGGCACACAAAAAAACAGGATATTCAGCAGGAAGAGGAGGGGTTACACACTCTTTGACCTCTTTCAGAGAAAGGGAAGAAACAGCTTTAAAAGTGCATGACAGGGGAGTAAATGGGCACACTCACTCCACATAGTTCGGAAGGGGATGAGGAAGGAAAGATGAGGAGGTGATTATGCTTCACATTTTTTGATAGAATTACTTCATTATTTTGTCATTTGTACTCGTTAACGCTCTGGGCAAATGTTTTACCTTCTTAGTACCAATTTAACACCCAAATACAGTAAGTAATAAGCCAGTCAACCCTTGTGAAGGGTCTTCCACCGTGTGATAACATGTTTAGCAGTGTTTTAAGTAACTGTTGATCCATTTGAGCTAAAAAAAAAATTGGTAAAAATCTGCAAAATTGTGCAGCAGGTGATAGATTATGTGGCAAATGCTTCAAATCCATAATTATGAGGAAAATGCTACAACTGCAAAATTGCATTATTCCAGTGGGCCTGCCTACAGGTGTTGTAATTCTATTACCATAGCTCAGTGGTTTAATGCATGCTAAAGAGATATTAGTGAAGCAGGCCACTGTTTCCTAGCCTAACAATAAAATAATGGCAATTTTTTGGGTAAAAATAACATATGTAATTTTGAGCACTTTGAAGCTGCGGGGTGAGACTGTGACACTTGGCATGCAAGCCATTATATTTGTTTTAATGTTTTCTCCTTGGAATGTTCAATCAGGGTCTGAGTGAATAGGCCTGGGCACCAACATAAAAGTGGCCTCAAGTAGCCAAACAGATAGCTAAAACAGTTGCCCGCGTTTACAAATCAGGCAGTTTTGAACTTGTAAAGACATGCAGTAAAGGTGTTTTGCAAGGTATGGGAGACTGCATGCATTTATACTTGCTTCAGGCAATGTAGGTAGTAATAGCAGGAAAATCAACAGTAACATCCTGCACACTAGACCACAAAAGAGGCCCACGAATAACCAAAAATCGACTCACACACTGCCCCATCAGACTATTCCTTTAGGCACTGTCAGATTGCCCTATAGGCCAGCCTGACCTTGTGTTCATGGTATTTCTCTTGGGAGTCCAGTGACTTGGTAGAGTAGGTGAAATCTTAGGAACACCATCAGAAGCAGAGGAACAAGGAAGCAGGAGACGGCAACGGGAGATGGGTGGCGAAAGGTAAGTACTTAAAAAAAAAATGCTTTCCCTGTTGTCCAATGCCACGTCCCCTTGACATATGCGGCGGCGGCCGCAGAGTGGACGTTGCCGGGAAATCCCTACAATTCACCACCACCCCGGCTGATGATGCTAGACAGTTGCCTACATGACGCTCTGCCAGTGCTTAATTACAGCTGGAGGTTGTCAAAAAGAGTGGTGGGGTGGAGGAGGAACCAGCACTATTTTTGGGGACTGCCACTTATTTTGAGGAGCAGCACTTGTTTTGCCACATCCGGCATTTCAAGGGAGCAACAGAGGGAAAAACAATGGGGAAAGAGGGAGGAAGAAAAAGACAAAAAAAACACAAAGGAAGAAAGCAGAAATCTGCAAGAGTGAGATAATGGGACAGGGTATGTCTGGTTATGGATTAAGGAGGCATCAGGTAGATTTAAGACTACCAGTTTTAGTATTCGACGCGCTGACATTTAATTGCACCGGCCGAGAGCTTCTGAGCAGAGCTTTGGGCACTGCACTCATTCTTTTACACAGCGACGGACCGGCCGTACGGGCTGAGGGACCACAGCCCCATACCTTTTTCCTGACGTGAAAATAATTTGTTAGGCTGAACAAAAGTCAGCCTGACAGATAATCTTCTGGTTCAGGTCAGGCAGTCAGGAGGTGGACATGTGCTAAATGCAGAGACTCCTGGCTGCCTGAGCTGAACTTTGCTGGGCTGAAGAAGTCACAGTCCTGTGGGTGTGATGTCTCTAGCCTAGCAAAGGTGCCTCGAGGTCCTCCCCCTCATGACAAGGGGGAACGTCACTGATTGCTTCGGCCTGGGTGCTTCAGTTTTAAGCCCTGAAGCACCCAGGGCTGAGTGTCAATTAGTGATACCTTGTCACAGAGTGAGGTGAGGTCAGCATTCTCACTGACCCCATCCCGCACTGTGATGAGTTGGGACTGCTGCCTTACCTCATTGGCTGACCTTAGGTTAGCCAATGAGGGAAGGCAGCAGGCCCAACCCTCCTGGGACCTCTGAGGCTTCTCTGTTAGAGCTGCTGAGGTAAATTTTATTTTTTGAGTGTTTGGTGAGTGCATGTGTGTATGAATGTATGTGTATTTGTTAGTGAGTGTTTTGAATGGGTGTGTGAGTGTGGGTGTGAATGAATGGGTGTGAGTGAGGTGTATTTGTGCGTGTGTAACCTACCACCTCCCCCGCTCTCCTCCCTCTTAAAATTACCAGCCGCCACTCCTTTTACAAACTAAGCACTGCACTCTGCCATCCCAACATGGTAGCCACGCCCTAATGCAGCACCACAAAGATATTCATCCCATGTTCTGGCATACATTCTCTGCAGGGGATCACTGGCCCCACATGGATAAATAAGAACTATTGAAGCATGCATTTATGATGCATACATCAAAACCAAGTTAGAAGCAGTGCTTACTTTGAACCGGTGGATGCCAGTGTGGCCCACCGGAACTCCTTTTTTCAGGACTGGCACTTATTTTCCCTTATCAAATATTGGTCGCAAGCAAAACAGAGAAAAACATGCAACTTGGGAAGGAGGAAGAGAAAGACGGAAAACAGGCACAAAGGAGAAAGCCAGGATTGGCAAGAGTGAGATAAAGGGGTCGCAGTGTCTGATGGTGAATTCAACACTACACAGCCTCAGTATTTGTCGCAACAGTGTTTAATAGTACTACCGGAGCACAGCTTTGTTTTACAAATCAAGCACTGGCTCGAAAGTCAAAAAGGTTAATTTGGCAATGGCAACATATTTAACCTTAAGTCACACTGAAAAGTGAATGAGAAGAATGCATACACATCATCATCTGAATTTTGATGGTCACACTGCAAAGTGAATGAGAAGAATGCATACACATCATCATCTGAATTTTGATGGTTAGGCTTGGGAGCATCACCTTTGAGACACTTCCTAGAAAGAACAATAATCAAACACCAATGCTATATGTCAAGCATCTAGCTTAAGGGCCAACATTCTAAAACATTTTAGTATATACCTGTAATGTGTAAGTAACTAATCATCCTTTGGCTTACATCCTTTATAAATACACATAAAAAGTAACATGTTAGCAATATAATGCAAACCAACATAATCCATACTTTAATACCAAAAATGTATGGTGTAGTGCAAAGTAATAACATATATAGTAATCTCAAAGCTCGGCTGATAACGTTTTTGATGCGGTATTGGACCCACTGAGTGCCGCACTGGAAGTGGGCCTTTACTCCTGTTTCGGAAGAAACATCCTGTTCTCATCAAAAGCTTGATTGCAAGTAGCCTGGTATTTCCAGGCACATATCTACCTGCAAAACTCAGATATAACGATATCAGGCAAATAGGCCAAAATGCTGGTTTATACCAGTATGGTATGTTAGTTGCTATTCTAGGTGACAAAACTCCTAATGGCTTGGCAATGACAAATTCAATAGGTCAGACCTCTGAATCCTGGGGAAATGGTAATTTGTCTTTTTTTTATTGCAAGCATAGGACATAACAATAAACAGAAAGAAAGAAAACATACCGCCACCTAAATGCTGTGGCCATGTAGGCCTTGAGCCAACAATGTTATCAGTACCACTTGGGGGGATGGGTTCTAATATGATTTATTGGCAAAGTATGGATGCCTAGAGATGGAAAATATGTGATAGCAAATCACACCTCTTTGTGCCTTTTGTGAGTTACCACTCCACTCACAAAATAACTTGATGTAAATGGAATTTTTTTCATAATTTATATTATTGTAGATTTTATTATTATTAAAAATTAAAATTACAGTAAGTGTGACTATATAAGTTGATCATTATTATAATAGTAATTATGATTATATTAAGTACACCAAGTAAAATGTATGCATTTTTTATTTAATTTTCTTTTTTAAGAGCTGGTGGTGAATGACCATGCAGCAATTTGAAGAAGACTGGAACATGCACATCCTGTCCCTCTGATCCCCAGTATATAATTCATTTATGGTGGAATGTCCAACATGGAGTTACGATGACAAGCCAGCATGTCAGCTCATCATGGAAAACTTTGTTAGAGGCAGCTCAAGTAAGGAATCACATTTCACTGTTAGACACAGTGAGAAATGTGGAAAGCAACATGGTTCCCCAAGTACTTTACCTCAGGAAGTGCAGGAGCCTGTTTACTTTGAAGAGAGATTTACAGACTATTAAGCGAAAAGCTGAAGCAAGTGTGGGTGATGATGCTGGAATGAGTGAGTACACGAGTAAACGATTAAACATAAGAACATCATTAAAGTATAACATGTATGCAGAAGAATGTATATTTTGTGGAAAGATAAAATACTACAAGGGAACATCAATGCCTGAGAAATTATTCAAGGCCATGGAACTTAGAGTTGACAAAAGGCTTTGAGAGTGTGCAACTATTGTGATTCAAAGATCTTAGCAGTTTGTAATAGGGACATAGTAGCTATAGAAGTCCATTATCATATATCTTGTTATAGGAATTATACAAGGGTTAAAGTCAAGGAGAAAGATCATGCATCTAGCTTTCAAACCGATGATCACTACAAGAATATGAGAGATGAAGCATATGATGAACTGTTTCAATACATTAGAACTCTGATTAGCCCTAACAAAGAGGTAATAAGTGTGACGACTCACTGTAAGGCTTGAAATCCTAATGACACACAAGGGAATATAAGGAATTGACAAATCAACCAAGAAGCACATTAGAAGAAAATTGGACTCTGAGTTCGGTGACAGCCTCCACATATTCCCAGACAACCAAGGAAAATTATTGGCCGACCTGATAGTGTCATGCAACAGGACGTTGTAAGATAAAACCAGATTTTGAAAAGAGAACTATCAGTTTTAAAGGTTAGGGCAACAGGCAGGAATACAATGATTGATTAAACATAATTGCACGTAAGAACAATGATTAAAACAAACTAGACATTAACACCATGGCCATATCATCTAGCTGACATTGATAAAGATTCATTTACAGTCCCTGATTACATTAAACCGTAATAGGAAATAGTTCCTATTAGGACTTCTGACTGGAGATCCATAAAACACAAAGCTGTCTAAAAGGGTTGCCTTACTTATGCAATCATTCAGTCGGGACATTATATATTCAGTCACAAATGGCCAGCAGAAACCCCCCCAAGCAATGCTCCCAAATGCCAGTAAAACGCTGACAGGCTAAGTTGAAATCATTCACACTCTAAACAGACTTGGCCATGGGATTTCATATTCACAACTGGAAGAAAATGATATCAGCTTGAGTCTTCAGAAACTTGCTGCTACCTTAAATGAGCAAATTGTCCTTCCAGCCGATATTCAGCCTCATGTCTTCACCAACTTAGCATCGGATAACATTGATAGGCTGGAAGAGACTCTTACTGGTAAGGGGACAACTTATCAAGTCAACAATGTGGCTGTGCAGCCCAAGTTGTCTGGACCACAACATTTTAAAGCTTCTCCCCCAAGCTTTGAGAAACAAAAGCACAAAACATTCATCACCACGAATACTGAAGAATTGTTGATGTATGTTTCCAGTGACTGAGCTTGGCCACAGCCATTGATGACAAGTACCAAGGTCATGCCCGAATGTGTTGCCCAATTGAAGCTTGTACAAAATAAGAACATAATCTGGGTTGTTGCAAGACAAGAAGCGAGCCTCACAGAGATAATACCAAATTGAACAGGATTTAACAGTAGTAGAGACCTAATTAATGTATCATAGGATTCCATTGGCTGCTTGCCCACCATTAATGCCCTTGCAACTGAGTTGACAACTGTTTCTGAAATTTTGAAACAGACAGAGCTGACAAGGGAATCACTCCATTTGGTGAAAATTATAGTGGTCATGGATCAAGCTCTCTAAGCAAAAGCAACTGAGATTGTGTGGAATAATAAAGCAACGTACAACAGAATAATTCTTTGAGTGGGCACCATCCACACCATTTGCAATGTTATGTCCATTCCGGGAAAATGCTTTCAAGGCGCTGGCCTTTGCGACCTTTGCATTAAAGCAGACATAATGGCAGAAGGATCAGTATCAGTAGTAGAAGGTCATATGTAAAATTGTGCAGTTCGAGTACACAAGTGTGTGAATGAAGCTATGTTGAAACTGGCCTGGTTAGAATGAATCCCATGGGTGGAGAAGAATTATGAAGAGAACATTCAGGTAGTCTACTTCTTCATTGAGGATGTTAATGAGTTTGCAGAAGACCTATGCCAACAGAGATTAGACAACCTCTTTCAGTATGCTGCCTTTCCAAAGTAAAACAGCTTTGGAATGTATTCCTGCAACATCTTCGTCATGACGATGGAGATCTCTCTGCATTTTGGATGTCGTATGTGGATATTGTTGAAAATTTCATGCTGGCTCTGCTGGCATTTACATCTTACTGCCATATGCTCTATGATCCCATGGTGTTTTGCGTATGACAGGATGAACTACAATAGATATCTTCCTGTATACTATGCCAAAATAACATTACTTGCAGTGATACATCTAGAGATACACCTCAACTTCTTCAACTGATGTTTTTCAGTTCAACTGTCTAATGTTAATCCGTTAGGACAAATTCCGATCGATCAAGCATTGGAGGTAACAGTCAACAAAGACACACAGACTCTGGGTGGTATGACAAGGCTCAACCTCAAGACGGGTGCTGTGAAAAGATATTATATGACAGTTAAACATAGAAGAGTCTTTTTGGGTCACATAAGGGAAATGGTTTGTAACAATAGATCAGATCTCACTCACACAGACGTACATAAGTAACAAATTGAAAAATATGAAGATACTGTTACAAGAGCTTTTATTCTGGTTCAAAGCTGGAAAAAACAATTTGTTAGGCCACATGATCTCATTAATCTCTCCACGGCAAAAAAGGCATCTCAAGACATAATATCTGACAAAATGAAGTTGCATACGTTGCATGAAATAGGTGAACAGTGCTATACAGACTTCAAACTTGAGCAACTTCAGAATAATCCACCTATTAAGAGGTTTCATGACCCAATGAAAATGAACAAACTAAAAACCTTCACTGACATATCCAAGAAGAAGGCAGTGAACAGCAATGGCAGAACAATCATCATGAAAGCAAACAAAACACTAGTTGGTCAAATCATTGTGACACCACAGAATCAGAACCTTCAAATGGCAGATGTACTCTCTCATCCCTTAAGATCTTTACCATGGCCTTTAGCAACTCCAGAAGGTCTATTGCAAAAGACAAAGAAAGCTATTTTAGCAACATACTTGCAGAAAAACATTAACCCTGCAGAGGAACTACCTGGAAATTGAGCAACACTGATTGATGGTATGGTTCTTGTTCAAGGAGTAAAACGAGAGGAATCAAACTTTGGTGAGGTGGCTATGTCTGTCTTGTCCATGGCATTGCGGGAAGGAAATAGGAGTCAAAGACACAAAGTTGTGTTTGATACGTACACTATAGCGTCTATTAAGAACAGTGAAAGGACAATCAGAGGGAAGATCCCAGGCACCAGTTACAGAGCATCTCACCTTCCCATATTGTCAGACACTGGAGCAAATTCCTAAGCCACATAAGGAATAAAATAACTCTAATCACAATTCTTATTAATAAATGGAGGAAACCAGAGTATTTTGTAAAGCTTGAGAATAAAACACTGTTCATGAACAGTGAGGATAAATTCTACAAAATCACATTGAAGGGGGCCACAAAGGGCCTGATCTGAACAGTACACACGAAGAAGCAGATGGTCGTCTGTTGCTGTATGCTGCACACACTGTGCTAATGAGGGTTATGAGGCAGTGATGATCAGCTCAGATGACACCGATGAGTTTATTATGTGTTTGGGATTTCATAACAGAATCATGGCTCAATTGTTTCTGAAATGTAGTATTAAAATACGCATGTGAGTACTTGGCATTGGGAAAATAGCTTAAACTCTTGGTGAAAATGTTTGTTGCGATATGATAGGTCTCCATGTGTTTACTGGATGCGACACTGTAAGCGCATTTACAAGAAAAGGAAAAGTAAGTGCATCCAAAATCCTGTCTGCCAATAAACATATGCAAAAACAACAAGTGATGGACAAAATGCTGAACAATGTCGAACAATCACCCCCAGTACAGAGATCTGGGCCTAAATCCATCGTTTTTTTGCTGCCCACGCCATTCCAGTTTGAACCCAGCCATATGCAAATCAGTCTTGACCCTGTTCCCCATGGGAACAGTCCAGCCCGAACTGCCAGGCCAGGTCTTCCCTGGACTGGAAACAAGCATCCTGGGACCGGTTTCGGGGTTTCACCCCTCATCAGCCAGGCTAGCTTGAATCCAGTGGCATGGGAAGCACGGGACCCACGCCTGGGCATACCCTTCCCACTTAGGGCGACAAATGCAAAAACAAGTGATGGACGGAATGCTGAACAATGTTGAACATTCACCCTCAGTACAGAGATCTGGGCCTAAATCCATCGTCCCAGGATGCTTGTTTCCGGTCCAGGGAGGACCTGGCCTGGCAGTTCGGGCTGGACTGTTCCCATGGGGAACAGGGTCAAGACTGATTTGCATATGGCTCGGGTCCAAACTGGGGTGGCATGGTGAGTAAAAGAACGATGGATTAAATCCAGATCTGTGACTGGGGGAGAGTGTTTGCATTGTCAGCACTCCGTCCATCATCCTTTTGTGTTGCTAAAGTTGCCCTAAGTGGGAAGGGTATGTCCATACGTGGGTCCCTTGCTCACTGTGCCACTGGAATCAAGCAAGCCTGGCTGAAGATGGGTGATACCCTGAAACCGGTCTCAGGATGCTTGTTTCCGGTCCAGGGAGGACCTGGCCTGGCAGTTCGGGCTGGACTGTTCCCATGGGGAACACGGTCAAGATTGATTTGCATATGGCTGGGTCCAAACTGGGGTGGCATGGTGAGCAAAAGAACGATGGATTAAACCCAGATCTGTGACTGGGGGAGAGTGTTTGCATTGTCAGCACTCCGTCCATCATCCTTTTGTGTTGCTAAAGTTGCCCTAAGTGGGAAGGGTATGCCCAGACGTGGGTCCCTTGCTCACTGTGCCACTGGAATCAAGCTAGCCTGGCTGAAGATGGGTGATACCCTGAAACCGGTCCCAGGATGCTTGTTTCCGGTCCAGGGAGGACCTGGCCTGGCAGTTCGGGCTGGACTGTTCTCATGGGGAACAGGGTCAAGACTGATTTGCATATGGCTGGGTCCAAACTGGGGTGGCATGGTGAGCAAAAGAACGATGGATTAAACCCAGATCTGTGACTGGGGGAGAGTGTTTGCATTGTCAGCACTCCATCCATCATCCTTTTGTGTTGCTAAAGTTTCCCTAAGTGGGAAGGGTATGCCCAGACGTGGGTCCCTTGCTCACTGTGCCACTGGAATTAAGCTAGCCTGGCTGAAGATGGGTGATACCCTGAAACCGGTCCCAGGATGCTTGTTTCCGGTCCAGGGAGCACCTGGCCTGGCAGTTCGGGCTGGACTGTTCCCATGGGGAACAGGGTCAAGACTGATTTGCATATGGCTGGGTCCAAACTGGGGTGGCATGGTGAGCAAAAGAACAATGGATTAAACCCAGATCTGTGACTGGGAGAGAGTGTTTGCATTGTCACACTCCGTCCATCATCCTTTTGTGTTGCCAATAAACATACACAGGAAACATTTTCGCAGCACAGAATTGAATGGGATCTCTCTGAAGAACTAATGGACAAATTGTAGCAATTCTCATGCTTATTTAATGCACCAAAATCTTCAGTTCATCATGTGAATGACTTGAGATATCACTATTCTGCTCAAAGAAGGGTGCAATAGACAGTCATTAACTTTCACCTTGCAGGGACTGTCTAAAGAAAAAAGCCGGACATGTGAATTTATCAAGCCGCTATAAGCAAGAGATGTCTTCTGAATGATCCACAGACACATAGGCCCTCATTCCGAGCCTGGCGGGCGGCGGAGGCCGCCCGCCAGGCTTCCCCCCTCCGAAATACCGCTCCGCGGTCGTAAGACCGCGGAGGGTATTCCGAGTTTTCCCCTGGGCTGGCGGGCGGTCTTCACAAGACCGCCCGCCAGCCCAGGGGAAAACTCCCTTCCCACGATGACGCCGGCTCGTAATAGAGCCGGCGGAGTGGGAAGGTGCGACGGGTGCAGTTGCACCCGTCGCGTATTTCAGTGTCTGCTTTGCAGACACTGAAATACTTTTAGGGGCCCTCTTACGGGGGCCCCTGCCGTGCCCATGCCATAGGCATGGGCACGGCAGGGGCCCCCAGGGGCCCCGCGACTCCCCCTCCCGCCATCCGGTTCCCGGCGGGAGAACCGCCAGGAACTGGATGGCGGGAGGGGGAGTCGGAATCCCCATGCCGGCGCCTTGGAGGATTCCTTTGGGGCAGCGGGAAACCGGCGGGAGACCGCCGGTTTCCCTTCTCTGACCGCGGCTGAGCCGCCGCGGTCAGAATGCCCCGCGGGGCACCGCCGGCCTGTCGGCGGTGCCACCGCGTCCCACGGCCCTGGCGGACTTGTTCCGCCAGGGTCGTAATGACCCCCATAGTCTAATTGGGAGACAGTGGAAGTTGGAAAAACACAAGAGAGCAGAGCAAATGGTAGTGGAATGGATGGTTGGGTAGCCAGCACCTCAGGCTATGTTAGATCTACTAGCTTGCAACTACATTAGGAACTAGAAACTGCCACAATGACATCAAAGAGTCACCAGGAGCAAACAAGAGGGAATTGGAGATGAAGGAAACACCTTTAACTGAAGTTAACTTGGCAGAGAAAACAATAACAGACACCAAAGTAAAGGTGTTTCAATTAGATCTCACTTTCTGCCCTTCTATGAACTTAGACTATACAAAGACATACATTGATCTTTACAGATTTGTGAGAAAACTTAAGCTAATGAAGGTACATACTTTACAGCCTCCAAGAAGAAGTGGTACAGACAGCAGTATTCCTTAGCCAATCAATATTTTGACGGGGGAAGAAATACAGGCGTTGCATATACTACAGGAATTGGAGGATCTAGCACCAGCGAATATAGAAACAACCATAGATAACATTGTGGAGATGCTGGAGAGTGCTGGCATTTCACAACGGAGTGGGAGAAGTAGCTTTAAGGCGAAATCACATTTCATTCCTCAAACCCCGGTAAGACTGCTTCCATGAGGCAGTCTACAAGCTTTGGAGGCCTCAATGACATATTTAAGATGGAAAGATGACAAGTCAAACAATAACATTCCTTGAGATCAAAAGCAAGCAATATTATTCCTCAAAAATGATGATAAAATAGTAATAAAGCCTTCAGACAAGGCGGGAAACATTGTACTGCAAACTATTGAACAGTATTTGACAGAAGCTTTGAGACAGCTGAATGACAGTACATGTTACCAGCCTATTAGAAAATTGCAGTATTTGGGAAGCATACAAGCCTTTTATGATCTGTTGTATTTTTGGAAAGGTTATGGAGGTAGGGGAGCTTTAGAGCATGATGAATATTAGTTTTTTAGGGTGGAGCACCCACGTATTCCCACATTCTATCACATTCCAAAAATACACAAGAATGCAAAAGTTCCACCAGAACGTCCCATAGTAGCATCCAAGGGAAGTCTATTGGAAAATGATGCAATTTTTTTAGATGTTTTTCTTTTTCCCTTTGTTAAAGACTTAAGATCTTATACTAGAGACACAACTGATTTCATGAGGATCATTGAGGGTATACAGCTGGGAACAAATTGTCCTACTCATCACTTTACCCATAACAAGCTTTTATACTTGTATCTCTCATGAATTGGGACTAAAGGCGGTGGAATTTCTCTTGAAGAGTAGACCTCTGTAGTATCATGAGCACAATGTGATCATTTTGCCGTTAATATTGTTTTGTTTGCATAATAATATTTTTTTATTTGCAGGATAGCTGTAAGGGACTGCTATGGGCACGTGCTTTGCCCCCAGTTACACAATACCTTTTGTGGGCTGGTGAGAGAAGCGCATGGCCTGGGTGGAGGAGAACAATGGTTTGGTGGAACAGGTGGCCCTATGTGCTCGTTATATTGATGATTTGTTCATTTTATGGAGGGTCTCACGGGAATCAACTGAAACAAATATTGAGAGATTAAACACCAGTTCCCTCAATCTAAGATTTACTAGTCAAATCAGCCATACTGCGGTACGGTTCTTAGATATCCTTGTGTAATTAATTATAACTGGCCGCATACAGCATTGTATAGGAAGCCGACAGCAAGTAACTCTTTACTACACACAAAGAGTTCACATCCCAGCACCCTAATTAACAGCATACCGGGTGGACAACTATTCCGCATCAAGCACAATTTTTCATCGCCCAGAAAATATGCAGAGGCAGAAAGGGACATGTGAGGGGGTTTGAAACGAGAGGATACTCCAAGAAGGTACTTCAACAAGCATCTCCAAAAGTACAGCTAGTGTAAAGACAGAGTCTATTGATGCAAAATCTGAAAGCTGCATTGAAACAATAGGGGGAGAAGGTATCAGATTAATTACCAATTTTTCAACAGACTCCAAGCATTTCTATCAGATTTTGAGAAAAAATTAGCAAATTTTAACTACGGATAATATCATTGTGCCAAAATTGCCTTTGGCTCCACAGGTGACATACATGAAAAGCACCTCTTTCAAAGACCTACTCGTACGTAGTCATTACAAAGAAAACAAGCATTTGCAATGCAATGGGCCTTGCGTTAGCTTGAGTTAGAGCCATAAGCGCTGTAAACTCCTAACTGGACTTTTCTTGCCACATAAACTGAAAATAAAAATATGAACAGTTTCACATAAGTAAGCCCACGGCCATGAAGCAAACACACAAAAGGAAACAGGTTTGCTCGCCCTGAAACGTATTGGCAAAAGTGCAATTATCCATGTAACAGGGTCGATTTTATCCAAAGCACTCTACTACTGCCCAGTGAGATTTCACTACCCACAAAACAAAGAGAAAAAGTAGTCCAGAAACCATACGGAAAGCATGGAGCCTCGTATGTTTTCAGTAGTTGCCCGGTGCGCTCAAGGAGGGCTAAACACCAGAAAAGGCATGATGTATACATGCATTTCACTAATGAAATCAAGTGGATTTTAAAAGGCAAGCCCACGAACTAACCAAACAGATGGGCGTGACATGGGCGTGGCTACAAGCCCGTAGAGAGATTACAGGGACAGAGCGCTTTGCTCACTCGACCCTAAAAAATGAATACGTCTAAGATTACAGGATTTTCTTTCTGTGTGCACGCTGCAAAATTTGCAAGCCTAGACAGAAGGTGAAGGATTAGAAGGGGGAGAAAAAGAAGAAACCCCATAATTAAATATTTGAACTACAATTCAGATTATGTGATCTACTGTCTGGTATGCCCTTGCAACATGAAGTATTTGGGAAGTACAGTACAGCCTGCCAAGAAAGGGATACTTGAACATATTCATGCTATAGCACACAGAAATGTCACTTATCCAGTGGCCAGGCATTTTCAAATAAAATACAATAGTGACAGGGATCTTCTTAGTTTTTTCAGTAGAGATGAGAGAGGGGGTGACAGACTGCAGAAACTGAGACAACTAAGGTCCTGCTTCATCATTGAACTGCGGACAAAAATACCCAGGGTCTGAACAGTGATGAAGAATTGTGGACATATATATGATGAATATCATATAGGTATTGGCAGAGAGATAGGAGGTGAGACATGCCCATTCAGGGAAAAATAGTTATGGTCTTCAGAAGGACTGTTCATGACATTCAGGCATGGGAGTCTTATATGCCCTCTTTTTGAGCAAGTGCCAGAGGTTGGTGGTGGCTGATATAGTTTAAGACTGCCTCACCATAAATTGTTGAATAATATTAATTGTGAGTATGTATGAGAGATAGCCCTCTGTGAGATGCAAACAGAAGGGTTCAACCCTGATAATAATGTAATTAGTGGGTACATTATGCAAGCATTTTAATGAAAGGTGGCTATACTTGGCTATACTTGAGTTAAAAAAAATGAGTGTAAACACATTTTAAGATAGCTGTCGTAGTACCCATTGACTTTGTATAACTAATCTTCCTAGTCCGCTTTCTATGTTGTGTTCCAAGAGTGTGCTGGTGAGCCAATTAATTTAGTGTATTTTAAAGTGGATGATATGCTCGCATGCATAACACTGACGGAGGCGGAGTGCTGAAACGCTTTTGTTTTGTTTCTTTTTTGTCTTTGTGGCATAATAAATCTTTGAATCAATACACTCCGCGAGTGTGCGAGATCTACCCTTGGATTGAATGAAAATATCGTGAGCCCGCACTCACGAGGCCTCCCACCCACTGCGTTGGTGAGTGGCAGCGTTGACGGTACCAGTGAGATGGATATATATGTATATATATATATATATATATATATATATATATATATATATATATATATATGTATATATATATATATATAAAATTGCCTTTGGCTCCACAGGTGACATACATGAAAAGCACCTCTTTCAAAGACCTACTCGTACATAGTCATTACAAAGAAAACAAGCATTTGCAATGCAATGGGCCTCGCGTTAGCTTGAGTTAGAGCTATAAGCATTGTAAACTCCTAACTGGACTTTTCTTGCCACATAAATTGAAAATAAAAATATGAACAGTTTCACATAAGCGGGCCAAAGGCCATGAAGCAAACACACAAAAGGAAACAGGTTAGCTCGCAGTGAAACGTATCAGCAAAAGTACAATTATCCATGTTACCTACAAAAGTGCAATTATCCATGTAACAGGGTCGATTTTATCCAAAGCACTCTACTTCTGCCCAGCGAGATCACACTACCCACAAAACAAAGAGAAAAAGTAGTCCAGAAACCATACGGAAAGCATGGAGCCTTGTATGTTTTCAGTAGTTGCCCGGTGCGCTCAAGGGGGGCTAAACACCGGAAAAGGCATGATGTATGCATGCCTCTCACTAATGAAATCAAGTGGATTTTAAAAGGCAAGCCCACGAACCAACCAAACTGATGGGCGTGACATGGGCGTGGTTACAAGCCTGTAGAGAGATAACAGGGGCAGAGCGCTTTGCGCACTCAACCCTAAAAAATGAATAAGTCTAAGATTACAGGATTTTCTTTCTGTGTGCATGCTGCAAAGCTTGCAAGCCTAACCAGAAGGTGAAGTATTACAAGGGGGAGGAAAAGAAGAAACCCCATAATTAAATATTCAAACTGCAATTCAGATTATGTGATCTACTGTCTGGTATGCCCTTGCAACATGAAGTATTTGGGAAGTACAGTACAGTCTGCCAAGAAAGGGATACTTGAACATATGCATGCTATAGCAAACAGAAATGTCACTTATCCAGTGGCCAGGCATTTTCAAATAAAATACAATAGTGACAGGGATCTTTTTAGGTTTTTCTGTAGAGATGAGAGATGGGGTGACAGACTGCAGAAACTGAGACAACTAAGGTCCTGCTTCATCATTGAACTGCGGACAAAAATACCCAGGGTCTGAACAGTGATGAAGAATTGTGGACACATATAGGATGAATATCATATAGGTATTGGCAGGGAGATAGGAGGTGAGACATGCCCATTCAGGGCAAAATAGTTATGGTCTTCAGAAGTACTGTTCATGACATTCAGGCATGGGAGTCTTATATGCCCTCTTTTTGAGCTAGTGCCAGAGGTTGGTGGTGGCTGATATAATTTAAGACTGCCTCACCATATATTGTTGAATAATATTAATTGTGAGTATGTATGAGAGATAGCCCTCTGTGAGATCCAAACAGAAGGGTTCAACCCTGATAATAATGTAATTAGTGGGTACATTATGCAAGCATTTTAATGAAAGGTGGCTATACTTGGCTATACTTGAGTTAAAAAAATGAGTGTAAACACATTTTAAGATAGCTGTCGTAGTACCCATTGACTTTGTATAACTATTCTTCCTAGTCTGATTTCTATGTTGTGTTCCAAGACTGTGCTGCCGAGCCAATGAATTTAGTGTATTTTAAAGTGGATGATATGCTCGCATACATAACACTGACGGAGGAGGAGTGCTGAAACACTTTTGTTTTGTTTCTTTTTTGTGGCATAATAAATCTTTGAATCAATACACTCCGCGAGTGTGCAAGATCTATCCTTGGATTGAATGAACATATCGTGAGCCCGCCCTCACGAGTCCTCCCACCCACTGCTTTGGTGAGTGGCAGCGTTGACGGTACCAGTGAGATGGATATATATGTACATATATATATATATAAAATTGCCCTTGGCTCCACAGGTGACATACATGAAAAGCCCCTCTTTCAAAGACCTACTCGTACATAGTCATTACAAAGAAAACAAGCATTTGCAATGCATTGGGCCTCGCGTTAGCTTGAGTTAGAGCTATAAGCGTTGTAAACTCCTAACTGGACTTTTCTTGCCACATAAACTGAAAATAAAAATATGAACAGTTTCACATAATCGAGCCCACGGCCATGAAGCAAACACACAAAAGGAAACAGGTTAGCTCGCAGTGAAACGTATCAGCAAAAGTACAATTATCCATGTTACCTACAAAAGTGCAATTATCCATGTAACAGGGTCGATTTTATCCAAAGCACTCTACTACTGCCCAGCGAGATCGCACTACCCACAAAACAAAGAGAAAAAGTAGTCCAGAAACCATACGGAAAGCATGGAGCCTTGTATCTTTTCAGTAGTTGCCCGGTGCGCTCAAGAAGGGCTAAACACCGGAAAAGGCATGATGTATGCATGCCTCTCACTAATGAAATCAAGCAGATTTTAAAAGGCAAGCCCACGAACCAACCAAACTGATGGGCGTGACATGGGCGTGGTTACAAGCCCGTAGGGGGATAACAGGGACAGAGCTCTTTGCACACTCGACCCTAAAAAATGAATAAGTCTAAGATTACAGGATTTTCTTTCCGTGTGCACGCTGCAAAGCTTGCAAGCCTAGCCAGAAGGTGAAGGATTACAAGGTGGAGAAAAAGAAGAAAACCCATAATTAAATATTTGAACTGCAGTTCAGATTATGTGATCTACTGTCTGGTATGCCCTTGCAACATGAAGTATTTGGGAAGTACAGTACAGCCTGCCAAGAAAGGGATACTTGAACATATGCATGCTATAGCAAACAGAAATGTCACTTATCCAGTGGCCAGGCATTTTCAAATAAAATACAATAGTGACAGGGGTCTTCTTAGGTTTTTCTGCCTGGATCAGTTCAGTAGAGATGAGAGAGGGGATGACAGACTGCAGAAACTGAGACAACTTAGGTCCCGCTTCAACATTGAACTGCGGACGAAAATACTCAGGGTCTGAACAGTGATGAAGAATTGTGGACACATATATGATGAATATCATATAGGTATTGGCAGGGAGATAGGAGGTGAGACATGCCCATTCAGGGCAAAATAGTTATGGTCTTCAGAAGGACTGTTAATGACATTCAGGCTTGGGAGTCTTATATGCCCTCTTTTTGAGCAAGTGCCAGAGGTTGGTGGTTGCTGATATAATTTAGCACTGCCTCACCATATATTGTTGAATAATATTAATTGTGAGTATGTATGAGAGATAGCCCTCTGTGAGATGGAAGCAGAAGGGTTGAACCCTGATAATAATGTAATTAGTGGGTACATTATGCAAGCATTTTAATGAAAGGTGGCTATACTTGGCTATACTTGAGTTAAAAAAATGAGTGTAAACACATTTTAAGATAGCTGTCGTAGTACCCATTGACTTTGTATAACTATTCTTCCTAGTCCGCCTTCTATGTTGTGTTCCAAGAGTGTGCTGCCGAGCCAATGAATTTAGTGTATTTTAAAGTGGATGATATGCTCGCATACATAACACTGACGGAGGCGGAGTGCTGAAACGCTTTTGTTTTGTTTCTTTTTTGTCTTTGAGGTATAATAAAACTTTGAATCTATACACTCCGCGAGTGTGCGAGATCTACCCTTGGATTGAATGAACATATCGTGAGCCCGCCATCACGAGTCCTCCCACCCACTGCGTTGGTGAGTGGCAGCGTTGACGGTACCAGTGAGATGGATATATATGTACATACATATATATATATATATATATATATATATATATATATATATAATTGCCTTTGGCTCCACAGGTGACATACATGAAAAGCACCTCTGTCAAAGACCTACTCGTACATAGTCATTACAAAGAAAACAAGCATTTGCAATGTACTGGGCCTCGCGTTAGCTTGAGTTAGAGCTATAACCGTTGTAAACTCCTAACTGGACTTTTCTTGCCACATAAACTGAAAATAAAAATATGAACAGTTTCACATAAGCGAGCCCACGGCCATGAAGCAAACACACAAAAGGAAACAGGTTAGCTCGCAGTGAAACGTATCAGCAAAAGTACAATTATCCATGTTACCTACAAAAGTGCAATTATCCATGTAACAGGGTCGATTTTATCCAAAGCACTCTACTACTGCCCAGCGAGATCGCACTACCCACAAAACAAAGAGAAAAAGTAGTCCAGAAACCATACGGAAAGCATGGAGCCTCGTATATTTTCAGTAGTTGCCCGGTGCGCTCAAGGAGGGCTAAACTCCAGAAAAGGCATGATGTATGCATGCCTCTCACTAATGAAATCAAGTGGATTTTAAAAGGCAAGCCCACGAACCAACCAAACTGATGGGCCTGACATGGGCGTGGTTACAAGCCCGTAGGGAGATAACAGGGACAGAGCGCTTTGCGCACTCGACCCTAAAAAATGAATAAGTCTAAGATTACAGGATTTTCTTTCCATGTGCAGGCTGCAAGGCTTGCAAGCCTAGCCAGAAGGTGAAGGATTACAAGGGGGAGGAAAAGAAGAAACCCCATAATTAAATATTCGAACTGCAATTCAGATTATGTGATCTACTGTCTGGTATGCCCTTGTAACATGGAGTATTTGGGAAGCACAGTGCAGCCTGCCATGAAAGGGATACTTGAACGTATGCGTGCTATAGCAAACAGAAATGTCACTTATCCAGTGGCCAGGCATTTTCTAATTAAATACAATAATGACAGGGATCTTCTTAGGTTCTTCAGTAGAGATGAGAGAGCGGGTGACAGACTGCAGAAAATTAGACAACTAAGGTCCCGCTTCATCATTGAACTGCGGACGAAAATACCCAGGGTTTGAACAGTGATGAAGAATTGTGGACACATATATGATGAATATCATATAGGTATTGGCAGGGAGATAGGAGGTGAGACATGCCCATTCAGGGTAAAATAGTTATGGTCTTCAGAAGGACTGTTCATGACATTCAGGCATGGGAGTCTTATATGCCCTCTTTTTGAGCAAGTGCCAGAGGTTGGTGGTGGCTGATATAATTTAAGACTGCCTCACCATATATTGTTGAATAATATTAATTGTGAGTATGTATGAGAGCTAGCCCTCTGTGAGATGCAAACAGAAGGGTTCAACCCTGATAATAATGTAATTAGTGGATACATTATGCAAGCATTTTAATGAAAGGTGGCTATACTTGTCTATACTTGAGTTAAAAAAATGACTGTAAACACATTTTAAGATAGCTGTCGTAGTACCCATTGACTTTGTATAACTATTCTTCCTAGTCTGCTTTCTATGTTGTGTTCCAAGAGTGTGCTGCCGAGCCAATGAATTTAGTGTATCTTAAAGTGGATGATATGCTCGCATATATAACACTGACGGAGGAGGAGTGCTGAAACGCTTTTGTTTTGTTTCTTTTTTGTTGCATAATAAATCTTTGAATCAATACACTCCGCGAGTGTGCGAGATCTATCCTTGGATTGAATTAACATATCGTGAGCCCGCCCTCACGAGTCCTCCCACCCATTGCGTTGGTGAGTGGCAGCGTTGACGGTTCCAGTGAAATGGATATATATGTACATATATATATATATATATATATATATATATATATATATATATATATATATAAAATTGCCTTTGGCTCCACAGGTGACATACATGAAAAGCACCTCTTTCAAAGACCTACTTGTACATAGTCATTACAAAGAAAACAAGCATTTGCAATGTACTAGGCCTCGCGTTAGCTTGAGTTAGAGCTATAAGCGTTGTAAACTCCTAACTGGACTTTTCTTGCCACATAAACTGAAAATAAAAATATGAACAGTTTCACATAAGCGAGCCCATGGCCATGAAGCAAACACACAAAAGGAAACAGGTTAGCTCGCAGTGAAACGTATCAGCAAAAGTACAATTATCCATGTTACCTACAAAAGTGCAATTATCCATGTAACAGGGTCGATTTTATCCAAAGCACTCTACTACTGCCCAGCGAGATCGCACTACCCACAAAACAAAGAGAAAAAGTAGTCCAGAAACCATACGGAAAGCATGGAGCCTCGTATATTTTCAGTAGTTGCCCGGTGCGCTCAAGGAGGGCTAAACCCCGGAAAAGGCATGATGTATGCATACCTCTCACTAATGAAATCAAGTGGATTTTAAGAGGCAAGCCCACGAACCAACCAAACTGATGGGCGTGACATGGGCGTGGTTACAAGCCTGTAGAGAGATAACAGGGACAGAGCGCTTTGCGCACTCGACCCTAAAAAATGAATAAGTCTAAGATTACAGGATTTTCTTTCCCTGTGCACGCTGCAAAGCTTGCAAGCCGAGCCAGAAGGTGAAGGATTACAAGGGGGAGAAAAAGAAGAAAACCCATAATTAAATATTTGAACTGCAGTTCAGATTATCTGATCTAAAGTCTGGTATGCCCTTGCAACATGAAGTATTTGGGAAGTACAGTACAGCCTGCCAAGAAAGGGATACTTGAACATATGCATGCTTTAGCAAACAGAAATGTCACTTATCCAGTAGCCAGGCATTTTCAAACAAAATACAATAGTGACAGGGGTCTTCTTAGGTTTTTCTGCCTGGATCAGTTCAGTAGAGATGATAGAGGGGATGACAGACTGCAGAAACTGAGACAACTAAGGACCCGCTTCATCATTGAACTGCGGACAAAAATACCCAGGGTCTGAACAGTGATGAAGAATTGTGGACACATATATGATGAATATCATATAGGTATTGGCAGAGAGATAGGAGGTGAGACATGCCCATTCAGGGCAAAATGTTTATGGTCTTCATAAGGACTGTTAATGACATTCACGCATTGGGAGTCTTATATGCCCTCTTTTTGAGCAAGTGCCAGAGGTTGGTGGAGGCTGATATAATTTAAGACTGCCTCACCATATATTGTTGAATAATATTAATTGTGAGTATGTATGAGAGATAGCCCTCTGTGAGATGCAAACAGAAGGGTTCAACCCTGATAATAATGTAATTAGTGGGTACATTATGCAAGCATTTTAATGAAAGGTGGCTATACTTGAGTTAAAAAAATGAGTGTAAACACATTTTCAGATAGCTGTCGTAGTACCCATTGACTTTGTATAACTATTCTTCCTAGACCGCTTTCTATGTTGTGTTCGAAGAGTGTGCTTCTGAGCCAATGAATTTAGTGTATTTTAAAGTGGATGATATGCTCGCATACATAACAGTGACGGAGGCGGAGTGCTGAAACGCTTTTGTTTTGTTTCTTTTTTGTCTTTGTGGCATAATAAATCTTTGAATCAATACACTCCACGAGTGTGCGATATCCACCCTTGGATCGACTAAACATATCGTGAGCCTGCCCTCATGAGTCCTCCTACCCACTGCGTTGGTGAGTGGCAGCGTTGACGGTACCAGTGAGATGGATATATATGCACATATATATATATATATATATAAAATTGCCTTTGGCTCCACAGGTGACATACAGGAAAAGCACGTCTTTCAAAGACTTACTCGTACATAGTCATTACAAAGAAAACAAGCATTTGCAATGCAATGGGCCTCGCGTTAGCTTGAGTTAGAGCTATAAGCGTTGTAAACTCCTAACTGGACTTTTCTTGCCACATAAACTGAAAATAAAAATATGAACAGTTTCACACAAGCAAGCCCACGGCCATGAAGCAAACACACAAAAGGAAACAGGTTAGCTCGCAGTGAAACGTATCAGCAAAAGTACAATTATCCATGTTATCTACAAAAGTGCAATTATCCATGTAACAGGGTCCATTTTATCCAAAGCACTCTACTTCTGCCCAGCGAGATCGCACTACCCACAAAACAAAGAGAAAAAGTAGTCCAGAAACCATACGGAAAGCATGGAGCCTCGTATGTTTTCAGTAGTTACCCAGTGCGCTCAAGGGGGGCTAAACACCGGAAAAGTCATGATGTATGCATGCCCCTCACTAATGAAATCAAGTGGATTTTAAGAGGCAAGCCCACGAACCAACCAAACTGATGGGCGTGACATGGGCGTGGTTACAAGCCTGTAGAGAGATAACAGGGACAGAGCGCTTTGCGCACTCGACCCTAAAAAATGAATAAGTCTAAGATTACAGGATTTTCTTTCCGTGTGCACGCTGCAAAGCTTGCAAGCCTAGCCAGAAGGTGAAGGATTACAAGGGGGAGAAAAAGAAGAAACCCCATAATTAAATATTTGAAATGCAATTCAGATTATGTGATCTACTGTCTGGTATGCCCTTGCAACATGAAGTATTTGGGAAGTACAGTACAGCCTGCCAAGAAAGGGATACTTGAACATATGCATGCTATAGCAAACAGAAATGTCACTTATCCAGTGGCCAGGCATTTTTAAATAAAATACAATAGTGACAGGGATCTTCTTAGGTTTTTCAGTAGAGATGAGAGATGGGGTGACAGACTGCAGAAACTGAGACAACTAAGGTCCTGCTTCATCATTGAACTGCGGACGAAAATACCCAGGGTCTGAACAGTGATGAAGAATTGTGGCACATATATGATGAATATCATATAGGTATTGGCAGGGAGATAGGAGGTGAGACATGCCCATTCAGGGCAAAATAGTTATGGTCTTCAGAAGGACTGTTCATGACATTCAGGCATGGGAGTCTTATATGCCCTCTTTTTGAGCAAGTGCCAGAGGTTGGTGGTGGCTGATATAATTTAAGATTGCCTCACCATATATTGTTGAATAATATTAATTGTGAGTATGTATGAGAGATAGCCCTCTGTGAGATGCAAACAGAAGGGTTCAACCCTGATAATAATGTAATTAGTGGGTACATTATGCAAGCATTTTAATGAAAGGTGGCTATACTTGTCTATACTTGAGTTAAAAAAAATGAGTGTAAACACATTTTAAGATAGCTGTCGTAGTACCCATTGACTTTGTATAACTATTCTTCCTAGTCTGCTTTCTATGTTGTGTTCCAAGAGTGTGCTGCCGAGCAATGAATTTAGTGTATCTTAAAGTGGACGATATGCTCGCATACATAACACTGACGGAGGAGGAGTGCTGAAACGCTTTTGTTTTGTTTCTTTTTTGTTGCATAATAAATCTTTGAATCAATACACTCCGCGAGTGTGCGAGATGTATCCTTGGATTGAATGAACATATCGTGAGCCCGCCCTCACGACTCCTCCCACCCATTGCGTTGGTGAGTGGCTGCGTTGACGGTACCAGTGAAATGGATATATATGTACATATATATATATATATATATATAAAATTGCCTTTGGCTCCACAGGTGACATACATGAAAAGCACCTCTTTCAAAGACCTACTTGTACATAGTCATTACAAAGAAAACAAGCATTTGCAATGTATTGGGCCTCGCGTTAGCTTGAGTTAGAGCTATAAGCGTTGTAAACTCCTAACTGGACTTTTCTTGCCACATAAACTGAAAATAAAAATATGAACAGTTTCACATAAGCGAGCCCACGGCCATGAAGCAAAAACACAAAAGGAAACAGGTTAGCTTGCAGTGAAACGTATCAGCAAAAGTACAATTATCCATGTTATCTACAAAAGTGCAATTATCCATGTAACAGGGTCCATTTTATCCAAAGCACTCTACTTCTGCCCAGCGAGATCGCACTACCCACAAAACAAAGAGAAAAAGTAGTCCAGAAACCATACGGAAAGCATGGAGCCTCGAATGTTTTCAGTAGTTACCCAGTGGGCTCAAGGTGGGCTAAACACCGGAAAAGTCACGATGTATGCATGCCCCTCACTAATGAAATCAAGTGGATTTTAAGAGGCAAGCCCATGAACCAACCAAACTGATGGGCGTGACATGGGCGTGGTTACAAGCCTGTAGAGAGATAACAGGGACAGAGCGCTTTGCGCACTCGACCCCAAAAAAGGAATAAGTCTAAGATTGCAGGATTTTCTTTCTGTGTGCACGCTGCAAAGCTTGCAAGCCTAGCCAGAAGGTGAAGGATTACAAGGGGGAGAAAAAGAAGAAACCCCATAATTAAATATTTGAACTGCAGTTCAGATTATGTGATCTACTGTCTGGTATGCCCTTGCAACATGAAGTATTTGGGAAGTACAGTACAGCCTGCCAAGAAAGGGATACTTGAACATATGCATGCTATAGCAAACAGAAATGTCACTTATCCAGTGGCCAGGCATTTTCAAATAAAATACAATAGTGACAGGGATCTTCTTAGGTTTTTCAGTAGAGATGAGAGATGGGGTGACAGACTGCAGAAACTGAGACAACTAAGGTCCTGCTTCATCATTGAACTGCGGACGAAAATACCCAGGGTCTGAACAGTGATGAAGAATTGTGGACACATATATGATGAATATCATATAGGTATTGGCAGGGAGATAGGGGGTGAGACATGCCCATTCAATGCAAAATAGTTATGGTCTTCAGAAGGACTGTTCATGACATTCAGGCATGGGAGTCTTATATGCCCTCTTTTTGAGCAAGTGCCAGAGGTTGGTGGTGCCTGATATAATTTAAGACTGCCTCACCATATATTGTTGAATAATATTAATTGTGAGTATGTATGAGAGATAGCCCTCTGTGAGATGCAAACAGAAGGGTTCAACCCTCATAATAATGTAGTTAGAGGGTACATTATGCAAGCATTTTAATGAAAGGTGGCTATACTTGTCTATACTTGAGTTAAAAAAAATGAGTGTAAACACATTTTAAGATAGCTGTCGTAGTACCCATTGACTTTGTATAACTATTCTTCCTAGTCTGCTTTCTATGTTGTGTTCCAAGAGTGTGCTGCCGAGCAATGAATTTAGTGTATCTTAAAGTGGACGATATGCTCGCATACATAACACTGACGGAGGAGGAGTGCTGAAACGCTTTTGTTTTGTTTCTTTTTTGTTGCATAATAAATCTTTGAATCAATACACTCCGCGAGTGTGCGAGATGTATCCTTGGATTGAATGAACATATCGTGAGCCCGCCCTCACGACTCCTCCCACCCATTGCATTGGTGAGTGGCTGCGTTGACGGTACCAGTGAAATGGATATATATGTACATATATATATATATATATATATAAAATTGCCTTTGGCTCCACAGGTGACATACATGAAAAGCACCTCTTTCAAAGACCTACTTGTACATAGTTATTACAAAGAAAACAAGCATTTGCAATGTATTGGGCCTCGCATTAGCTTGAGTTAGAGCTATAAGCGTTGTAAACTCCTAACTGGACTTTTCTTGCCACATAAACTGAAAATAAAAATATGAACAGTTTCACATAAGCGAGCCCACGGCCATGAAGCAAAAACACAAAAGGAAACAGGTTAGCTTGCAGTGAAACGTATCAGCAAAAGTACAATTATCCATGTTATCTACAAAAGTTCAATTATCCATGTAACAGGGTCCATTTTATCCAAAGCACTCTACTTCTGCCCAGCGAGATCGCACTACCCACAAAACAAAGAGAAACAGTAGTCCAGAAACCATACGGAAAGCATGGAGCCTCGTATGTTTTCAGTAGTTACCCAGTGCGCTCAAGGGGGGGCTAAACACTGGAAAAGTCATGATGTATGCATGCCCCTCACTAATGAAATCAAGTGGATTTTAAGAGGCAAGCCCATGAACCAACCAAACTGATGGGCGTGACATGGGCGTGGTTACAAGTCTGTAGAGAGATAACAGGGACAGAGCGTTTTGCGCACTCGACCCTAAAAAATGAATAAGTCTAAGATTACAGGATTTTCTTTCTGTGTGCACGCTGCAAAGCTTGCAAGCCTAGCCAGAAGGTGAAGGATTACAAGGGGGAGAAAAAGAAGAAACCCCATAATTAAATATTTGAACTGCAATTCAGATTATGTGATCTACTGTCTGGTATGCCCTTGCAATATGAAGTATTTGGGAAGTACAGTACAGCCTGCCAAGAAAGGGATACTTGAACATATGCATGCTATAGCAAACAGAAATGTCACTTATCCAGTGGCCAGGCATTTTCAAATAAAATACAATAGTGACAGGATCTTCTTAGGTTTTTCAGTAGAGATGAGAGATGGGGTGACAGACTGCAGAAACTGAGACAACTAAGGTCCTGCTTCATCATTGAACTGCGGACGAAAATACCCAGGGTCTGAACAGTGATGAAGAATTGTGGACACATATATGATGAATATCATATAGGTATTGGCAGGGAGATAGGAGGTGAGACATGCCCATTCAGGCCAAAATAGTTATGGTCTTCAGAAGGACTGTTCATGACATTCAGGCATGGGAGTCTTATATGCCCTCTTTTTGAGCAAGTGCCAGAGGTTGGTGGTGGCTGATATAATTTAAGACTGCCTCACCATATATTGTTGAATAATATTAATTGTGAGTATGTATGAGAGATAGCCCTCTGTGAGATGCAAACAGAAGGGTTCAACCCTGATAATAATGTAGTTAGAGGGTACATTATGCAAGCATTTTAATGAAAGGTGGCTATACTTGTCTATACTTGAGTTAAAAAAATGAGTGTAAACACATTTTAAGATAGCTGTCGTAGTACCCATTGACTTTGTATAACTATTCTTCCTAGTCTGCTTTCTATGTTGTGTTCCAAGAGTGTGCTGCCGAGCTAATGAATTTAGTGTATCTTAAAGTGGATGATATGCTCGCATACATAACACTGACGGAGGAGGAGTGCTGAAACGCTTTTGTTTTGTTTCTTTTTTGTTGCATAATAAATCTGTGAATCAATACACTCCGCGAGTGTGCGAGATGTATCCTTGGATTGAATGAACATATCGTGAGCCCGCCCTCACGACTCCTCCCACCCATTGCGTTGGTGAGTGGCAGCGTTGACGGTACCAGTGAAATGGATATATATGTACATATATATATATATATATATATAATTGCCTTTGGCTCCACAGGTGACATACATGAAAAGCACCTCTTTCAAAGACCTACTTGTACATAGTCATTACAAAGAAAACAAGCATTTGCAATGTATTGGGCCTCGCGTTAGCTTGAGTTAGAGCTATAAGCGTTGTAAACTCCTAACTGGACTTTTCTTGCCACATAAACTGAAAATAAAAATATGAACAGTTTCACATAAGCGAGCCCACGGCCATGAAGCAAAAACACAAAAGGAAACAGGTTAGCTTGCAGTGAAACGTATCAGCAAAAGTACAATTATCCATGTTATCTACAAAAGTGCAATTATCCATGTAACAGGGTCCATTTTATCCAAAGCACTCTACTTCTGCCCAGCGAGATCGCACTACCCACAAAACAAAGAGAAAAAGTAGTCCAGAAACCATACGGAAAGCATGGAGCCTCGAATGTTTTCAGTAGTTACCCAGTGCGCTCAAGGTGGGCTAAACACCGGAAAAGTCACGATGTATGCATGCCCCTCACTAATGAAATCAAGTGGATTTTAAGAGGCAAGCCCATGAACCAACCAAACTGATGGGCGTGACATGGGCGTGGTTACAAGCATGTAGAGAGATAACAGGGACAGAGCGCTTTGCGCACTCGACCCCAAAAAAGGAATAAGTCTAAGATTGCAGGATTTTCTTTCTGTGTGCACGCTGCAAAGCTTGCAAGCCTAGCCAGAAGGTGAAGGATTACAAGGGGGAGAAAAAGAAGAAACCCCATAATTAAATATTTGAACTGCAATTCAGATTATGTGATCTACTGTCTGGTATGCCCTTGCAACATGAAGTATTTGGGAAGTACAGTACAGCCTGCCAAGAAAGGGATACTTGAACATATGCATGCTATAGCAAACAGAAATGTCACTTATCCAGTGGCCAGGCATTTTCAAATAAAATACAATAGTGACAGGGATCTTCTTAGGTTTTTCAGTAGGGATGAGAGATGGGGTGACAGACTGCAGAAACTGAGACAACTAAGGTCCTGCTTCATCATTGAACTGCGGACGAAAATACCCAGGGTCTGAACAGTGATGAAGAATTGTGGACACATATATGATGAATATCATATAGGTATTGGCAGGGAGATAGGAGGTGAGACATGCCCATTCAGGGCAAAATAGTTATGGTCTTCAGAAGGACTGTTCATGACATTCAGGCATGGGAGTCTTATATGCCCTCTTTTTGAGCAAGTGCCAGAGGTTGGTGGTGGCTGATATAATTTAAGACTGCCTCACCATATATTGTTGAATAATATTAATTGTGAGTATGTATGAGAGATAGCCCTCTGTGAGATGCAAACAGAAGGGTTCAACCCTGATAATAATGTAGTTAGAGGGTACATTATGCAAGCATTTTAATGAAAGGTGGCTATACTTGTCTATACTTGAGTTAAAAAAATGAGTGTAAACACATTTTAAGATAGCTGTCATAGTACCCATTGACTTTGTATAACTATTCTTCCTAGTCTGCTTTCTATGTTGTGTTCCAAGAGTGTGCTGCCGAGCCAATGAATTTAGTGTATCTTAAAGTGGATGATATGCTCGCATACATAAAACTGACGGAGGAGGAGTGCTGAAACGCTTTTGTTTTGTTTCTTTTTTGTTGCATAATAAATCTTTGAATCAATACACTCCGCGAGTGTGCGAGATGTATCCTTGGATTGAATGAACATATCGTGAGCCCGCCCTCACAACTCCTCCCACCCATTGCGTTGGTGAGTGGCAGCGTTGACGGTACCAGTGAAATAGATATATATGTACATATATATATATATATATATATATATATATATATATATATATATATATAAAATTGCCTTTGGCTCCACAGGTGACATACATGAAAAGCACCTCTTTCAAAGACCTACTTGTACATAGTCATTACAAAGAAAACAAGCATTTGCAATGTATTGGGCCTCGCGTTAGCTTGGGTTAGAGCTATAAGAGTTGTAAACTCCTAACTGGACTTTTCTTGCCACATAAACTGAAAATAAAAATATGAACAGTTTTACATAAGCGAGCCCACGGCCATGAAGCAAACACACAAAAGGAAACAGGTTAGCTCGCAGTGAAACGTATCAGCAAAAGTACAATTATCCATGTTACCTACAAAAGTGCAATTATCCATGTAACAGGGTCGATTTTATCCAAAGCACTCTACTACTGCCCAGCGAGATCGCACTACCCACAAAACAGAGAGAAAAAGTTGTCCAGAAACCATACGGAAAGCATGGAGCCTCGTATGTTTTCAGTAGTTGCCTGGTGCGCTCAAGGAGGGCTAAACCCCGGAAAAGGCATGATGTATGCATGCCTCTCACTAATGAAATCAAGTGGATTTTAAGAGGCAAGCCCACAAACCAACCAAACTGATGGGCGTGACATGGGCGTGGTTACAAGCCTGTAGAGAGATAACAGGGACAGAGCGCTTTGCGCACTCGACCCTAAAAAATGAATAAGTCTAAGATTACAGGATTTTCTTTCCCTGTACACGCTGCAAAGCTTGCAAGCCGAGCCAGAAGGTGAAGGATTACAAGGGGGAGAAAAAGAAGAAAACCCATAATTAAATATTTGAACTGCAGTTCAGATTATGTGATCTACTGTCTGGTATGCCCTTGCAACATGAAGTATTTGGGAAGTACAGTACAGCCTGCCAAGAAAGGGATACTTGAACATATGCATGCTATAGCAAACAGAAATGTCACTTATCCAGTGGCCAGGCATTTTCAAATAAAATACAATAGTGACAGGGATCTTCTTAGGTTTTTCAGTAGAGATGAGAGATGGGGTGACAGACTGCAGAAACTGAGACAACTAAGGTCCTGCTTCATCATTGAACTGCGGACGAAAATACCCAGGGTCTGAACAGTGATGAAGAATTGTGGACACATATATGATGAATATCATATAGGTATTGGCAGGGAGATAGGAGGCGAGACATGCCCATTCAGGGCAAAATAGTTATGGTCTTCAGAAGGACTGTTCATGACATTCAGGCATGGGAGTCTTATATGCCCTCTTTTTGAGCAAGTGCCAGAGGTTGGTGGTGGCTGATATAATTTAAGACTGCCTCACCATATATTGTTGAATAATATTAATTGTGAGTATGTATGAGAGATAGCCCTCTGTGAGATGCAAACAGAAGGGTTCAACCCTGATAATAATGTAGTTAGAGGGTACATTATGCAAGCATTTTAATGAAAGGTGGCTATACTTGTCTATACTTGAGTTAAAAAAATGAGTGTAAACACATTTTAAGATAGCTGTCGTAGTACCCATTGACTTTGTATAACTATTCTTCCTAGTCTGCTTTCTATGTTGTGTTCCAAGAGTGTGCTGCTGAGCCAATGAATTTAGTGTATCTTAAAGTGGATGATATGCTCGCATACATAACACTGACGGAGGAGGAGTGCTGAAACGCTTTTGTTTTGTTTCTTTTTTGTTGCATAATAAATCTTTGAATCAATACACTCCGCGAGTGTGCGAGATCTATCCTTGGATTGAATGAACATATCGTGAGCCCGCCCTCACGACTCCTCCCACCCATTGCGTTGGTGAGTGGCAGCGTTGACGGTACCAGTGAAATGGATATATATGTACATATATATATATATATATATATATATATATATATATATATATATATATATAAAATTGCCTTTGGCTCCACAGGTGACATACATGAAAAGCACCTCTTTCAAAGACCTACTTGTACATAGTCATTACAAAGAAAACAAGCATTTGCAATGTATTGGGCCTCGCGTTAGCTTGAGTTAGAGCTATAAGCGTTGTAAACTCCTAACTGGACTTTTCTTGCCACATAAACTGAAAATAAAAATATGAACAGTTTCACATAAGCGAGCCCACGGCCATGAAGCAAAAACACAAAAGGAAACAGGTTAGCTCGCATTGAAACGTATCAGCAAAAGTACAATTATCCATGTTACCTACAAAAGTGCAATTATCCATGTAACAGGGTCGATTTTATCCAAAGCACTCTACTACTGCCCAGCGAGATCGCACTACCCACAAAACAAAGAGAAAAAGTAGTCCAGAAACCATACGGAAAGCATGGAGCCTCGTATATTTTCAGTAGTTGCCTGGTGCGCTCAAGGTGGGCTAAGCACTGGAAAAGGCATGATGTATGCATGCCTCTCACTAATGAAATCAAGTGGATTTTAAGAGGCAAGCCCACGAACCAACCAAACTGATGGGCGTGACATGGGCGTGGTTACAAGCCTGTAGAGAGATAACAGGGACAGAGCGCTTTGCGCGCTCGACCCTAAAAAAAGGATAAGTCTAAGATTACAGGATTTTCTTTCCCTGTGCACGCTGCAAAGCTTGCAAGCTGAGCCAGAAGGTGAAGGATTACAAGGGGGATAAAAAGAAGAAAACCCATAATTAAATATTTGAACTGCAGTTCAGATTATCTCATCTACTGTCTGGTATGCCCTTGCAACATGAAGTATTTGGTAAGTACAGTACAGCCTGCCAAGAAAGGGATACTTGAACATATGCATGCTTTAGCAAACAGAAATGTCACTTATCCAGTGGCCAGGCATTTTCAAATAAAAGGTTTTTCTGCCTGGATCAGTTCAGTAGAGATGATAGAGGGGATGACAGACTGCCGAAACTGAGACAACTAAGGACCTGCTTCAACACTGAACTGCGGACGAAAATACCCAGGGTCTGAACAGTGATGAAGAATTGTGGACACATATATGATGAATATCATATAGGTATTGGCAGAGAGATAGGAGGTGAGACATGCCCATTCAGGGCAAAATAGTTATGGTCTTCAGAAGGACTGTTCATGACATTCAGGCATGGGAGACTTATATCCCCTCTTTTTGAGCAAGTGCCAGAGGTTGGTGGTGGCTGATATAATTTAAGACTGCCTCACCATATATTGTTAAATAATATTAATTGTGAGTATGTATGAGAGATAGCCCTCTGTGAGATGCAAACAGAAGGGTTCAGCCCTGATAATAATGTAATTAGTGGATACATTATGCAAGCATTTTAATGAAAGGTGGCTATACTTGTCTATACTTGAGTTAAAAAAATGAGTGTAAACACATTTTAAGATAGCTGTCGTAGTACCCATTGACTTTGTATAACTATTCTTCCTATTCCGCTTTCTAGGTTGTGTTCCAAGAGTGTGCTCCCGAGCCAATGAATTTAGTGTATTTTAAAGTGGATGATATGCTTGCATACATAACACTGACGGAGGCGGAGTGCTGAAACGCTTTTGCTTTGTTTCTTTTTTGTCTTTGTGGCATAATAAATCTTTGAATCAGTACACTCTGCGGGTGTGCAAGATCTATCCTTGGATTGAATGAACATATCGTGAGCCCGCCCTCACGAGTTCTCCCACCCACTACGTTGGTGAGTGGCAGCGTTGACGGTACCAGTGAGATGGATATATATCAAAATACACTTCTCATTCAGAAGAACTGCCGCACACCAAACTTCCAAAGATACCAGGTGCTTTTATTCAATATGCACAAAAGTGTCAACTTGCTTTCACTTCTGACGCATTTCGGCATGTGCTGAGCCTTGTTCACAGGTGAGCCCAGCCTCTGATTTCAAAGTAACCTCGTGGTTTTTAAAGAGTTCAAAACTACCATGTTGTTTTGTAGTCTTAAAGTCATAGCAGGATCAGAATGTGCTTTCAACATACATCACAAGATTTTGCTCCAAACTGTAGTATGATTACCTTTCGCATTTAAAAAACACTGCAGTCCATATTTTCACTCTTTACTTTGAATGTGCCATAATAAATCAAATCATAAAATGCCCATGTTTCACTGTTGTGAACATTTCATCTGGTGGCTGCCTACCCATCAAGTCAGTCAGTGGGAAATAACTCTACCATTTTCGCTCCCTTGCCTGCTTCATCTGACCATACCGGTTGAGTAAACCTGTCCCTTTTTCATTGAATATATATATATATATATATATATATATATATATATATATATATATATATATATATATACATAAAGGAAAAGCTTTTGTTGACTTGGCTATATCTTTGCCACCATTTGACAAATCTTTATGAAATTCTAAAAAAAAGTGTCTTATAGGGTCTTGTTGCACATGGAACGTTTCAGGTCGATCCGTCAAATAGACGAGATAAAAAGTGCATTGCCCATGTTCAGTTGCATAGGGTCTTTAGAGTCGCATGCAGCCCAAACCGCTGAACGGAACTACACCAAATTTGGCAGAAAGTTAGATCTATGTTTGCAGATTGTGCTTTTTGTGATTTCATGTGAATCCATTCAGTAGTTTTAGAGATATTGAAGGAAAAATAAATATAGATATCTAGGGACCCAGAGGATGCGAAGTTCCTCCGTGTCTGATTTCCAAATCCACCCACATCCACTCATTGATAAGCGAAAGGCCTTGATTGGCTGGTCGCAGTCTGAGAGAAAAGTTGTGGTCACCATTTTGTTTATCAGCTCGGCCCGGTGAGTGAAAAATAAGAGTGAAAAGTGAGATAAGAGGTCAGGATAGAGGTATCCTGACCCCCACAGGACAGGGGGTATGGGGGAAAAATTTGCCCCAATTTTTTTTTTTTGTGGATTTGCAGATCCGCCGCAGGGGTCAGCATTACCCCCCCCCCCCATGTAAATCCGCAACGGAACCAGAATGGGTCCACGAATCCTGAGCCCAATGGAAAAAAAATACACATAATCACACAACCAACCCTGCATGGAGTTGGGAGTACAAACAGGGGTTAGCAGTATGTGGGGATTTGGGTTCAGGCCCAGGCCTGAGGCATGGGGTTAGCAGGATATGGGGGTTGGGTGCTGCTTAAATAAAAAAAATCCATAGAAATTCACTGAAAAACACTAAAGGTTTCAGGGATGGTATAGTTAGGAATTACTATTTAAAAAACATAGAAATTCACTGACAAAAAAAGGTTAGAAGGATGTTTTAGATTTTAATTTTACTCGCACAAAACCATAGAAATTCAGCAGTTATAGCTATCTCAAGTAACTGTAACTTGCGCTCTAAGGTAACTATAACTCTTTAAATTACAATTTAAAGCCTGATTTTAAGCATCCCTGTATACACTGCTGTAATAATTGAGAATATTGATTGTTGTTCTGCATAAATATTATTTAAAAATAATCTGTCCTGAACAAAGCGGGAAAAATGTACAATATTGTTGTGGGTTTGGTTCCTCCTGTGGTGGCTTATCGGAATCATGATACCTTTTGAGTTAGTATGTCCAATCTCCTTGCAGGAAAGATCTTGCATGCACAGAATCTGATCACCTTGTGTCTTAGGTGGTTCCCTGATCCCTGGAGGACACTGGACACAGTAACACAGTTATTGAGTGTGATGATTAGTCAGTGAAAGGGGTGCTGTTCATCACGCTCTGCATTAGGAATCACCAGGTGGAGGTGTGCTCAGTCCATTCATGGTTGCACATTAATTTATTTTCTACATATGGAAAGGTACAGTGCTTAATTTGTAAATAAATAATAAGTGCAGGGGACTTGTTTTTTTGGGGGAGTTTGCCACTGCGGATGCCCCATTCCAGGGTTGTCAAATGCCACAGCTGCCTAGTCTTAAATATGCCTTGTGCCTCTTTCTTCCATCACTCACCACTTCATATCTCTTTGTCTCGCTCTTCAAGGTTCGTCGTAATCCAAAATTTCGTCCTTTTTCAATGTTTTTATATTTCTCTCTCTCTCCTTCTTTTTCCCTTTTCTCACTTCCTCTCTCTTCCTCTGCAACAAAGTCTGATGATAAAAAATAAGTCCCTGTCCCCAAACATGATTGGTGGTCCCCTGCAAGCACCAGCACTAATTAAGCATTGAAAATGTGGGCGATGTTGTGTTTAGTCTTGTGTATGTGTTGGGGGCATGGGAAGGGTTATTTATTCCTAGTAAATATGCACTCATCAGTTAGGGGTGAGGTATTGTAAGTGTACTCAATGCTAGGAAATGAGACATCAGACTCTGATGCACGCAGACCTCTGAGATAGATGTATTTCATGTATCTCTAGCACAGGAAACGTCAGATGATGATGATGAACTCTGTCCTGTGCAAGAGTCCATTCATTTGTTCCAAGGATGGAAACCCTCAGCTGTTCTTTTACTCAGCCAAGTCAGAGGATGTTTATTCATTTCTTTGTGACATAGTAATTAGTGACACAGTGAACCAAAGATACTGAGGTGCTCCGCTTTGTGAGATGGCTCTGATGATGTTTGTTCCTTTTTTCCCCTACCATTGGAAAACTCAGATAATGAACTCAGCCCTGAGGGGAATGTTTTTAATTTACTCCTAGCAAAGGTAGCTTCACATGTTCTTTTCCTGATCCATGTCAGATGGGGGTTCTTTCACTGATCTGTGGCACAGTCACCTACTGATGGGGATGTGATCACCACTGTGCGAAGGGGTGTGCTGATTTTTTCCTGGCTGATGATGCACACAGTCATATGAGAGAGTTTTTTCATGTATTCCTAGCACTGACACTCTAAAGTGTTGTAGTAGTCTTTCGTGCCATGGAGATGTATTCATTTATTTCAAGAAGCCTGACATGCTTTAAATCTGTATCCTGTGAAATGGACTCTGGGTTCTTGTATCGATAACACTGAAACATTGCTAGGATGCTGAATCCCGCGTACGCTGTGCTTTCTCGCATGTTGTATCCTGGTGTCAAGTTGAGCAAGAAGCTATTGAGGTAGTACCATACATTACCTCCCGTCCCTCCCTCGCCTTCCTTTTAAACCAATGAGGCCTCCCGCCTCCCCCCTAGACCCTCCCTTCCCCTTTTAAAACCGCCCCCCACCCTTATCTCCTCCTATTTCTTTTGTCTAGCCCACGCTAGACGTTTTCTTTTCCCTTACCTGCACGGCGGGGCCTGGAGGTCTACGATGGAGGCACTCCTCGGGACGCGGAGCTCCGCGAGGAGTGCTGCAGCTGATCGCGTCCTGTGACGAGCAGCCGGGCTGCTCGGGAAGACACGGACTGGGGGCCGGCTGACGGGGTCTGCCGGCCCTCTGTGTCTGGGGCGTCGATTTCCGGGTTTCCGCGCTGCAGAGCGGCGGGGAACTGCGGAACGGCGATTTTTGGACGAGGTTCAGGTAGGACGGGCGTTCTGCCCGCTGTTTTATGGCCAGGGCTCTTCGACAGTTATGTTTGAGGTTTGGTGGATTCCTAGGAAGATCTCTACATGGGGAGTATGCATTTTATGGGTCTGGCAGAGAGACAGAGGATTGTCTCCTCTTCCTCCTAGGAGGAGGAGGGTGCTGCTGGAGTTTCCACTCCTGGGGGGTCACAATTACCGGATAGGGGTACTCCCCTCATGTCTGGAGTTGAAGTGCAGGTGATGATTGTGGTGGCGGTTACCAGGGCTCTTCACGCAGTGGTGGCCGGGACTGGTCAGTCTATAAATTCTCATACATCGGCTGCTGCACGGAAGTCCTCATCAGATAGTGTGGGTGATGAGACCCCTTCTACGTCATCTGGGGGTAAATATGTATCCAGTGAAGAAATGTGGGAGGTGATGGCACTTGTTCGGGACAATTTGGGTTTCCCAGTGTTTCGGCCTTCGAACTCGGATTCTCGTTTGTTTCCACAATATCAGACGCCTGCCATGTTTGCCATGCCTTTTCAGGGACCTGTGAAGGATATGGTATTTCAAGAATGGAAGGATGTGGATAAAGTTCAGGTTCCACACTTCCTGCAGAAACTATATTTGCTTGAGGGGGAGGAGGTGTTACCTCCTTCGGTCCACCTGGATTGAATTCTGGCTACCCTGATTGGCAAGACGGCAGTGAATCCGGAGGATTGTGTGCCGATGGATGCCTCGGACCGTAAGGTGGATTCTGGTCTTTAAAGGGCGTTTGCCGCTGAGAATCTGACGCTAAGGGCTGGTATATATTCGGCTTATGCGGCCCAGTCGTTGGTGCAAGACTTTGATATGCTGGCGGTGGCTGTTCAGGAAGGGGCTGAAGGTTCAGAGCTCCTGGCTGGTTTGGTGCAGCAGGCCAGATTGTTGGCGGATGTGTCATCGGATGGGGTCCGTACTTCGGCTCTGGCCTCTGGTGCTTTGATTGGGGCTCGTAGGTCCCTCTGGTTGCGTTCATGGGAAGCTGACCCAGGGGAAAAGGCGGCCTTGCTGAGACTGCCGTTTGAAGGTCGTAGCCTGTTTGGGGTGCAGTTGCCATCCAGGCTTTCCAAGGCATTTAGAGCAAGGAAGCATGCTTTGCCTTATAAAGGGGTTTCTTCTTCCAGTAAGGGGTGGAAGAAACATTCCCGTTCTTCTCCGAATATGGGTTCCCACTCCTTTTCATTTAGATGACGGCGTTTTCAGCCATGTTTTTCCCCTAAGAAGTCGGCTCCTACGATCCTGGGTGGATTCAGTAGGGGTCCTGTCATTCACTGTGGGCCTAGCATAGGGCCGGTTGGGGGAAGGCTGAGTCACTTTCTTTCTGCTTGGGTGGAGAGTGTCGACGATCGTTGGGTGCTAGACATTGTGGACAATGGTTATGTCATCGATTTTGGGGTAGTACCTCCAGATTCAGGGGGACGTCCCACCCCTCTACCTTCAGGGGGGTCACGGAGGAGAGTGTTGTTGGACGGAGTTCGGGACTTGCTGGTCTAAGGGGGCCATTTCCCGTGTTCCGCTGGAGGAACGGGGTCAGGGCACTTATTCGGTCTTGTTTCTTGTGCAGAAAGTTTCAGGGGGATTTCGTCCAGTGCTCAATCTGATAGATGTGAATGCTTGGATCAGGACGGTGCATTTCCGCATGCTGTCTATTCAGACTATATTTCCTTTGGTCAGGCATGGGGACTTTCTAGTGTCGCTGGATCTGCAGGATGCTTACCTGCACGTGCCTGTGGCGAGGTCTTCTCAGAGTTTCCTGAGGTTTGCTGTGGATCAGGAACTCTACCTGTTTTGCGTTCTACCTTTCGGTCTAATATCTTCTCCTCGAATTTTTACGAAGGTGCTGGCTCCCCTGGGGGCTTTGCTGCATTCAGGGGGGTGTTTATTCATCCATATCTGGACGACATCTTGATTCATGCCCGGTCACGGGTCCTGTTGCAGAGGCAGGTGGCCCGGGTTCTGGGGGTCCTGCAAATCCAGGGGTTTTTAATCGACTGGGAGAAGTCAGATTTAGTTCCGTCCCGGGATCTGGTTTTTCTGGGGACTCGATTTCGGACTCTTCTAGGCTTAGTGACGGTGTCAGAGAAGAGGTTGGGTGTACTATCGTCCTTGGTAGAGTTGGTTGTATTCATGACCGCACCACGAGCTCTTCTATGGTTACGTCTGCAGGGTCCTTTGGCGTCGGTGATATTTCTGGTTCCTTGGGCGCGTTTCCGTCTCCTGTGCTTGATGACGTGGTTCTGGAGAAGGTGGGCGCCGGGGTCCGGTTCTCTGAAGGACAGGGTTCAGGGGTCCGGAGTGTTTCACAGAGATTTGCAATGGCCGGATCTACTGTGCTGGGTGATTCCTTCCTCTCAACTTTTCTCCCTCCGGAAGTCTCTGTTTCTGCATCTGGTTCGGCTTTGGGGGCTTCCAGTGCTGGGTGTGTTTGCGTCAGCAGAGTATGCAAAGTTGGATCGCTTCTGCTCCCGTTTTCGGTGTCCCCGGGTCTGGGAGGTGGACGGGATGTCATGTCCTTGGCCGAGGGGTCTTTTGTATGCATTCCCTCCATTTCAACTTCTCAGGGCGTTTCTGTTGAGGGTGAGGGATCTGGGTTCCAGGGTTATCCTGATTGCGCCTCTTTGGCCACGGGCGAATTGGTTCCTGTTGTTAGGGCTGATGGCAGATGGGAGGATGTGGCCTCTCCCTCTTTGTCCGTCTCCCCTGGAGTTTCCCTGCCTCCCAGTGGTGTCGTTGAGGAGGTTGCACTTGACGGCCTGGAAGTTGTACGACGTGGCTTGACGGGTCTGGGGGTACCGGTAGCTTTGTGTTCTACATTGCTGGCTTCCAGGCGACGTTCCACTTTACTTTCCTTTGGTAGACAGTGGCGAGTTTTTTCTTCTTGGTGTTTGAATCATGTGTTGGATCCTACCTGCGCGTCTATCTTGGAAGTGATGCAGTTCCTGCAGGGCGGTGCACAATTGGGTTTGTCGGTAGCATCTCTGAGGGTACAGTGGGCGGCGATTCCGGCATTCAGAGGTCCATGGCGTATTCTTGAGGATGAAGGGCACTTGTTGCCTAGATTTTTTCAAGGTCTGGTTAATTTGTTTCCTCGCCCGGTACGTTCTTTTCCTTCATGGGATCTTTCTTTGGTTTTGGATGTTTTGACGGTGGCCCCATTTGAGCCATTGGGGGACTGTGATTGGCGCCATCTGTCCTTGTAGACGTTCTTTTTGGTAGCCTTTACTTCGGATCGTCCGGTGCCTTCCTTTCTTCCAAAGATCAATTCTTCGTTCCATTCCCGTCAGGTGGTTATTCTTCCTTCATTTTGTCCAGAGCCCTCCTCTGGGGAGGAGGTCCGTTTGCATTCGTTGGATGTACGCAGGGCTCTATTGGAGTACCTACGGGTGGTGGCTCCTTTTCGTATGGGGGTTTCCCTTTTTGTTACTTTCGGTCCGGCACGTGAAGGTGAGAAACCTTCCACGGCTTCCTTGAGTCGGTGGGTGAGATCTTTGATTTTGTTGGCCTATTCCTTGAAAGGGGTGGTTCCTCCTCAAGGGATTCAGGGTCGGTCTACCAGAGGTATGGCGGCTACGGTGGACGACCTTCAGGGGACTTCCGGGGTGGAAATTTGCAGGGCCGCCGCTTGGGCTTCTCCTTTGACGTTTGTGCGTCATTATAGGTTTTCGGACTTGGGTAATTTGGAGTCGGTTTTTTGGTCACCGTGTCTTATCCTCTATGAGATAATAGGGGTAGGGTGTTTTGGTGTCCTTGGTGCAGGATATGAATAATAGTTCTTGCAACTCAGTGTCCGTCTCCTGTGTTTTTCTTGCTATGTCTCATTGGTTTAAAAGGAAGGCGAGGGAGGGACGGAGGTAATGCTTCCATTTTCTTACGATAATGGCATTACTCCTAGTCCTACTCCCTCGCCTTCCTTTTCCGTTCCCTCCCGCCCTCCTGGTACGGACTGTCCGAGTTGCTGCTTGGCTTGGTTTTTGTAGAGGACTAGATAAGGGTGGGGGGCGGTTTTAAAAGGGGAAGGGAGGGTCTAGGGGGGAGGCGGGAGGCCTCATTGGTTTAAAAGGAAGGCGAGGGAGTAGGACTAGGAGTAATGCCATTATCGTAAGAAAATGGAAGCATGAGTAACCCCCAAATCCTACCTAGGACAAAAGAGCCGTGGTCCTAGCAAGTAACTTTAGAAAAAAACAGCAGTAAGTATCCGTCCTGTTTAACCTATAGCTGTAGTACTGTGGGATCGGTTTGATTTATATGTATGAACTGTCTACTGTGGTTAACAAATAGCCTAAAAACTGGCACTAAAGGTCACCGAACCCTTTACTGGTTATTGAGTTTGAGAACGTGTTTCCTTGACTCATGTCCTGCTCTGAAAAGAAGCAGGACGGGAGCTCAAAATGAAAAAAACTAGGTGAAGGGCAATAAACAGGACATTTGCTTAACGCAGTTAATAAGCTTTAGTCTCGTATTTTACTAATGAAGAATTTGCTTTCTGCAATATTAACAGTGGCGGACTGTCCCTTGGAGCTAAATGCATTCCGGAAGATGTGTTCTTACTAACCCCAGATTGTACCGAGTGAGTGTAGCAAGCGGGTCCCACATCTCCAGGAGAACTTAGGAGAACAAACAGTACACATGCCTACAAGACAATTGCTAGATCAGTGATAATCCCCCTGACACCCATCTCTAAAGCCAGTCCTCTGATCCTCACTCTTCCTGGATTTTCCTTCAGTCCCATCCGGCCAGTTCAACCCTCAATCCCATAATGGAGTTCCTAGAAACGGGGTTTCCTTTAATATGTTTGTGCAGACTGTAGTTTATACCAGTGGCGTAACAATGAGCCTCTCCTTGCAAAGTACATTGAGGGGGGCCCTTCAGACCCAGTCAGGAGCTCTCAGGCCAGTGGTCCACTGGCCGTGCACAGTGCTGGCTATGCTGAGGGCACCCCCCAGAGCTTGGACGGCCCCCCGTACCACAAGGACTTCGGGGCTAATGTTACGTCACTGGTTCATGTGTACCCCAATGAAAAGAATGGGATAAGTTCTGGGCTCTCTTTGTGCCAGTGATTGCAGGTGGAGGACATGGGCACTCAGTTTTGATGAACAAGGCTTATTTTTTAGTTCAAAAGAGAGAAAGGCAGAAAAGTTAAATGTAGGAAGCTGGCTCTCTATATAGCGCACTAGGGTTGGCCGGGTGCAGATTTCAGATTCGGCATTGGGTGTCCAATGTTAACCAATGGGGGAAACAAACATGCGCTGCTCATGGGTGAGTAAAGCGGTGTCAGGGACCAATCTTCTGGGGCTGAGGAATGCACAAGGGGGGTCACAAGGCATCACCAAACTTACACCCTCATCGGCACAAGGACGGACAGGTGCAGAATGCCAACACAGCATTGGGCACTCAATGATAACCATTGGCGACTGGGATTAACCGAAGATGCGCTGTTTACAGTAGAGTAAAGTGGTGTCAGGGGTCGATCTCCAGGGGTTGAGGTAAGCATGGGGCGGCACAAGGCATCACCAAACGTACACCCCAGTGGCACAGGGTCAGCCAGGTGCAGAGTGCCAATGTAGCATCGGACACCCAATGCAAATCAATGGGGGAGATCAGTTTAGTAAAAAGGCTGTAGGCTCGGGCCAGGAGGCTGAACGAAGAAAACCCACAGATGCCCAGGTAAGTTCTGATGCTAGGGGACGTAGGGAGACTGACCACCCAGCTCTCCAAGGACCAGGGGCTCCGCGTGCAGGGGTGTCCTTTGGCATCAGGAAAAGCATACTGGGCAGGTCGCAGTCAGGGGGAGTCTGAGGCTGCAGGTTTTGAGGCAGACTGCGACAAGGGTCAGCCCACTGTGGACTCAGAATTGCTAAAGAACCTTCACAGGACTTGTGCGCCGTAGGCTGCGTGTACAGAGGTTGATTCAGAAGCGGGTTCACGGTTTGTCAGGGCAGAGTTCTTTTTCTTTTAAAGTTGGTTTCTTCTTGAACAGGTCTGCTGTCTCCGGAGATCTTGATCTTTGTCGAAGGCAGGCAGTCCTTCCAAAGCTTTGGATGTTGCTGGGCTGCAAGACAGGTCGTCTTTTGGCGCTAGATCGTTGAGGGCTGCAGACAGGCTTGTAGGGTTTGGGCCAAGTCTGTAGTCTTCTCTGCTGCTGTGACTCTGTAGTGACCGACTCTTTTTAGATTGTCAGGAATCTGAGTTCTAGGTTTCAGGGGTGCCACCTAATTACAGAATGTAGGGGTGTTAGAGGGAGTGCCAGGTGGTATCCAATGGGCTACTCACCTTTAGGGTGACTACAACCCCTTTAGGACCACTTCCGTTGGGAAGTGGGCATAATCCTATCCCTAGTGGCCTACATTCCTTCCAAACAAGATAGAGGAATTTAAAAGGTAGTGTCCACTTCAGCTCATCCACCTTAGGGGTGGGTCTGGCATCAACACCTAATCTGACTAAATTTACCACCAGTCCTGCCCGCCTAAAGTGGGGTCAGGAACTGGGGGTCAGCCTTCTCTACCACTTGGAGAGGTCTTGGTTTCATTACAAAGGTGTCAAGGCCTTGCAAAAAAAGGCCAGACACCTCCACAGACTCACCATCTTGCAAGCAAGTTTGCTCACTGCCTTGGCCCAAAAACTCTCTCCTGCCAAAATTGGTCAAGGGTTGGGTGAAAGGTTTTAAGGCCTATATCAGGGCCCAATTCACGGAATCTTGCACATGATGTTCAAGTGCTTCCACCAATCTTTCCTCCATTTGGTGCTCCACTGGCACTTCTTGCAGTTCCTGCAGTTCCTGATTCTGCTCTGCCTCATTGGCATAGGACGCCATGATATTATAGGATGGGAGGTATGGAGAAGTTAAAAGGTGGGGAAACCCTGAAGCAGGTGCACTAGTTTGTAGAGAAAAAAACAGCTAGAAGCTGTTTGGCCAATAAATTATTTGTGGAGGGGGCCACCTGCTTGAGTAAGTCTAGCAATTACTTAATCCCCCAGGGCCAGGCCTAATTCGTATTATTACAGCCCCGTCGGGCGATTGAAAGGCCGATTTGCAATAGAAAACAGGAACTCTGCTCGTGAAACGTGCGTTGGGCCTGTCAGAATGAAAAAATCTCCGAGCCGACTCAACGTGTATGTGTTGCGCGAGAGATCGAAAGAGGGCTATGTCCTCAGAATGAGAAATGGAGGAATCGCTCCGACAGCCTTGCTCCTGCTCCACCCCGACCGATAAAAGGAATCACAGTGAAAAACAATAGCGCAGCAGCGCAAAGCATAAAGTGCGAGCGCATGCGCTTTAAATATCAAATATACACTTTTGAAAATAACATGCAACAAATCAATATGTCACAAGAGAATAAACACTTAACTGGCTGCTTCAGCAGCAAAGAAAGAGAAAGGATCATAATGTTAATGCTATTTATATTGTCTGAAAAGAGCCATGATTGGATGGCTGTGTGTTCATGAGATATGTAGTTTAAAGTTTTTACTGTTTTCAATGGCTGTTGTGTTGTCAGTAAATGAAAGAGAAAGCATAACCCGAAGCCTCTGGTCCTGCCATAGAATCGCTCCTTCCACTCATCACCTGACTAACAATACTCAGAGTGAGAACCACTCCAAGCGTGAAACTGCTCTTCCTACCAGAGACTAACACACACTAGACCGTCTTCTGACCCTAGCCTTGCACAAACCGTGAGTACTTCCCTGACACAGACTACATTCTGACACTAGCACAATCAACTGGAGCTTCCCTGATGTTAGTGTCAGACAATGGGGAGCTATCTTTGTTAGTGTCAGACTATGAGGGAGCTCTCTTACATTCTGACACTAATACAATCTGCTGGAGGTACCTTGTGAAAGTGTCAGACAATAATGGAACTCTCTTACATTCTAACACTAGCACAATCTGACGGAGCTGCCCTGGTATTAGTGTCAGACAATAAGGGAGTTCTCTTACATTCTGACACTACCACAATCAGCTTGAGCTGCTCTGGTGTTAGTGTCATACAATAAAGGAACTCTCTTTGTTAGTGTCAGACAAGGAGGGAGCTTGCTTACATTCTGACGCTAGCACAATCTGACGGAGCTACCCTGGTATTACTGTCAGACAAAAAGGGAGCTCTCTCACATTCTGACACAACCACAATCAGCTGGAGCTGCCTCGGTGTTAGTGTCAGACAATGAGTGAGCTCTCTCACATTCAGACACAACAACAATCAACTGGACCTGCCCTGGTGTTAGTGGTAGACAATGAGTGAGCTACCTTTGTTAGTGTTAGACAATGAGGGAGCTCCCTTGCATTCTGACACTACCACAATCTGATGGAGCTGCCCTGGTGTTAGTGTCAGACAATGAGTGAGCTCTCTTACATTCAGACACAACAACAATCAACTGGACCTGCCCTGGTGTTAGTGGTAGACAATGAGTGAGCTCCCTTTGTTAGTGTCAGACAATGAGGGAGCTCCCTTGCGTTCTGACACTAGCACACTCAGCTGGAGCTGCCCTGGTGTTTGTGTCAGACAATGAGTGGGCTCCCTTTGATAGTGTCAGACAATGAGGGAGCTCCCTTACATTTTGACACTACCAAAATCTGAAGGAAGCTGCCCTGGTGTTAGTATCAAACAATGAGGGAGCTCTCTTACATTCAGACACTAACACAATTTGCTGGAGCTACCCTGGTTTTAGTGTCAGACAATGATGGGGCTCTCTTACATTCTGACAATAGCACAATCTGCTGGAGCTGCCATGGTGTTAGTATCAGACAATGAGTGAGCTCCCTTTGTTAGTGTCAGACAATGATGGAACTTCCCTACACCTTGCACAATCAGCTGGAGCAGCCCTGATGTTAGTGTCAAACAATAAGGGAGCTCCCTTCTATTCTGACACTAACTCAAAATTAAGGAGCTGAGCTGGTATTCTTACGCTAACACAGACTTTAGGATGTCACCTAGCACAGACTGAGGAAGCTCCCCTGACATTCTTAAACTAACACAAACTAGGAGAACTCCCTTTCTATAGACTGAACTCCCCTCACATGTGTACACAAACACAGACTAAGATAACTCCCTTAGCACAGACTGAGGGAGCTCCCCTCACATTCTTACACTAATACAGACTAAGAGAATTAATTCCCTTACCATAGACTGAGGGAGCTCCCCTCACTTCCTTACACTAACTCAGACTAGGAGAACATCCTTAGCATAGACTGACGGAGCTCCCTCACATTCTTACACTAACACACACTAGGAGAACTCCCTTAGCATAGACTGACGGAGCTCCCCTCACGTTCTTACAGACACAGAAGAAGAGAATCTCACATTCTATCACTAACATAGACTGGGGGAGCTCCGTCACCTCAAACTGAGGAAGCTCCCATCACATTCTAACACTAACAGAGACTAAGGGAGCTCCACTCCGGTTAATCAGCAGCGCAGACTGGGGGCACCCCTGCTTGGATCAGCATCGGAGGACACGGGAGAAGGCCCTCTTCTTGCTTGGGCACCAGCACTGACTAAGGAGCCGAGCTCCCAGCATTCAGCTGCTGGAGTTTTGATCTGACCTCGATTTGGAGCCGCCGCTATAGCTCTGCACGCGCCTGGGATAGATTAGTGGGGCAAGTGAGCGCTGCAGAGCTTCACGTGTAACCTGTAGGGCCCCTCGGCTTCTCATCCTGCAGAGGTTCCTACGACGCGTCAATCGTACAAGAATGAACAACCCATTTTCGTTAAGCGCCAAGAGTGCCCTACCCAAATCTTCAATGTCAATAGTAGGTGAGTATACTATTCCTCTTTTTGTGGAAATCCGCCCCCAGCCATTGCCAAATGCAACCGTTTCCCGTCGCTCTGTTATGAAAAGCTTCTGAAGAAATGAGAAGGCCGGTGGTTTCCACAGGACAAAAGCTTGCCTAAAGCTGACCAACACTTGCCCAACGCCAGCGTTTCCGAGGAAAACCCCGGCCGGCGTTGCTAAAGCTTGCTGCTATGTTGTCCAGGACAAGGTACACCATATAATGATGGGCTGTGCCAACTCTTGCTCACTTTAATGCCACACCTCGGCACTTGTGGCGCCCGCTCTTGTGTGAGATAGAAAAAAAGCATCGATTTTTCGCAACCTATTGCCCCAGTGCTTCCAGTAGGTCTTCATGGCACTCACCCATGACTCATGGGCCAGCATAAAACTCCAATTGGCGGCTGCGGACCAAAGTGGGGTATACCTTCTCGGCGTAAGCAGAGCTGGAATTGCAAAAAACGTTACTCTGGTAGCCATAAACTGGGGGTTAAGGTGTGGCAACAAAAAGGAGGTAGTGTCACCAGGGGCGGAGTCATGAAAAGCAGTCTGACAGTCAACTTACACATTTAGGGGCATATTTATACTCCGTTTGCGCCGAAATTGCGTCGTTTTTTTTGACGCAATTTCGACGCAAAACTAACGCAAACTAACGCCATATTTATACTATGGCGTTAGAGGCGAATAGCGCCAAAGTTCCCGGAATGTGCGTCATTTTTTAGCGTGAACCCCTTCCTTGCGTTAATGATATGCAAGGGAGGCGTTCCCGTCTAAAAAATGACTCCCAGGCCTTTACGTGGTATTTATACTCCCGGGCAAAAGAGACGCCCGGGAGTGGGCGTGGCTAAAAACGGCGCATTTGCGCCGCTTTTTAACGCCTGGGTCAGGCATGGCGTTAAGGGACAAGTGGGCTCAAAATGAGCCCACAGTGCCCTCCCCTGCCCCCAGGGACCCCCCCTGCCACCCTTGCCCACCCCAGGAGGACACCCAAGGCTGGAGGGACCCACCCCAGGTAAGTTCAGGTAAGTATTTTTTTTTTTTATTTTAATAATTTTTTGTGGCATAGGGGGGCCTGATTTGTGCCCCCCTACATGCCACTATGCCCAATGACCATGCCCAGGGGACAGAAGTCCCCTGGGCATGGCCATTGGGCAAGGGGGCATGACTCCTATCTTTACAATGATAGGAGTCATGTTGATGGGGGATGGGCGTCGAAAATAAATGGCGCAAGTCGGGTTAAGACGATTTTTTCGACGTAACCTGACTTGCCCCATTTTAAGACGCCCATGCGCCATTTTCCCCCTACGCCGGCGCTGTCTGGTCTACGTGGTTTTTTCCCACGCAAACCAGGCAGCGCCGGTCTGATTGCGCCGTCTAACGCCATTCCATAAATACGGCGCCCGCATGGCGCTTCAGAATGGCGTTAGACGGCGCAAAACTTTTTGACGCTAAACTGCGTTAGCGCAGTTTAGCGTCAAAAAGTATAAATATGGGCCTTAGGCCCGTATTTATACTCCGTTTGCGCCGAATTAGCGTCGTTTTTTTCGACGCAAATTCGGCGCAAAACTAACGCCATATTTATACTTTGGCGTTAGACGCGTCTAGCGCCAAAGTATGAAGAAAGAGCGTCATTTTTTAGCGTGAACGCCTTCCTTGCGTTAATGAGATGCAAGGAAGGCGTTCCCGTCTAAAAAAATGACGGCGACGCAAATGCGTCGTATTTATACTCCCGGGCAAAAATCACGCCCGGGAGTTGGCGGGTCAAAAAAACCCGCATTTGCGCCTGAATTTAACGCCTGGGTCAGGGTAGGCGTTAAGGGACCTGTGGGCTCAGAATGAGCCCACAGGTGCCCTCCCCTGCCCCCAGGGACCCCCCCCTGCCACCCCTGCCCACCCCAGGAGGACACCCAAGGATGGAGGGACCCATCCCAGTGAAGTACAGGTAAGTTCAGGTAAGTATAATTTTTTTTAATTTTTTGATTTTTTTTGTGGCATAGGGGGGCCTTATTTGTGCCCCCCTACATGCCACTATGCCCAATGACCATGCCCAGGGGACACAAGTCCCCTGGGCATGGCCATTGGGCAAGGGGGCATGACTCCTGTCTTTACTAAGACAGGAGTCATGAAATGGCGTCTGGGCGTCGAAAAAATGGCGCTAATCGGGTTAAGACGATTTTTTAGCGTCAACCTGAGTTGCGCCATTTTAAGACGCCCTAACGTCATTTTTTCCCAACGCCGGCGCTGCCTGGTCTACGTGGTTTTTTTCCACGCACACCAGGCAGCGCCGGTCTGATTGCGCCGTCTAACGCCATTCCATAAATACGGCGCCCGCATGGCGCTTCAGAATGGCGTTAGACGGCGCAAAAATTTTTGACGCTAAACTGCGTTAGCGCAGTTTAGCGTCAAAAAGTATAAATATGGGCCTTAGGGTCATATTTACTAGAAAGTGACGCAGTACAGCGCAGCAGGTCACGTTGCTGCACTGCGTGACATGGAAAGGGGGGGGGGGGTGCCGTGTATAAAAGAATAAAACACATTCTTGCCTTTGTCCCTGCGCTGGTGCCGTTTCGGCTGCCTAGTGCTGATGCAGGCACCCTTGCACTAAGGTAAGGAGGATATTTTTTGTGCAGAAAGGGGCATCTTCTGGCACAAAAACAATCTCCCGAGCCGTTATCCTCAGAAAGAGATAAAAATTAGGAGAAATAAAGCAATTTCTCCTTGTTACACCTCACCTGGGAAGACATAGCATTTTGGTGCAATATCAGGTCCACCACTTCTGGTAAATCTGGCAATGTGTCAAAATCCATGGGTGTTGTGTGAGAGCACCCACGCAACACCATTGGAATACCTCCCTGGGGCAGAGCAACGTAACACAATGATTTGTGCTGTGTTGCATTACTCTGGATTATTCAAGCCACACAAGACCACGCATGGTGGCTTTGCGTGGCTTGATAAATCGCATTTTGGGCTTTTTTTTCCACATATGCACCACGTTACATGGTGCAAGAGTGATGGAACCCCTGTTATAAATATGCCCCTCATTTTTCAAAAACACCCTGCCACTAAAAAAAATGGTAACAAGGAGAAACGTGACAGTACATCTGTTCTGGCTTCATTGGTTGCAAAGGCCGTATTTTAAAATATCTTATGGGGTTAAGGCACCTGTTGCAGACAGCTGTGTGTGCCCTGTAAGTCTCTAAAATATAGTGGGAGTGTGTTACATGAGTACCAGTTGCATTGCACAATGGCACTTTCATGTTTTGTAGGCACAAGGAGATTAAGTTATTTTGCCCAGAATCACAGGATGTTGTGCCACCAAAACACAAACCTGGTTCCCCAGGCATCTCTGGCTGTTATACCACATCCTCTCAATAATAATGATGGTGAGATCATTCTGGTGGATAACACACTTGCTGGAGAAATCTGTGTTTTGTATAGTCACAGTTTTGACTCAAAGTACGCACATCCTGTAACATGCAGATGGCAATTTTTTTATTTATGTAGACAGGAGAGTAGGTTACTGCTTTTGACAGAGAGATCCTTCATAACTTGCAGTTTATAAATTGCAAACCTTCTAATATGGCGCAGTGAGTTGTAACTAGCATCAGTGGCCTAAATGCAAACTTCAAGGCATGGGTTTAGAACTTTATTGTTTTTTCTCAATCTTGTTATTATAAGTGTGCTAAAAAGGGATAGTTATAAAGTCTTATAAGTACAGACAACCCCAAGCACTGTGTTACATTTTCAATCACAACTTTGTGTTTCTCCCGGTCATGCAATCTTAATATATAATCCCTGCCAGTAAAGACAATGTATGACTCCTGCACCTTGAAACCCTCATTGTCTTATGTGCCATCCTGTACATTGATTTACATGCTTGTATGGTTTACTGTCAATGTGTAATGTGTATGTATGATGTAGAGTACTCTGTCACCCAAAATTGGCAGGAGTAACGCTATAAAAGAATACAAAAAATAGTAAGAACAATTTAAATTGTTATTTGTGTAAATACTTATACTGATCGATACATGTGCCATTCTTGTAGTTCATGCATATCTCTTATATACATGGATTGCACAAAGTCAAAAGCTTGTTCAAATCGTAGTTTCTCTTAAGTTCTTGGGAATTGATAACAACCTGTGTGGCTTTGTTCTCCTCCATTGCATTGGTGTCTAGGTATTAGATTCAGGATAGTTCCCAGCCAGGATTATATTCAAACAAAAAGAGGGCACATGGTCTTTTAAATTCAGCCTCAGCTTCAATCCCAGCTGCAATCTACATTATGAAAGCACCATCACTTCTTGCTCTGAACAGAAAGCAGACTATGCGTGGGCGCTGCTGAATTGTATTCTGATGTTTGGACAAAGTCAGCATATTTCACTGGGGTTGCATGGATCACCAATCTGGCTCAATAGTGGGTTCCTTAATACCGTACAGCAATTTCATGGATAACACACAAAGACATCTCTGAATTTGATCATACCTTGATTGACTCACAGCAATTGTGAAATGTAATATGCCTTTCCAAACCCAATGGTGTGTGTTATAGTTAGAACCATGTTTCCATTGAAGATGAAGTTTCTGGTTGGCTAACAACTTTGGCGCCATTTGACAAATGTTCACAAAACTTTCTAAAAAAAGGTGTCATGTATCTCAGCTCCTTCCTGGAAAGTTTCAGGGTGAACCATGCACAACCTCCCCCAAACCTTTTACAGGCCTGGGGATCCCATGCTCCTAGACCACATAAATGTTTTAGGGGAGGAGAGCATGCCGCCCGAACCTTTTACAGGCTCCAGAGATACCATTCTGCAGGACAGCATCCATTTTTTAGGGGAGGAGGACTTCCAGACCCTCTTCCTGAGCCTTTTACATGCCTCTAGAACCCCATCCTCCAGAGACGCATTCACTTCGTAGGGGAGGGGGGTTTGAGACACCGTTCCCTGAGCCTTTTTCAGACCCAGGAGACCCCATTCCCCAGGGATTAAACAACTGTTGCTGTGGGTGCCCCAGTGCTCACCCGGGTCATCAACAGCAATTTGTAATGGTTTGCTCCCACCTGGTGGGCAAATCTTTTTTCTGCTCCTGTCGGTGGGAGCAAACCTGTGTTCTCTGCCTGCAAGTTCCCAGGCAGGGAGTTTACATTTTCCCGGCCTGGGTTCTTGTAGGCAGAGAACTGCAGTGTCTTGTAGGTTAGGGGTCACCTGGACACTGCTGCCACTGGCCCCGGGGATGGAGTCCCCATGGCCAGTTGATGGCAAGGGGAGTGCGGCCCTACGCCACCTCCTCCCAAAAAATATTTAGGCTCCAGGGGATGGGTTCACCGGGGCCATACATGGCCTGGGGAGGAGACCTCCATGCCCCCTCCACAAAAACAAAAAACAGCCTTGCAGGATGGGGTCCGCAGGGTCCTTGAGGGGTTCAGGTAGGGAGGCTGCATGCCCCTCCCTAAAAAACTGAAAAACAGCCTTGGGGGATTGGGTCCTTCTGGCCATTAGGTGGTCGGGAAGGGGTGCCCCACCCCCCAACTAAAATAAATATTACCCTAGGGATGGGCCTCTAGAGACCTTAAGTGGTCAGGAGGGTATCCCACACCTCCCTCTTTATGAAAAACATAGCAATTAGCCCCAGGAGATGGGGTCTCCAGAGCCTATAGAAGACTTGAGGAGGGGTGCCACACACCCCCACCCCCACAAATAATTGTCTGCCTCTGGGGATCAGGTCTCCAGGGCCTATAGAATGCTTTGGGAGTAGGTAGGCACATGCACCTCTCCCCCAAGTAAAAAACAAAACAAAAAAAGCCTAAAGTAAATGTGAAATGAGCAGAGTAGCCACTCATTTCACGATCACCACTCCATCCCATCTCAGGAGTGCTCCATCATGCCCTTCAAGGGGCTTTTATAAATATTTCTTAGAGTCTGGTGATGCCCCTTAAATGAGCAGGGGCACCACCAAGTATTTTTTTTTTATGTGGTGGAGTGCTGCAGGGAGTGCAGCAACCACAGAGCAACATTAAAACACAATAAATCTCCTGGGTAATTGAATACATGACTCCAGGAGCGCTAACCATATTTTTAAAAAGCACTCTGAGTTGGAGCTCTATGCTGTTCATCTGGAGTGCGGGGAATCTCTTGTGACTGGTTCTATGGCTGCATTTTGGGGCCTGAAAAATGTTAAGAAAAGAAACAACTCAAAGACATGTTAATGTTTTTTTTTTAAAGGCTTTATTGAAAATAGTTTATAGAGATTACTTTTATTAAACATTGCTGTTTGTAAATATATATAGTGTACATTTGATTATGGTTATTGGTGACGATTTGACAAGGACAAGAGGTCTGCTTTATATATGCTGATGTGCTGACTCCTTGATAAAGCCAATACTCCCTTTATATTTGTCCATCATATGGTCAAAGTGTGCTCCCAACCCTATACTGTGCACAGCCAAAAGCTATGTGCAGCACAGGGTTGGCTGCCAGCAGGAGGATGGGCGTATCTAACTCCTGCAGCACATAGCCAAAGGCTGTGCGCGGCAGATGGTGGGGCCCGTCGGAGCCTGGAGGAGACTGGGCTGGCCCACCCCCCTAACATTTCATCTAAGGTAACATTTCATCTAAGGTACTGAGCCTGTCATCCAGCCCCTGCATGAAACTAATATTTGCATCTATCGTGACTGGTTATATAAAGTTGTTCTAGCTGTTTATTTGCTGTTTATTGGTTCTGCTTTTTGCTTCCATGGGGAAAAGGAAAGCTATTGTAGGTGGAATAGTTGTCAAAACGAAGAAATCCATGAAGTCCCTTAAATCTGCTGGGCACAATTATTGCCTTGACAGGATTGATAACTTACTAATAGAGTGTGAGCAGATTTTAGAATCTGCCAAGTTCTCACTAAGGAACATATTTACAATCCCTTAGCGCCACCTTGCGCCACAATAGCATCATTTTCTTTACACTAAGGCGGCTTTTCCCCTGCACCATATTTACAAAGCAGATCAATGCATGCATTGCACCACCTTGCAACCCCTTGCACCACATTATGCCTGCATCAGGCATAATGTATGCGAGGGGGTTCCCACGCAGGGAGGCCTGAAAAGCACAGTGAAATTTACATTTCACTGCACCATTGCTCACAGCAGGCTTTAAAATGACGCACCCATATTAAACAATGGGCCTCCATGTGCTTTGCTGCTTTTCTGCACCTGCATCAAAGTTTTTGATGCTAGTGCAGCAAAGCACTACAATAGCATCAAAAAGTTTGACGCTATTGGCCTAACGACTGCCTCAGTGTGCTGTATTTTAAATACAGCACAACCATGGCGTTGTTAGATGGGGCAGGGTCAATGCATGAAAAGTGGCGCATCGGGACCAATGTGTCACTTTCTTGTAAATATGCCCCTTAATCTTACTCCTCCCAATCCTTCTATCGAGCCTCTCGTCACAAGTCAGAAGAGGATGCCAGGAATGTTTACCCAGCTCAGGCATCGGGAGCGTGAATTCCAAACCACTGCACAAACTGTTCCATGCACACTGCCTACTCCAGTTTCACATGCAACTGCAACACAGGGCCCGCTCGATGAAGGCTTCCTTTGCAGTAACCGCTATGACCCCTTGTCAGAACCTCCAACTGTGGTGGCAATAGTTACAGCTCCTGACTTTGACGGTGCTCTGAGTTGTTCATTTAATGATGACGTCACTGACGTTTTGGCAGGACTTGATGTAGGAAGACCTGTTGATCCTGGTGAACTGATTAGCATCCATGAGGTTTTTTAACGTATTGCTGGTTACTTTGTTGTCCCGGCCAAATCCAATGCGTGCATTCCCCATAAAAGCAACTTCGTGTTCAACAAGGACTGTAGCAAAGTTCAGCGTTCCCTAGCTAATGCAAATAGACTAAGAGACACTCTTAAATTCTCCCTAGGCGGGACAGTCTACGAAGTCTCCATTACTCATGCTAAGAGGGACTGGTACTCTCAGAGGTGGAATGCTCTTTATGATGCCTGTTTGGACAAAGATGCCATTCTGTTTTGGCAGCTACTAGCGCATAATGGAGCCATGATCCCTGTTGAACCTGCAAATAGCGTCGCTCCTTCAGTATGGGTCGTTTATATTCTCTGACCTTTATTCAGATGCCTCAACAAAAATTCTACTGATCCTATCCTGCCATCCTGCCCATCTGTTTCAATGTCAATCTTTGGCATCTTGGATGTCACCAAATCCCTTTCAGCTTTTGCATGTGGAAGGGCAGCAGGGGCAGACAGTGTCCCGGCTGACGTTTTTTTATCCGACATAAACCAGTTGGCCCATTACATCTAATTAATTGCTAATTCCAACACAGAAGGGGCAGGAATTCCTAAAAGGCGCAGCTGTCACTCCTATACATAAAAAGGCGATAGGTCCTTCCTAGTAATTACAGACCAATTAGCCTAATAAACTGCATTCAAAAAGTCTTCTGCCGATGTTTGTTGCCTAAGATACAAGACAGGATGACTAATGAAGATATTTTTTTTCTGTTTTTTTGTACGTTGCGTTTATGGATCTCAGATCTGCCTTTGATCTGGTACCACGTGCCACACCCTGGAAGCCTTTTCATAATATGAATATGCCGCCAGAGCTCCTGTCCTGGTTAGACATCTCCTTGAGGAACATTTTGCACAAATTAGGTGGGGGAACAAGGCCGAACTGACTGAGGAAATTCCAGTGTTGAGTGGGCTACGTTCTGGCTACTACACTATTCTCATTGTATATTAATGGCATCGTCCTGGAGGGTGCTCCTCTTGAGATGGTGAACTGCTTTACCTACCTGGGTATTATGCTTACTGTAAGCATGTCCTGGAAACCACATCTTGACAAAGCTGCTCCGACACTCAGACAAAACATGGGTGCTCTTTATAAAAAATATTCCTCTTCTTACACAAGACAAATGTCCCCGGTGCTTCGTATAAATGAGGCCAAGACCTTGGACTCTGCCTTTTATGGGGCAGAAATGTGGCCCTTTTCCAACTTTGACTCACTTATTAGTATGGAGAATAATTGTATTTGCAAGCTTGCTTCTCTTGCCCCTAGTAGCCCTTTGCACCGCGTTGCTAGGACATGGGCATGAAAACTTTAGTGGGCAAAGCCAGGCTATACACTTTACTGTTCTGGAGGCGGTTCGGGACCACACCTGAACTAGCCCACCATGCTTTAGCACTACAGGGTATTACAAAGGCAGACCAATTCCACAAAGTAACATGGCACTTGAATTTCAACAAATCATTTAATCTCCTTGGCCTGTCAGATCTCTGGGACCACCCGCGTCTTCATCTTTCTCATCCAAGGATTGAAGTCACTCTACTGGTAAACAGTAGCAACAACTGATTTCAGGAAGGCTGCTTCCCCCAGGGTGTTATGATTTTTTTTATTTCAACCAACACAAAAAGATGATGGTCGGAGTGCTGAAACGTTTTAAACACTTGATAACGCGTCCAGCCCTTATAAATTACCTGTACCTGGACACGTTGGAGGCCGGTGGATCTTTTAACCGAGTCGGGCTCTCCTCATCCTAAAATAGCTGAGTCATTCAGATCAATAATCAATAACTATTGCGATTGATAATCAATACTCAATTTATAGATCAATATAGCACATCAGAAATCAATAACAGTTGGTATTTCGGCGCACCATGACCTTTCAGTCATGAATAACCACACCAGTTTATTAAAAGTTAGTGAATTTATTTCCCTATATTAACAAAGCTAGCACAATATATATATGTCTCAAAACCAATTGATATATGTATATGAACATTACTAGCTGTCCATAACGGCGGAAGAAACGCAATCTACGTAAAATCTGAATAATGATACACTCTGTTATCGCAATGCAAATCACCAATATGACTAACTGTATTTGAATAATTGCATACATTCGGTCAGCATAATAAGATTTCAATTTGGCATGGTACATTGGATGTATACCTCGACTATCCTCTAATTAGCATCGGCATGTGGGACTTCATGCAAAACGAATTTAGTCAACACAAATTTGGAAAACTTCTAGCTAGGACCCTATCAAAATAGCAGTTGGTACCTAAAAGGAAAAACACAATGCATAATACATTTATCCTTTCATATTTACCAAATACAATCAGCATTCAAGAAAAGTCTTCGTCCTTCAGGTACCGGTTGATCAGCATGGGGCAAGTTTCAAAAGGGGCAAAGTTACGGGCAAACTACCTTGCAGCGGCAAGGAGAATGGGGCAAAGTTACTGCATGGGCAAAACGGGGCAAATCAAAGTTAAAGTCTCTAGGGTGAGAATTCTTAAAGTCTCTTTCTCTCGGATAGAGAAAAGGGCATCAGGGTGTCGTCAAAAATGGAGTCTGGCATCAGGCTTCAAACTGGCATCGAGGAAAATGGCTGACTTCTCTTTGTTCGGTGGGTTTAAGTAAGAAATATTCCAAATTCTGCAGGGTCCTCCATTGGAGGGTTCATAGGTTGGCTTCAAATTGTCCAATGAAAATTGTCTTTTACTAGAACTTATTTGTGCATACATTAGCCTTGGAGCCTTGGAACACAAGTTGTATCATGGTTTGCCAATTATTTTTGGTATCTGTACCTTCATTGTCCGCACCTGCAGAGACTGACCTTGTATCAAAGGGGATGAAACCGGCCTAGTACGAAACCTTGGAGATAAGTGTATTAGTCATCTCTGCTGGAAAAATACAACTTCAAGCAAGAATATGTGTTTCATTAGTTCAAGGAAAAAGCAACGCAGTTAGAATTCAAGACCAGGCAACTAGGCCAAAGCCTGCACTAAATTTAAGCTAAGCAAAACAGTTTTCAAGCAAGAAATCATGGCATACATTTGCAATTATGACGGATTACTACATTTTGAATTCTTCATGATTAATAAAGCTCGTTTACAATGATGGCGAACTACCCCGAGGGCACATTTTCCCTCGTACATTATTTCTTTTACTAACATCATTCTATATTATATGTTTGATTATGCAATAGGTATGAATATATGTAGGACCCTCTTTTCCTGCGTCATCAATCCCTCCTCTGATGACTAATTATGTCATCACATCAAATCTACCCACAAATTTTATTCCATTAAAATTATGTATAGTAATTTGGCACTTCAGTCAATTCCCTTTTTCTTTTTGTCCCTTTTGATTTTTCTCTATAAATTTCCACCATTTTGTTTTCTATTTTCTCCTCTCTCTTCCTTTTGTTCCTTGCTTTTATTATTTTAATAGCTTTCCATATTCCCCAAGGGCCTAATAAACAAATTAATACTATAAATATTCCCTTTACTATCTTTAATAACAATCCATTCCAAACGTTGCTGAGCCAATTTCCCACAGAAGCAAATCCCTTTCCAACCTTCTCCCAAACTCTGGGCTCTTTCAATTCCTTCAAATCTACACTTTCTTTGGTTAAGTTTGTAAGCATTGTTCTAATTTTTCCACTACTGTCTGGTATATAGGTACAGCAGTGACGTGTACCAAGCATTTAGCAAACGCCGCCATCTTTTGCTAAAAGAATGTCTAGGGCAAGCCGATTTTGAAGAGTCATAGCTCTTTCTGCAGCAAGTTCAGCATCCATCAGGATTATAGCTCCTGAAAATGTTGTCAACATGTTATCCACAATAGTAGACAACTTTCGTATTTTGATTGAATTCAATATGACTCCCACTGAAGGAATCAATGCTCCAAATATATCTCCTACCACACCAGAAGCTGTCTCCCTTTTCTGAACACGATGTGATTCAGACAGCCTTGGAAATTTCTTTAAGTCGTCTAGTTGGTAAACTTTTGGGAACACTATTCCCAAATAACACCTTCCATACCATCCTTTAGGAAGACGATAATAAGCGTTGAGTCCACAAATATAATATACTCCAGGAATAACTGGGTCTTGTCCATTCAGCATGAACGTCCACTTAGATTGAAATGCATACGTATTTTTGCATTCACTCGTTCCCACAAAAACTGTGTCATAATATGATTGAAATCTATGTATACAAAATCTTCCCACATGCAATGTATCTAAAGCTATTTTCCCTTGTGTCTTTATTGCAGCAAAAGCATAATTATCTACAGATGTTCTTTCATGTAATTCCCTTTCTAATTTCTCCTTCATTTCATTCTTCCGATCATCAGTGCGGTCTAAAAATTTTATTTCTACTGGTGAAAGCAAGCATGTAAGGTTCTCTCTATGTGCGTGAGCTGTGTGAAAAGGTGACATTGGTTCGAAGAATTCCCTCATTAATTTGGCGTACCAATCTCTAGCTATTTTACTCAAATGCCCTATTATGGGGACATATGCAAAAGTAACATCATAATTAGTGTAGAAATAATGAATATCCTTTTGACCATAAAATCTAGACGCTATAATACTACATGTAATTCCATATGTAAGAGGCATGCTGTGATATGTTACCCCTTCCACCACTGAGGTAGGTATTTGTGTACACACATAACAATCTTTCGCATCCATGGTCTCAACATACTCACTCAGCAAGCGATAGAAAACGTTAGATGAAAGTTCCTTTTTATCATGCAAGTGTCTCTCGTCTTGTTCGAGTCTTTTCAAAGCGGTTAGTTCAGTAACGACAGTAGGTTTAGAAGTAGTAGCATCATTCATCTCTTTCTCATTCTTCCCATGCATTCCAAGAACTATTACTACTATGATTAGTATGCATGCAGTTAATAAACCTATACCCGTGTATTTACAATACTTCATTTTACGCCCCTGTGTAGTAAAACTAGTCATGATCTGTATAGAATCAGAGAGTTGAGGACACCTTATCAAAGCGGTTTTGCAGGTATTTACAAAGCTGAACGAGTTCAATGTTCACACAGTTTTCTTTAGCAGCTTAGTCTCTTATCGGTTAGCAGCGTTGTCTCAAGATCGGTTTCAAAGTCAATCAAGTTAGCAATGTCTTAGCCGGTTGAAAATCAATCAGGTGGTCAATATCTTCAATCAACAGAATCCATAAAACTTTTGTTTCCAAAGTGTAGTTCTGCTTCTTCATTCTCGAGACTGAGGGATACGAATTCGTCTGACCAATAGTTATTGGCTACGTATGCCCACTCCGGACCGGAATACCTTCTGCTCTGTATTCTTTTTCTTTTCAATTTTGCATCTCTCTTTGATTCTTTCTCGCTGGTACTTTCCTCTTTGGCCAAGTCCTTTTCTTCACTTGGTGCCGGTACTACGACAGACACCTCCTTTCTTTTCTCTTTCACCTTTGGCCCTTCACTGTCATTTGACGTTTCTCTTATTCTTAGTTTTACTGGTAATATGCTTTGTCTTCTTTTTGCACTGGGTCCACTTGAGGGATCTGCAACCTCTTCCGAAGGAGTTTGAACAGTTTCGCCCTGTCCTGTTTTGTCTTCTCCCTCTGGGAAGTCAATCAGGTTTTTCTGTTCCTTTCCTGTATCGTCTGCTTCTGGGAAAGCCCTCCTCTGATCAGGCTCTCCTGCTTCTTCACCCGTTTCGAGCCCTTTGTCGCCGTTGCTTTCTTCAGGCTCTTTGTCACTTTCAGCTGCTTCGGGCTCTTTGTTACCTTCAGCTGCTTCGTCGCTTTCTGAGGCTCCTCCTTGGTCTTCCCCAAGTGAGTCAGTTGCTTCGTCCTCAGAGAATATTTCTCCCTCCTCTATTTCTGCCTGTCCGCTTCTAGTTCTTTTTCGTTCTGTCTCAAAGCTTGGCACTTTGTTATCAGGTACTGGTAACTTCAGCGCTTCCACTTCCTCGTCTGTGGGACACAGTACCCTCTTTGTGTGACTGGCGTGAATCCAGTTGGGAACTCCCGCACACTTCACAGCGGTGGTAGTCGTCAGAATTACTTGAAAAGGTCCTTTCCAACGGGGTTCCAAACACGATTTCCTCACGTGTTTCTTTATCACAACCCAGTCACCTGCTTTCAGGGCGTGTCCTGGACCTTGGATCGATGGCAAGGTGGTTGCCTCCACCTGGTGAGAGAAAGAGCGAACCACATCAGCTAGACCTTTGCAGTAGTCTAACACCATATCATCTGTAATATTCAAAAGTGCATTTGCAGGGACTGCTGGAAGTCTCATAGCTCTGCCCATGAGGATCTCATGTGGGGACAGTCCAGTTTTTCTGTCAGGGGTGTTTCTCATTGACATTAGCACCAAAGGCAACGCGTCAGGCCATTTCAGATTTGTTGATGCGCATATTTTTGCCATTCTTGATTTCAATGTGCCATTCATTTGCTCTACCAGACCTGATGCTTCAGGACGGTAGCTACAATGCAGCTTTTGCTCAATGTTCAGTGCTGCACAAAGCAATTTTATTACTTCATTATTGAAGTGACTTCCCCTATCTGATTCTAAAGAGATCGGGAATCCAAAACGTGGTATTAGCTCTCTCAAGAGTAGTTTTGCAACTGTGAGACTGTCATTTCTGCGTGTAGGGTATGCTTCAATCCAGTGACTAAAAATGCACACAATCACCAACACATACTTCAATCCTCCATGCACAGGCATCTCAATGAAATCCATTTGCATCCTGCTGAATGGACCCCCTGCCCTTCCAATGTGGCTCAAATTTACTACGGTTCCCTTCCCTGCGTTCATGTGTTGGCAAATGACGCAACGGTGGCAAACTGCTTCAGCAACTTGATGGAATTTGGGGTTAAACCAATCAGTTTTAAACAACCTAATCATGGCATCCCTCCCAAGGTGAGCTTGTCCATGGTAAAATCTTGCTATCTGTGTCAAAAGACTGTTTGGAAGAACAAATTTCCCTTCACTTGAAACCCACAAATCATCTAGCCTCTTGACGCATTGTGATTTGGTCCATGAGAGTTTCTCATCCCCACTGACATCATTTTGTAAGGATTTCAACTCGTCCATTGTATCTATAACCTTCAGAGCAAATATTTCGCTTTGTTCAAGTTCTGGTTCACTTATCAAATTCCATTCATCCCTGAGCAATATACAGTTCAATGCACAAAACCTCGCGACTTGATCCGCATATCCATTTCCCAGGGAAACATAGGCGGTCATTCCAACCCTGGCGGTCAATGACCGCCGGGTTGGAGGACCGCGGGAGCACCGCCGACAGGCCGGCGGTGCTCCCAAGGGTATTCCGACGCGGCGGTAAAGCCGCGGTCGGACCGGCAACACTGGCGGTCTCCCGCCAGTGTACCGCCGCCCTTTGGAATCCTCCAAGGCGGCGCAGCTAGCTGCGCCGCCGAGGGGATTCCGACCCCCCCTACCGCCATCCAGTTCCCGGCGGTCCGCCCGCCGGGAACCGGATGGCGGTAGGGGGGGTCGCGGGGCCCCTGGGGGCCCCTGCAGTGCCCATGCCACTGGCATGGGCACTGCAGGGCCCCCCGTAAGAGGGTCCCTACAAGTATTTCACTGTCTGCTTGGCAGACAGTGAAATACGCGACGGGTGCAACAGCACCCGTCGCACCTTCCCACTCCGCCGGCTCGATTACGAGCCGGCATCCTCGTGGGAAGGGAGTTTTTCCCTGGGCTGGCGGGCGGTCTTTTGGCGACCGCCCGCCAGCCCAGGGAAAAACTTAGAATACCCTCCGCGGTCTTTCGACCGCGGAGCGGTATTTCGGAGGGGGGAAGTCTGGCGGGCGGCCTCCGCCGCCCGCCAGACTTGGAATGACCCCCATAGTCTTGTCCCTTCGAGTGTGCACTGCATTTTACCACTGCTACTTCCCCTGGCAATTGAATGGCATGTAACAATTCTCTTATTCTTTCACCATTTTTCACTGGTGATCCTGAAGAGTTCATGAAGCCTCTCTGTGACCAAAATTGTCCAAAATCATGCACTATTCCAAATCCGTACTGGCTGTCAGTGTAAATGGTAACTTTCATTAATGCAGAAAGTTGGCAAGCTCTAGTAAGGGCTACCAATTCCGCTACTTGTGCAGAGTAAACTCCTTGAAGCAAAGAGGCTTCCAGAACACCTGTTACAGTACATACAGCATATCCTGCCTTCAATATTCCCAGTGCATCTCTTAAACATGAACCATCAACAAAATTGTCTTTGATATCGGGTCTTGGTTTGGTGCAAAATTCAGTCACCTGAAGACAGTCGTGCTCGATGTCTTCGGCGTTCTCAATTTTGGCATTTTTAGTGGGGAACAAGGTTGCTGGGTTCAACATAGTGCACCTTTTCAGCTGCACATTAGGTGATCCCAGAATTATTGTTTCATACCTTGTGAGTCTAGCACCGGTCATGTGCTGTGTTCGGGAACGTGTCAAAAGTATCTCGACTGAGTGAGGGACCATGACTGTTAAAGGGTGTCCCATCACTATTCCTTCACTCTGAGTGAGGCTGATACCAACTGCTGCTACGGCACGCAAGCACCCTGGCAGTGCTGCTGCGACCGGATCCAAAGTAGCTGAAAAATATGCTACTGGTCTGTTTACGCCACCATGGGCTTGGGTCAAGACAGACAAGGAACATGCATCACGTTCATGACAAAACAATGTGAAAGGTTTTGTGTAGTCAGGCATACCTAAAGCTGGAGCCCTGCACATGCATTCCTTTAATTCAATAAAAGCATCCATCTCATCTCCTTTCAGCTCAATTTCATCCAACGCATCTTTCTGGGTCAATTTCAGCAAGGGTTTTGCTAGAGTTGAGAAGTTGGGAATCCATTGGCGACAGTAGCTCACCATTCCCAAAAACTTCCTCACCTCCCTCCTCGTCTTTGGGGGACTCATTTGGAGTACACTTGTTATTCTTTCCTTCATAATCCTGCGTGACCCCTTCTCTATTTGGTGACCCAAATATTTCACTTTCTTTTGACAAAACTGTAACTTCGAAGGGGACACCTTATGTCCATTTCCTCCCAAATGGTTCAGTAGGGCAATGGTGTCAGTTGTGCAGTCACTTTCTGTCTTGGACGCGATCAGTAAGTCGTCAATGTACTGTACTAGGGTTGACTCAAATGGCAACTCCAGTGCTTCCAAATCTTTCTTTAGAATCTGATTAAAGATTGACGGTGACTCCGAAAACCCTTGAGGGATTCGACACCAACTGTAAACTCTGTCTAGGAATTTGAAACAAAAGAGAAATTGTCTGTCCTCATGAAGAGGTACAGAAAAGAACGCTTGTGATAAGTCGATAACTGAGAACCATTCAGCATCACAGGGAATTTGGAACATTATCACAGCTGGATTTGGTACTACAGGACAACATTTTACTATTATGTCATTTATTTTCCTCAAATCCTGAACAATTCGGACCTTTCCACTGGGTTTTATTAATCCCATTATCGGCGAATTACATGGACTGCTCAACACTTCTTTCAGTACTCCCTGTTTCACAAACTCATCAATGAGTTGGGCCACCTTTATGAGGGTGTCTTGTGCCATGTGGTACTGTGGGGTCTGGGGAAAGGTTACATTGGGCTTTACAGTCACTTTCACTGGTTCCACTCCTTTCACCAGTCCCACCTCTTTCCCTGTCATGTCCCACACTTCCTTTCCGACTGTTTCTTGTAACTCAGCAGGAATGTCTGCCTCAGTGACCATTGGATAAAGGGTAATCAGGGGATACACTTCATCGACAGTTTCCACTTCGTCCCCTCCTACACTGTCCTCTTCTTCCCCATCGCTACTCGTCTGAATTTTAATTCCATCATTTGAACACATAATTGAACATCCCAATTTGCACAATAGGTCTCTCCCTAACAGTGATATCGGGCTTGAGTCACACACCACAAATTTATGTGACCCTCGGTAGTTGCCAATTCTGACTTGTACTAGGTCTGTGATCGGGTTCGTCAGGTACCTATTTGCTACCCCCACTACCTGTACTGTTCTTCCTGAAAGTGGCAAGTTTGGTACTTCAATGCTCCTAACAGTGGAACGTGTAGCTCCTGTGTCAACCAAGAATGAGACGCGATGACCCATAACTATTCCCTCCACATACGGACCCTTTTGATCAACTTCCAAAGATGCTGCAAGCACACAATTTCCCTCCTCATCTGAACTTTCACTCTCCCATACATCGTTTATTCCATTCTCGCTGTGTAATGGGAACTGGTGTACTGTGTCATTTTGACTCATTCCCTGACCCGCAACCTGTTGAGGAAGCATTGCTTGCTGCTGATTCATTGGTGCTAAGGGTATTTGCATTTGCTGATTAGGTACCATGGGAAACTGCTGTTGCATTGGCTACAATTGTGTCATTTGCACACGGGGCATTTGCACCTGTTGCGGTTGCATGGGTTGTAAACCCTGCAGCTGGTTTATATTGTTTTGGAAATTTGGATTTGGACCCCTCTGTTTTGGTCCTCTCATAGTCTGAAATGCATTGACATCATTGTTTTGCTGAACTACACCTTCCTGCACCATCATTGGGCACTCCCGTTTCCAATGCCCGACGATTCCGCACATGTGACATGGCATCACCTTCTTCATTGCCTGTATACCATTTGGAATCATAACGGTATTCAAATCAGGACCATTATTCACAAAACCTACTCGGCCTCTGCCTCTCATCTGCGGCTGAAACATAGCATTTCCCTGCTGCTGCTGCTGCTGCTACGGCATCTGTGGTTGAAAACCTTGCAAACCTTGTAAGCCTGTCTGAGCTGCTCTGAGCTGCATCACCATCACCTTTTCTTTCAACCTTTTCTGTTTGGTCTCAATCTCATCACTGCAGTATTTCGCATAATTCAACACCTCATCGATCGACTTTGACTGCCAACAAATCAAGTGCGACTTGATCATCTGGCTAATTTCGGGTCTCAGCCCTTCCAAAAACCTGAACACAAAATGAAGCATGTCCTTTGGCTCAATCGTTTCCGTGCCACTGTAATTTTTAAACGCTTTCAACAACCTCTCATAATATGCATGTATAGATTCTTTAACCTCTTGAGCGGTCCTGTCAATCCTTTGCCAATCCACATTTTTCGACGCAACCTTGGTTTTCAAGTGCTCGATCACCTTGTGGTACAAACTCATTACCGTAGGTGATGGCGCACCTGTGTCCCTGTCTCTCTCTGGTTCACTCGTCGGCCAACCTACAGCCTTTTTACAGTCTTCCCACAGATCTGCCGGGACCACAATTTCAAACAAAGTATTCAAGTCTTCCCAGAGACATTTCGCGAGTTTCACAAATCTATCTGTTTGTTGATACCACTCAATCGGCTTCTCTCTCAATTTGGGAAAATCATCAGTAAAGGATTGAATATCGCACCTGTGCCACGGTACGTGTACAAGTTTTCCCCCTGCTGTCTCTCTCATTGGTAACATAGTTATCAAATCATCATTCTGTTGTTTTTTCTCATTCCTCTCTAGAGTATTTTCCTTCTTTTTATCCTTTTTCTTAACCCATCTGCTTTCCCATTTGTCTAAACATCTCCATACCTGTGCACTCTGCAGTATCTCTTTAAGGTGAGTTTTCATCCCTGCGGATCTCATGTGTTCAAAGTCTTTTGTGTCGAAATCTAACCTGTAACTTCTACTCAGATGTTTAGTCTTACCTATATCAATCTCGTGTCTGTCTGCAATTTCTTGTAATTTCTTATGCATGCTGCTCACTTCTCTCGTAATCCTAGGGCACATGTATCTTAGTTCTTCCTCTGTGTATGATTCTAATCTGTTCAAACCCATTGTTCCCTCGACCAGTTCATCTGCATCCATACCCTACTTAATTTTATTCAGGTATTCTTCTCCCTTCCCGCTAGATGCACTCTGTGGGGAGTTCAGGCTGTTGAACCACTGTGTTAACTGTTGCGCGTTCAGTCCCATCAGTGTAGCAGTTACATCAACTGCCACTGACGGTTTCTGTAATGTTTCAGTCTGTGAGGTTAACTGTACTAATAGTGGTGGATGTGACCTTACCACAGTTGATGGAGCACAAATTGGAATTGGACTAAATTCCGACAAGGACCCAGATCCATTTGGCATTGCCGCTATCGGAGTTGTCTCTGGAGTGATTTCTATGCATCTCCTCCCTGTCCCATTCTGTATCATTGACCCTTGGTCGCTTGTGCTTGAATTTGCCTGTATGTACAGTGGTATTGGTGGACCTACAGTGATAGGTAGAGATATTGCATCTGGATTCTGTCTGTTCCCCGAATTCTGTGGCATGTTAATCCCCACATTGTGGTTCATCATTGCTGGCATACCTAACTGGCTTTCTATTACTCGCACTTCTTGTGTCTGCTTTTGGGGCATCGAGAACTGTGTTGATGCAGCTTGAATCAATGTCGGTCTCTGATAGTTTTGTCCTCCCTGCGCCATTGAATCGGAAGTCATTCCCCTGTTATGCTCATCACAACAGTGCCTCTGAACCTTTGGCTGATAATCATCAGCAGGTTTCAATGTAGGCACTTCTGGGTACATTCTCTGAACCTGTGGTATTTGTGGGAAAAAAGGCATGTCGGAGCTGCTCGGTCTCTGCGATGTTCTCAAATTGGGTGTTACATTACCCTGTGTTGGTTCTGGAGGGGCAGTACTGATACTCGAGCCTTGTTCGTTTTCCACATACGGTGGTGGGCGATCATTCAACAATTGTATAATGAACTCCTCATCGTCTGACTCGTCTCCCCTTTTTGAGTTTCTATTGCTTTCTCTATCTCTGGACTGACTCCTGTTTGTCTTATGGGTAGCTTTCCTTCCTTCCGTTTCCCCTTCCTCAGTAATTGCTGGGAACAATTTAATCCCCTGCAATACGTCTGATCTCCAAACCTTTTGTGTGCTGTCCCATCTAGCATCCGCTAGTGTCTTTTCTACTTTTCTTATTCTTGTCTCGAATTTCTTTTGTTGTTGGTTTCTAGCTATTAGCTCCCAAATTGCTAGTGCCTCAAATTGTGCTGGTCTTGGGGGTACTTTCATGTCGTATAGCGCGAATCTCAAATTTTCTAAAACCCTCAGATTAAACGACCCGTGGATAGGGAACGCTACACTCCCATGTTTTTCCTTTAATTTGCACCATTGTTTTAACCATAGACATGGCGCTACACCCTTTTCTTCAATGACAATGTAAGCTGGTGTACCCTCAGGCGGTGTTTCTTCTCCTACGTTTGCTTTAATATAAGCGTCTCCCCTCATGGCACTCTTAAATGCTTTGAAAAATTTCATCTTTCCGTCTCTTATTTTTCTTAATATGTGTAATCAATAAGTGACTTTAATTCCCGGAAAACTCTTCGCTTGCCTTTCCCCTTCCAATTGCGCTTCACGGACTGTGTCCAATCCGTGCGCAACCCTTCTCACCAACCAACCTATCCCAGTGCGGCTCCTAGTGACGTCACACTCACACACTGCGGCTGACAAAGTCCTGCGGCTTGTCTTCTTTCACTCGTCTTTCACTCTCAAACTAATTTCTGCAATATAATGCGAGCACTTTACCAAAATAATAAAACAAATCTGTCGGTTTACTACAGGAAGGGTAACACAATCGCTTCAGAAACCTTAGGGATTTTTCACTAGCCTCGGCAGTTATTCCATCTTTCTCGGTTTCCCGCTTTCGCAAGCAAAATTTGACCCGCAAACTTTACTCTCAACTGATCAATGAACTATTCTAGTGCACTTTAGAATTCGTCAAATCTCAAAGTCGAAGTTTTCTTTCAGTCCGCAACATTCATACCGACTCGTTGACCACGCCCGATCAACCTATTAAACCGACCAGATTACAACATTAAACAAGTGTCTCATACACTTCTCAACATACTCCGGAGTCTCTTGACCTCGCAGGGCCCGTCTCAACATCAACAACCACGTGGACAATTTTTCTGCTCAAAGCGCTACACACACGTGAAGTTCGATGACTTCCCTACTCTCACACCTTTGGAGTAACACTCCTCTAATATCTTTTAACCCCCCTTAAAATCCTCACAAACTTCTCAATTAATCTGCGGCGATAAGCTATGCAAGCGCAAAACCCTAATTTCACTCATACCGTCACTAGAAACGCCGAAAACATTCTCACACCTCCATGTCCTCCATTCGCAAGCTCCGAGATCCCGGGAAAGTCATTGGGGACTTAGGGCATCATCATCCCTCCAACTTATTTTATCAAAGAAAATTCTAACTTGACTCTGTCTATTGTTCGGATGGGGTCCCAAAGGGCAAAACCATCAATCTCTGCTACCATCTACTGATAACGCGTCCAGCCCTTATAAATTACCTGTACCTGGACACGTTGGAGGCCGGTGGATCTTTTAACTGAGTCGGGCTCTCCTCATCCTAAAATAGCTGAGTCATTCAGATCAATAATCAATAACTATTGCGATCGATAATCAATACTCAATTTATAGATCAATATAGCACATCAGAAATCAATAACAGTTGGTATTTCGGCGCACCATGACCTTTCAGTCATGAATAACCACACCAGTTTATTAAAAGTTAGTGAATTTATTTCCCTATATTAACAAAGCTAGCACGATATATATATGTCTCAAAACCAATTGATATATGTATATGAACATTATTAGCTGTCCATAACGGCGGAAGAAACGCAATCTACGTAAAATCTGAATAATGATACACTCTGTTATCGCAATGCAAATCACCAATATGACTAACTGTATTTGACTAATTGCATACATTCGGTCAGCATAATAAGATTTCAATTTGGCATGGTACATTGGATGTATACCTCGACTATCCTCTAATTAGCATCGGCATGTGGGACTTCATGCAAAACGAATTTAGTCAACACAAATTTGGAAAACTTCTAGCTAGGACCCTATCAACATAGCAGTTGGTACCTAAAAGGAAAAACACAATGCATAATACATTTATCCTTTCATATTTACCAAATACAATCAGCATTCAAGAAAAGTCTTCGTCCTTCAGGTACCGGTTGATCAGCATGGGGCAAGTTTCAAAAGGGGCAAAGTTACGGGCAAACTACCTTGCAGCGGCAAGGAGAATGGGGCAAAGTTACTGCATGGGCAAAACGGGGCAAATCAAAGTTAAAGTCTCTAGGGTGAGAATTCTTAAAGTCTCTTTCTCTCGGATAGAGAAAAGGGCATCAGGGTGTCGTCAAAAATGGAGTCTGGCATCAGGCTTCAAACTGGCATCGAGGAAAATGGCTGACTTCTCTTTGTTCGGTGGGTTTAAGTAAGAAATATTCCAAATTCTGCAGGGTCCTCCATTGGTGGGTTCATAGGTTGGCTTCAAATTGTCCAATGAAAATTGTCTTTTACTAGAACTTATTTGTGCATACATTAGCCTTGGAGCCTTGGAACACAAGTTGTATCATGGTTTGCCAATTATTTTTGGTATCTGTACCTTCATTGTCCGCACCTGCAGAGACTGACCTTGTATCAAAGGGGATGAAACCGGCCTAGTACGAAACCTTGGAGATAAGTGTATTAGTCATCTCTGCTGGAAAAATACAACTTCAAGCAAGAATATGTGTTTCATTAGTTCAAGGAAAAAGCCACGCAGTTAGAATTCGAGACCAGGCAACTAGGCCAAAGCCTGCACTAAATTTAAGCTAAGCAAAACAGTTTTCAAGCAAGAAATCATGGCATACATTTGCAATTATGACGGATTACTACATTTTGAATTCTTCATGATTAATAAAGCTCGTTTACAATGATGGCGAACTACCCCGAGGGCACATTTTCCCTCGTACATTATTTCTTTTACTAACATCATTCTATATTATATGTTTGATTATGCAATAGGTATGAATATATGTAGGACCCTCTTTTCCTGTGTCATCAATCCCTCCTCTGATGACTAATTATGTCATCACATCAAATCTACCCACAAATTTTATTCCATTAAAATTATGTATAGTAATTTGGCACTTCAGTCAATTCCCTTTTTCTTTTTGTCCCTTTTGATTTTTCTCTATAAATTTCCACCATTTTGTTTTCTATTTTCTCCTCTCTCTTCCTTTTGTTCCTTGCTTTTATTATTTTAATAGCTTTCCATATTCCCCAAGGGCCTAATAAACAAATTAATACTATAAATATTCCCTTTACTATCTTTAATAACAATCCATTCCAAACGTTGCTGAGCCAATTTCCCACAGAAGCAAATCCCTTTCCAACCTTCTCCCAAACTCTGGGCTCTTTCAATTCCTTCAAATCTACACTTTCTTTGGTTAAGTTTGTAAGCATTGTTCTAATTTTTCCACTACTGTCTGGTATATAGGTACAGCAGTGACGTGTACCAAGCATTTAGCAAACGCCGCCATCTTTTGCTAAAAGAATGTCTAGGGCAAGCCGATTTTGAAGAGTCATAGCTCTTTCTGCAGCAAGTTCAGCATCCATCAGGATTATAGCTCCTGAAAATGTTGTCAACATGTTATCCACAATAGTAGACAACTTTCGTATTTTGATTGAATTCAATATGACTCCCACTGAAGGAATCAATGCTCCAAATATATCTCCTACCACACCAGAAGCTGTCTCCCTTTTCTGAACACGATGTGATTCAGACAGCCTTGGAAATTTCTTTAAGTCGTCTAGTTGGTAAACTTTTGGGAACACTATTCCCAAATAACACCTTCCATACCATCCTTTAGGAAGACGATAATAAGCGTTGAGTCCACAAATATAATATACTCCAGGAATAACTGGGTCTTGTCCATTCAGCATGAACGTCCACTTAGATTGAAATGCATACGTATTTTTGCATTCACTCGTTCCCACAAAAACTGTGTCATAATATGATTGAAATCTATGTATACAAAATCTTCCCACATGCAATGTATCTAAAGCTATTTTCCCTTGTGTCTTTATTGCAGCAAAAGCATAATTATCTACAGATGTTCTTTCATGTAATTCCCTTTCTAATTTCTCCTTCATTTCATTCTTCCGATCATCAGTGCGGTCTAAAAATTTTATTTCTACTGGTGAAAGCAAGCATGTAAGGTTCTCTCTATGTGCGTGAGCTGTGTGAAAAGGTGACATTGGTTCGAAGAATTCCCTCATTAATTTGGCGTACCAATCTCTAGCTATTTTACTCAAATGCCCTATTATGGGGACATATGCAAAAGTAACATCATAATTAGTGTAGAAATAATGAATATCCTTTTGACCATAAAATCTAGACGCTATAATACTACATGTAATTCTATATGTAAGAGGCATGCTGTGATATGTTACCCCTTCCACCACTGAGGTAGGTATTTGTGTACACACATAACAATCTTTCGCATCCATGGTCTCAACATACTCACTCAGCAAGCGATAGAAAACGTTAGATGAAAGTTCCTTTTTATCATGCAAGTGTCTCTCGTCTTGTTCGAGTCTTTTCAAAGCGGTTAGTTCAGTAACGACAGTAGGTTTAGAAGTAGTAGCATCATTCATCTCTTTCTCATTCTTCCCATGCATTCCAAGAACTATTACTACTATGATTAGTATGCATGCAGTTAATAAACCTATACCCGTGTATTTACAATACTTCATTTTACGCCCCTGTGTAGTAAAACTAGTCATGATCTGTATAGAATCAGAGAGTTGAGGACACCTTATCAAAGCGGTTTTGCAGGTATTTACAAAGCTGAACGAGTTCAATGTTCACACAGTTTTCTTTAGCAGCTTAGTCTCTTATCGGTTAGCAGCGTTGTCTCAAGATCGGTTTCAAAGTCAATCAAGTTAGCAATGTCTTAGCCGGTTGAAAATCAATCAGGTGGTCAATATCTTCAATCAACAGAATCCATAAAACTTTTGTTTCCAAAGTGTAGTTCTGCTTCTTCGTTCTCGAGACTGAGGGATACGAATTCGTCTGACCAATAGTTATTGGCTACGTATGCCCACTCCGGACCGGAATACCTTCTGCTCTGTATTCTTTTTCTTTTCAATTTTGCATCTCTCTTTGATTCTTTCTCGCTGGTACTTTCCTCTTTGGCCAAGTCCTTTTCTTCACTTGGTGCCGGTACTACGACAGACACCTCCTTTCTTTTCTCTTTCACCTTTGGCCCTTCACTGTCATTTGACGTTTCTCTTATTCTTAGTTTTACTGGTAATATGCTTTGTCTTCTTTTTGCACTGGGTCCACTTGAGGGATCTGCAACCTCTTCCGAAGGAGTTTGAACAGTTTCGCCCTGTCCTGTTTTGTCTTCTCCCTCTGGGAAGTCAATCAGGTTTTTCTGTTCCTTTCCTGTATCGTCTGCTTCTGGGAAAGCCCTCCTCTGATCAGGCTCTCCTGCTTCTTCACCCGTTTCGAGCCCTTTGTCGCCGTTGCTTTCTTCAGGCTCTTTGTCACTTTCAGCTGCTTCGGGCTCTTTGTTACCTTCAGCTGCTTCGTCGCTTTCTGAGGCTCCTCCTTGGTCTTCCCCAAGTGAGTCAGTTGCTTCGTCCTCAGAGAATATTTCTCCCTCCTCTATTTCTGCCTGTCCGCTTCTAGTTCTTTTTCGTTCTGTCTCAAAGCTTGGCACTTTGTTATCAGGTACTGGTAACTTCAGCGCTTCCACTTCCTCGTCTGTGGGACACAGTACCCTCTTTGTGTGACTGGCGTGAATCCAGTTGGGAACTCCCGCACACTTCACAGCGGTGGTAGTCGTCAGAATTACTTGAAAAGGTCCTTTCCAACGGGGTTCCAAACACGATTTCCTCACGTGTTTCTTTATCACAACCCAGTCACCTGCTTTCAGGGCGTGTCCTGGACCTTGGATCGATGGCAAGGTGGTTGCCTCCACCTGGTGAGAGAAAGAGCGAACCACATCAGCTAGACCTTTGCAGTAGTCTAACACCATATCATCTGTAATATTCAAAAGTGCATTTGCAGGGACTGCTGGAAGTCTCATAGCTCTGCCCATGAGGATCTCATGTGGGGACAGTCCAGTTTTTCTGTCAGGGGTGTTTCTCATTGACATTAGCACCAAAGGCAACGCGTCAGGCCATTTCAGATTTGTTGATGCGCATATTTTTGCCATTCTTGATTTCAATGTGCCATTCATTTGCTCTACCAGACCTGATGCTTCAGGACGGTAGCTACAATGCAGCTTTTGCTCAATGTTCAGTGCTGCACAAAGCAATTTTATTACTTCATTATTGAAGTGACTTCCCCTATCTGATTCTAAAGAGATCGGGAATCCAAAACGTGGTATTAGCTCTCTCAAGAGTAGTTTTGCAACTGTGAGACTGTCATTTCTGCGTGTAGGGTATGCTTCAATCCAGTGACTAAAAATGCACACAATCACCAACACATACTTCAATCCTCCATGCACAGGCATCTCAATGAAATCCATTTGCATCCTGCTGAATGGACCCCCTGCCCTTCCAATGTGGCTCAAATTTACTACGGTTCCCTTCCCTGCGTTCATGTGTTGGCAAATGACGCAACGGTGGCAAACTGCTTCAGCAACTTGACGGAATTTGGGGTTAAACCAATCAGTTTTAAACAACCTAATCATGGCATCCCTCCCAAGGTGAGCTTGTCCATGGTAAAATCTTGCTATCTGTGTCAAAAGACTGTTTGGAAGAACAAATTTCCCTTCACTTGAAACCCACAAATCATCTAGCCTCTTGACGCATTGTGATTTGGTCCATGAGAGTTTCTCATCCCCACTGACATCATTTTGTAAGGATTTCAACTCGTCCATTGTATCTATAACCTTCAGAGCAAATATTTCGCTTTGTTCAAGTTCTGGTTCACTTATCAAATTCCATTCATCCCTGAGCAATATACAGTTCAATGCACAAAACCTCGCGACTTGATCCGCATATCCATTTCCCAGGGAAACATAGGTGGTCATTCCAACCCTGGCGGTCAATGACCGCCGGGTTGGAGGACCGCGGGAGCACCGCCGACAGGCCGGCGGTGCTCCCAAGGGTATTCCGACCGCGGCGGTAAAGCCGCGGTCGGACCGGCAACACTGGCGGTCTCCCGCCAGTGTACCGCCGCCCTTTGGAATCCTCCAAGGCGGCGCAGCTAGCTGCGCCGCCATGGGGATTCCGACCCCCCCTACCGCCATCCAGTTCCCGGCGGTCCGCCCGCCGGGAACCGGATGGCGGTAGGGGGGGGTCGCGGGGCCCCTGGGGGCCCCTGCAGTGCCCATGCCACTGGCATGGGCACTGCAGGGGCCCCCGTAAGAGGGCCCCTACAAGTATTTCACTGTCTGCTTGGCAGACAGTGAAATACGCGACGGGTGCAACAGCACCCGTCGCACCTTCCCACTCCGCCGGCTCGATTACGAGCCGGCATCCTCGTGGGAAGGGAGTTTTTCCCTGGGCTGGCGGGCGGTCTTTTGGCGACTGCCCGCCAGCCCAGGGAAAAACTTAGAATACCCTCCGCGGTCTTTCGACCGCGGAGCGGTATTTCGGAGGGGGGAAGTCTGGCGGGCGGCCTCCGCCGCCCGCCAGACTTGGAATGACCCCCATAGTCTTGTCCCTTCGAGTGTGCACTGCATTTTACCACTGCTACTTCCCCTGGCAATTGAATGGCATGTAACAATTCTCTTATTCTTTCACCATTTTTCACTGGTGATCCTGAAGAGGTCATGAAGCCTCTCTGTGACCAAAATTGTCCAAAATCATGCACTATTCCAAATCCGTACTGGCTGTCAGTGTAAATGGTAACTTTCATTAATGCAGAAAGTTGGCAAGCTCTAGTAAGGGCTACCAATTCCGCTACTTGTGCAGAGTAAACTCCTTGAAGCAAAGAGGCTTCCAGAACACCTGTTACAGTACATACAGCATATCCTGCCTTCAATATTCCCAGTGCATCTCTTAAACATGAACCATCAACAAAATTGTCTTTGATATCGGGTCTTGGTTTGGTGCAAAATTCAGTCACCTGAAGACAGTCGTGCTCGATGTCTTCGGCGTTCTCAATTTCGGCATTTTTAGTGGGGAACAAGGTTGCTGGGTTCAACATAGTGCACCTTTTCAGCTGCACATTAGGTGATCCCAGAATTATTGTTTCATACCTTGTGAGTCTAGCACCGGTCATGTGCTGTGTTCGGGAACGTGTCAAAAGTATCTCGACTGAGTGAGGGACCATGACTGTTAAAGGGTGTCCCATCACTATTCCTTCACTCTGAGTGAGGCTGATACCAACTGCTGCTACGGCACGCAAGCACCCTGGCAGTGCTGCTGCGACCGGATCCAAAGTAGCTGAAAAATATGCTACTGGTCTGTTTACGCCACCATGGGCTTGGGTCAAGACAGACAAGGAACATGCATCACGTTCATGACAAAACAATGTGAAAGGTTTTGTGTAGTCAGGCATACCTAAAGCTGGAGCCCTGCACATGCATTCCTTTAATTCAATAAAAGCATCCATCTCATCTCCTTTCAGCTCAATTTCATCCAACGCATCTTTCTGGGTCAATTTCAGCAAGGGTTTTGCTAGAGTTGAGAAGTTGGGAATCCATTGGCGACAGTAGCTCACCATTCCCAAAAACTTCCTCACCTCCCTCCTCGTCTTTGGGGGACTCATTTGGAGTACACTTGTTATTCTTTCCTTCATAATCCTGCGTGACCCCTTCTCTATTTGGTGACCCAAATATTTCACTTTCTTTTGACAAAACTGTAACTTCGAAGGGGACACCTTATGTCCATTTCCTCCCAAATGGTTCAGTAGGGCAATGGTGTCAGTTGTGCAGTCACTTTCTGTCTTGGACGCGATCAGTAAGTCGTCAATGTACTGTACTAGGGTTGACTCAAATGGCAACTCCAGTGCTTCCAAATCTTTCTTTAGAATCTGATTAAAGATTGACGGTGACTCCGAAAACCCTTGAGGGATTCGACACCAACTGTAAACTCTGTCTAGGAATTTGAAACAAAAGAGAAATTGGCTGTCCTCATGAAGAGGTACAGAAAAGAACGCTTGTGATAAGTCGATAACTGAGAACCATTCAGCATCACAGGGAATTTGGAACATTATCACAGCTGGATTTGGTACTACAGGACAACATTTTACTATTATGTCATTTATTTTCCTCAAATCCTGAACAATTCGGACCTTTCCACCGGGTTTTATTAATCCCATTATCGGCGAATTACATGGACTGCTCAACACTTCTTTCAGTACTCCCTGTTTCACAAACTCATCAATGAGTTGGGCCACCTTTATGAGGGTGTCTTGTGCCATGTGGTACTGTGGGGTCTGGGGAAAGGTTACATTGGGCTTTACAGTCACTTTCACTGGTTCCACTCCTTTCACCAGTCCCACCTCTTTCCCTGTCATGTCCCACACTTCCTTTCCGACTGTTTCTTGTAACTCAGCAGGAATGTCTGCCTCAGTGACCATTGGATAAAGGGTAATCAGGGGATACACTTCATCGACAGTTTCCACTTCGTCCCCTCCTACACTGTCCTCTTCTTCCCCATCGCTACTCGTCTGAATTTTAATTCCATCATTTGAACACATAATTGAACATCCCAATTTGCACAATAGGTCTCTCCCTAACAGTGATATCGGGCTTGAGTCACACACCACAAATTTATGTGACCCTCGGTAGTTGCCAATTCTGACTTGTACTAGGTCTGTGATCGGGTTCGTCAGGTACCTATTTGCTACCCCCACTACCTGTACTGTTCTTCCTGAAAGTGGCAAGTTTGGTACTTCAATGCTCCTAACAGTGGAACGTGTAGCTCCTGTGTCAACCAAGAATGAGACGCGATGACCCATAACTATTCCCTCCACATACGGACCCTTTTGATCAACTTCCAAAGATGCTGCAAGCACACAATTTCCCTCCTCATCTGAACTTTCACTCTCCCATACATCGTTTATTCCATTCTCGCTGTGTAATGGGAACTGGTGTACTGTGTCATTTTGACTCATTCCCTGACCCGCAAGCTGTTGAGGAAGCATTGCTTGCTGCTGATTCATTGGTGCTAAGGGTATTTGCATTTGCTGATTAGGTACCATGGGAAACTGCTGTTGCATTGGCTACAATTGTGTCATTTGCACACGGGGCATTTGCACCTGTTGCGGTTGCATGGGTTGTAAACCCTGCAGCTGGTTTATATTGTTTTGGAAATTTGGATTTGGACCCCTCTGTTTTGGTCCTCTCATAGTCTGAAATGCATTGACATCATTGTTTTGCTGAACTACACCTTCCTGCACCATCATTGGGCACTCCCGTTTCCAATGCCCGACGATTTCGCACATGTGACATGGCATCACCTTCTTCATTGCCTGTATACCATTTGGAATCATAACGGTATTCAAATCAGGACCATTATTCACAAAACCTACTCGGCCTCTGCCTCTCATCTGCGGCTGAAACATAGCATTTCCCTGCTGCTGCTGCTGCTGCTACGGCATCTGTGGTTGAAAACCTTGCAAACCTTGTAAGCCTGTCTGAGCTGCTCTGAGCTGCATCACCATCACCTTTTCTTTCAACCTTTTCTGTTTGGTCTCAATCTCATCACTGCAGTATTTCGCATAATTCAACACCTCATCGATCGACTTTGACTGCCAACAAATCAAGTGCGACTTGATCATCTGGCTAATTTCGGGTCTCAGCCCTTCCAAAAACCTGAACACAAAATGAAGCATGTCCTTTGGCTCAATCGTTTCCGTGCCACTGTAATTTTTAAACGCTTTCAACAACCTCTCATAATATGCATGTATAGATTCTTTAACCTCTTGAGCGGTCCTGTCAATCCTTTGCCAATCCACATTTTTCGACGCAACCTTGGTTTTCAAGTGCTCGATCACCTTGTGGTACAAACTCATTACCGTAGGTGATGGCGCACCTGTGTCCCTGTCTCTCTCTGGTTCACTCGTCGGCCAACCTACAGCCTTTTTACAGTCTTCCCACAGATCTGCCGGGACCACAATTTCAAACAAAGTATTCAAGTCTTCCCAGAGACATTTCGCGAGTTTCACAAATCTATCTGTTTGTTGATACCACTCAATCGGCTTCTCTCTCAATTTGGGAAAATCATCAGTAAAGGATTGAATATCGCACCTGTGCCACGGTACGTGTACAAGTTTTCCCCCTGCTGTCTCTCTCATTGGTAACATAGTTATCAAATCATCATTCTGTTGTTTTATCTCATTCCTCTCTAGAGTATTTTCCTTCTTTTTATCCTTTTTCTTAACCCATCTGCTTTCCCATTTGTCTAAACATCTCCATACCTGTGCACTCTGCAGTATCTCTTTAAGGTGAGTTTTCATCCCTGCGGATCTCATGTGTTCAAAGTCTTTTGTGTCGAAATCTAACCTGTAACTTCTACTCAGATGTTTAGTCTTACCTATATCAATCTCGTGTCTGTCTGCAATTTCTTGTAATTTCTTATGCATGCTGCTCACTTCTCTCGTAATCCTAGGGCACATGTATCTTAGTTCTTCCTCTGTGTATGATTCTAATCTGTTCAAACCCATTGTTCCCTCGACCAGTTCATCTGCATCCATACCCTACTTAATTTTATTCAGGTATTCTTCTCCCTTCCCGCTAGATGCACTCTGTGGGGAGTTCAGGCTGTTGAACCACTGTGTTAACTGTTGCGCGTTCAGTCCCATCAGTGTAGCAGTTACATCAACTGCCACTGACGGTTTCTGTAATGTTTCAGTCTGTGAGGTTAACTGTACTAATAGTGGTGGATGTGACCTTACCACAGTTGATGGAGCACAAATTGGAATTGGACTAAATTCCGACAAGGACCCAGATCCATTTGGCATTGCCGCTATCGGAGTTGTCTCTGGAGTGATTTCTATGCATCTCCTCCCTGTCCCATTCTGTATCATTGACCCTTGGTCGCTTGTGCTTGAATTTGCCTGTATGTACAGTGGTATTGGTGGACCTACTTTGATAGGTAGAGATATTGCATCTGGATTCTGTCTATTCCCCGAATTCTGTGGCATGTTAATCCCCACATTGTGGTTCATCATTGCTGGCATACCTAACTGGCTTTCTATTACTCGCACTTCTTGTGTCTGCTTTTGGGGCATCGAGAACTGTGTTGATTCAGCTTGAATCAATGTCGGTCTCTGATAGTTTTGTCCTCCCTGCGCCATTGAATCGGAAGTCATTCCCCTGTTATGCTCATCACAACAGTGCCTCTGAACCTTTGGCTGATAATCATCAGCAGGTTTCAATGTAGGCACTTCTGGGTACATTCTCTGAACCTGTGGTATTTGTGGGAAAAAAGGCATGTCGGAGCTGCTCGGTCTCTGCGATGTTCTCAAATTGGGTGTTACATTACCCTGTGTTGGTTCTGGAGGGGCAGTACTGATACTCGAGCCTTGTTCGTTTTCCACATACGGTGGTGGGCGATCATTCAACAATTGTATAATGAACTCCTCATCGTCTGACTCGTCTCCCCTTTTTGAGTTTCTATTGCTTTCTCTATCTCTGGACTGACTCCTGTTTGTCTTATGGGTAGCTTTCCTTCCTTCCGTTTCCCCTTCCTCAGTAATTGCTGGGAACAATTTAATCCCCTGCAATACGTCTGATCTCCAAACCTTTTGTGTGCTGTCCCATCTAGCATCCGCTAGTGTCTTTTCTACTTTTCTTATTCTTGTCTCGAATTTCTTTTGTTGTTGGTTTCTAGCTATTAGCTCCCAAATTGCTAGTGCCTCAAATTGTGCTGGTCTTGGGGGTACTTTCATGTCGTATAGCGCGAATCTCAAATTTTCTAAAACCCTCAGATTAAACGACCCGTGGATAGGGAACGCTACACTCCCATGTTTTTCCTTTAATTTGCACCATTGTTTTAACCATAGACATGGCGCTACACCCTTTTCTTCAATGACAATGTAAGCTGGTGTACCCTCAGGCGGTGTTTCTTCTCCTACGTTTGCTTTAATATAAGCGTCTCCCCTCATGGCACTCTTAAATGCTTTGAAAAATTTCATCTTTCCGTCTCTTATTTTTCTTAATATGTGTAATCAATAAGTGACTTTAATTCCCGGAAAACTCTTCGCTTGCCTTTCCCCTTCCAATTGCGCTTCACGGACTGTGTCCAATCCGTGCGCAACCCTTCTCACCAACCAACCTATCCCAGTGCGGCTCCTAGTGACGTCACACTCACACACTGCGGCTGACAAAGTCCTGCGGCTTGTCTTCTTTCACTCGTCTTTCACTCTCAAACTAATTTCTGCAATATAATGCGAGCACTTTACCAAAATAATAAAACAAATCTGTCGGTTTACTACAGGAAGGGTA